>NC_057863.1:7419969-7723969 GCF_019393635.1 Dromiciops gliroides | reverse complement strand
CAGCCCCACTGGGCAGAGAGGCAATGATGACCGAAAATTGCTTAGGTGTTGTGTCCTAACCCCTATCCCTGAGAAAAGATGCATCTTGATGCCCTCCCTCCTTACCTGGTCTGGGGGTCCCAGGAGGCATCCTTAAGGGCCTGGTGCTCCCTAGCTGGGTCTTCTTTAGTGTACAATCTTCTTCCACCTAGGTTTTGAAAGACTTTCCTCAAATTTTGTTTTACTTTGTTTTTTAACAGCCCAAGTTGAGCAAGTGTAGTCTGAGGTTTTGTTGAAAAGGAGGGCTGGACAATTTCTGGAGCCATAATGCCCTGGGTTGGCCAGTCACTTGTCCTAATGACTGTCCCAAGCTGTTTCTATGATGGAGGGTCTAAAGACCCTATTCTGAATAGAAATGGGTCAGTTGAATTGGGAGTAGAGCTTCCTGGTCCTCCCATTAAGCCAGATACATATTGGATATTGACTGATGATATTTTCCCAGGAAGCTTTGTGTGTTGACAAATTGAAAAATGATCCCTCCGTAGGAATCAAACGCCTTCCTATTCTAGAGGGTGTGGAAAAGCTAGCTTTCTTTTTAAACTTGAAGTGAGCAAGGGTTTAAAGAATCTCCATGTTTCTCATACATTTTAAAGATGTTTTAAATAAGGAATCCCTGGGGGCTTCAAACAAAGTCCCTGCTTCTTTTCAATCCCCAGCTAGTTGCTTTGTGTCAAATGCAGAGCTGTCCTGTGAGGCTGTTGCTATCAGATGTGTGATTGTTCATTTTCAATAAACTTTTGCATCTTGGTTTATCTTGAGGATTTCTTTGCTGTCTCTCTTCCTTACCATGTCAATACTAGAAACATCAGACTGTTAAAAGTCAAGGATCCAGAGCTGAGCAAGGAGCTCAGAGGTCCCTCATTTTGGAAATGAGGAAACTGAGTCTGAGAGAAGCCACTGATTCACCCAAGGATTCGACCTCTGGTCTTTCTAACTCACAGTCCCCCATTCTATCTACCCTTCTCTCAAGCTGCCTCTCAATACTGAACCATCCTGTCAATATTACATTTTAGAAGACTACCAGAAATTGAAGTTAAACTCTCTGGCCTCTAGCAGAAAGTACTGAATGCCCTATAGTAGACATTCTTCTCTTCTCCCTGCGATATAAATTTTAGTTGTTTTAATTTGGCTTTTTATTTCCTCCCCAAAGACAACTGTCAGTGAGTGGTTCAGCCATCACATCCATCAATTCTTCCAGTCTCCAAGATGAAGTTCATCTTGCCCAGGTGCCTTAGATTCATCAAGGGCCATGGGGTGCTCTCTTACTCTCTCCTTATTTATCTTAGGATGATTTTGTTTGAGTAAGCAACCCAACCTTGAGTAAAGTCCTCGTACATAAAAAACCTTGGCTTTACTTGAAAATTCTTTAAGAAAATGTGCAAGTTTATATTTTCTCATATGATTTTACTCATCCTTTTTAATTTTCTCCCACATCTCAGATCCTAACTCAGCCAATACTTTTATGTAGTGGCCTATGTCCACTGCTATCTTAGAGTCCCAAGGACTCGTCCTTTAAAAGAGACATATAAATGAAACCCTCCATTCATTGATCTACCTGGTCTTTGTTAACATAAGGTTAACTGGTGATCGATCTTTAGTCAAAAGTTGATAACAAAACGACTATGCTCACATATGGTCATTGCACCAATAGACATTTCCTATATGTGTTTGGCTTTCTCACAAGCTTGGCTGAGTGCCTTGGGCCTGGCTGCTAAGGACAAAGCAGTATATATGCTGAGGATGGGACCTCAGTGAATGCAGAGGGCCCTCATTCTATTATGTCCCTTTTCCAGTCACTCTATCGACCTTCTCAAATCCCTCTGAGGTAGGTCTGCGCTTTGTCCTTTTCACCCTTAATCTTAGCCAAGGTTTCAATTGTGACCTTCTGCCGAAGACCTGGGAAAGACAAAATGGGCTTGTTAAAGATGAATGGAGGGGCGGCTAGGTGGCGCAGTGGACAGAGCACCGGCCCTGGAGTCAGGAGGACCTGAGTTCAAATCCGGCCTCAGACACTTAACACTTATTAGCTGTGTGACCCTGGGCAAGTCACTTAACCCCAATTGCCTCACTAAAAAAAAAAGATGAATGGAAACTAAACCCTGGAAAGAAAGCCATGGCGGTCTCTCCATGGGTGCAGCAGAGAGATCTGGGGCAAGAATTGTACCAAGGAAGGGAGAGACTGCCTTGGGCAAAACTGGAAAGGATTTCAGGGTCCTTTATGGAACTCCAGCTTTTTTCTTTCTTTGTTCCTTGCCCCGTCTTCCTCATCCCAAACTACCAACCCTCAGTGGGATTCCCTTCCTTGTCCTCTTCAGATGTGTAGGACTGGCCTCCTCTTACCACCTTCCACTTATCCGTATTGCTCTCAGGAAAGGGTCTCACAAACTCAACCCGACTCCGGTGTCAATGGCTCATAAGATTTTATAATTTACCTTCCTGGGACAATTGGAACTAATTTTGGCAGGAATCAAGAAGTCATATGCCCAAGTAACCACCCTCTGGTTGTAGACTTTCAAGCACCAGTCAAACCAAATGGTAGGAAAGGTGTCGGCTGTGTGTTTGTGTGTGTGCATGTGCGTGTGTGTGTGTGTGTGTGTGTGTGAATGTGTTGGTGAATATGTGTGTGAGAATGTGTATGTGTGTGTATATGTGTGTGTGTGTGTGTGTGTGTGTGTATTTTCACAGGGAGGCTCTCTAAAATCTCTGAAATTTCACCTGCAAAATACCCCAAGAAAGCTCACTTTGTGTTCTTTTCCTTCCCAGCTTTTCCCTGTCCCTAATTAGATTATTCCACTCCTTTCCCTCAATCCTTTATTTCCATCCTTTCTCCTTCCATTCCCTATTTTCCTCCCCTTTCCTTCCTTACTCCATTTTTTCAATTCCCTTCTGTCTTCCTTCTCTTCCCTTCTTTTCTCTTTCCTTCCCTCCCTCCTTTCTTCCCTCCCTCCTTCCCTTCTTCCTTTCCTTTCTCTACCTTTTCTTCCTCTTATCTTCTTTCCTTCCCTATCTGCTTCCCTTCCTTTCCTCCTTCCTTTTTTCATTTCCTTCCTTTCTTTCTACATTCTATTCCTCCTTTCTTCCCTCCCTCCTTCCTTCATTTCCTCCCCTCTATCCTTTTTCCCTTCCTTCCCTCATTTCTTCCTATCCTTTCCTCCTTCCCCCTTCCCCTCCCCACTTTCTTTTCATGCCTCCTAGTCCTTTTCCTTCTTTCCCTCCCTCCTAGCTTCTGTCAGGATGCTGATGTCAGTCATGGTTTGCTCCTCCAGCTGGAAAGATTCCCTCATGCAACTCCATATCTCTACCTAATTCATTCACCAAAAGTCCTTGAGTTAAAATGGCGGAAATGCCCAGTTGTCTTAGGGGAAAGTCCCATCATCCACCCTCCCCATCTGCATCCCCCTCCCCCACCCATGGAAAGCAGAGATCTCATATTTCCTTTCATTCTTCCAGATCCTGGGGACCTGAGCCACCCAGCCCCTCTGCCTTTAGGCAGCTTCTGACTGCCTCCCAAGGCACAAGGGGCTCCCATCCCTAAACTCAGTCACTGAGTTTGCCTAAGAAATGGTCATTGGCTGTCTTCCTGTCCAGCTCAGCTGGACTCCTACTGCAACGTTTGAAGTACTCATAATGCCACTACTATTTCTAGCCTTGCCACTCCTAGAGTGAAGGAGCCCTTTCTGACTTCTCTCTCTCCCCATCTCTGTCCCTCCCTCCTTCTCCTTCTCCTTCTCTTCCTCCTCCTCCTCCTCCTTCTCTCTCTCTCTCTCCCCCTCCCTCCCTCCCCCTCCCTCTCTCTCTTTTTCTTTCTGTCTTTGTCTCTCTATCTCCATCTCTATCTCTTCCCTCTCCATATCTCTCTGTTTCACTTTCTGTTTCTCACCTTTCTCTCCCTCCCTGCCCAACCCTTGAATCATCTCCTTTCTATCTTCAGGGTGACACATTCAGGATTCCTGCTTTTCTCCACCTCTTAAAAATGCTTCGGCTAACTTAAAAACAAAACAAAACATGTTGACAGTATCTAAGCATTTTCTACAATCCCTACTTGCCACCCCCACCCACATATTCTCCTTCCTGGATTCCCTGTGGGCCTATATGGCATTCAGGAGTTTATGGGATAAGGTTTGTGGCACCCCTGGTCATTCTTTCCCAATTCCCCTGGGTCCATGGCTGTTAAGAGTTATTGAACCTTTGAGGTAATTGACTTCCCCACTCCTCAAGTCAGGAGTCTATCCAGCAGTGCTTATCCAGTCCCTGTTGTGATGGAGAGCTCATTACTTGCGAGGCTACAGAGGTGCAACTGTGTGGCCCAATTTCACAGTTGCGCTATCGGGGTCTCCTTTTCTTTGTTCTGAGGTAACCTGTTTCTGAGCTCCTGGTATCCTGGAGGCTTCCTTTGACTCTTGTCTTGTCACGGCAGGGTGTGGGTGATGTTGTCAGGATGATCCCCAAATCCATTCTTGTCAAGCTTTTCCAATATCACCCACAAGTGAAGGAGAGAAAACACCTAGAAAGTCAGCTCAGGGATGAGTAGGTACGACTCAAATCCGGTCTTCCTGGCTCTGAGGTCGTCCTCCGAGCCATAAAGCCAGGTTGTTTTTCAGGCACACTGGGAGGCTGTTCAGCTCCATACATGGATATGTATGCAGATATGGGGAAAAGATTTCAAGAGGGCTATGAACTTGGGAGAGGGAAAATGCATCTTTACTGTTCACTAACCTCCAACCGGAATTTGGCATTTCCTTCAATTATGAATCAATTAGTCCAGTGTCTTTGCCAAGAAAACCCCACAAACAAGTCCACGGCATCACGAAGAACAACTGAACAACAACAACAACAACACATCTGAGCAGGGGCCTGTGGGTTTTACCAGACAGCCCAAGGGGCCCATGATACAAGAAAGGTTAAAAATGCCTGTTACAAACATGACTCCTTGTCCAATCCCAATGGAAACTGGTCTTCTAAAAGTTAGAATGACCTTTGTAGCTCAGTGAAAGAACAACCCCATCCAAATAACACTCCTTATCGCTTACCAATGCCCGCCAACCTATCCAATGTATGGTACTGTGGAAAGAGCACTGGGTTTGAATCCTGACCGCCAAGCCCCTTACCTGTCAGTCCTTCACTATTCCTACCTGTAGAATGAGAAGGTAGACTAGGAAGGCTCTGAGATCCCTTGTCTCACAGCGACCCCCCCGCCCCCTCCCCGCCACACACACACACACACACACACACACACACACACACACACACACACAGTGTTTATCACCGGGACTTTTATTCAGAACCGGCGCTGGCTGGCAATATGTGGGAAGCCATTAAAACTCTTGTTGGTCATAACTTGGTCTCTTAAAACTGGAATCACTTTTACCATCTGCTAATATATGTGCTAATGTAACATATACATTTATAGGTGTAAAGAATAAGAACTGATATTTATATCAAGGCTTGCAAAGCACTTTAAGTCCAAACACTGTACAATAGACCCTGTAGGTTAATACCTATGGAGCCCAGAGCTCTTTAATGATTTGCCTGTGATCACATAGTTCTAAGTATCAGAGGGCGGATTCAGGCCCGAGTTTTCCTGTCTCCAAGCCCAATGCTCTTGAAGATTTCAATCTTTCAGATGAATCTCCCATGAAGGTTGACCTCCGGTTTACTCCAACCATAAGAACAAAGCCAGAGGGCTAGGAAAGGGAAGCAGAAGATGGACAGATTCTTGACCTCCTGACCTCTGATTAAATTGCAGGCCAGGGACCTTAATCCAATACCATATACTTTAGGAAGAAAGGTCTTCTGGGGGAGTTGAGGCAGAATGAAAGAATGTTGGACTGGAAGTCAGCGGCCCTTCTTCTGACACTTACCAGTATGTGTCAATAAAGTCATCCATCCAGTGTGCTCTGTAAGCCTTACAGCTTCACAGAAAACGGAGCTGCTGTGATTTTTCTCACTCCACTAGCCAGGGGTCTGGGATCCCAGTCAAACAGAGAAATGCCAAAAATATGGAGCTCATTACTGAGAGAGAAAAGCTGGAGATTGGAAGAAAGGGAGGCTGACAAGCAGATTTTTCTGTCTCCTTTCTGGGGAAGCCACCGAGGCAGCCACTCTCCTGGGGAGAGAAGCTCTTAGTATTCCAGAATGATTTTTCAAGACCCTAGAGCATAGTGCTTGAGAAAGCTGGGTTTCAGCTTAAGACCTTCACATGGCCACAGAAGATGCTGTCGAGTGCCCAAAGAGGTTGGCTACCCCAGCTATTTTCTGCATGTTTTGCATCACACGGGGAGCTTCTGATAGGATGCCCTGGCTGGCAGACAGCATTGACATATTTGCGTCATTCCTAAGCCTTCAGTGTGTCTGTGCCCTTATTGCTACCATCACATTTGGGCTTTGGGTGACTTTACCAACTGCAGAAGGGGGCGGGCTATAGAGAACAGCTGATGGGAAAGATTTGGTGCCGCTGACCCTAAGTAGATCCTACAACCTGGGGCTCTGAGGACTTCCCAACAGGAAGAGCAGAGAGTGCACTTGGCTGCATCCCTGGTTCTCATCTGGTGGCCCCCCACCTTCCTCATCAGAGGGTCATTCCAGATGGGAGCTGTCTTCTAGATGAGCAGAAGGGGCTGGTGTGTGCTCTCCCACACCAGGCCCAGGATGGCCCCTGGCCTGAGTCCCATCACACCACTAGCAGGACTCACGGGGCCTGGGAGTGCCCTGTTCTCCTCTCATGCCCTGCCTTGGCTTCTCCTCTCATGCCTCTCTTCATGCCTGCATTTCTATTCCAGGACCTCGATGCAGTCGCAGGCCTCATACGGCACCAGTTCCCCACCTTTGAGCAAGATGAACAGCATCAACAAACTCCCTTCTGTCAGCCAGCTCATCAACCCCCAGCAGCGCAATGCCCTCACCCCGACGGCCATCCCTGACGGCATGGGAGCCAACAGTGAGTCTTTCTCCTGGCATCGTCAGGAGCACACTGAGCACTGTCCTCCTTAGGAGGGCTCTGAAATATGCTTAGGGAGTGGGGCTGGTGTGGACAAGGGGACCAAGAGAGGTGGCTGTGATTGGAGGCCGCACACCCTGAAGGACTAATCTTGGCCTCCGTGAGCACTCCTGCCACCAACACTGATGGCATCCGTTGTAACTCCCTAGGGTCTCAAGATCTTACTTTAGAGGAGGAAGTGACCTTAGAAGGCATGTAGCTCAACCTCAGTTTGCAGGCAAGGAAACTGAGCCCCGGAGAGCAGCTCACCAGTGTGAGAGGCAGGATTCAAACTCAGGTCCTCCTGAGCCCACTTGCAACTCTCTATTCTCAGGATCTCAGCTTCATTTTCATTCTTTTGTTGCTTTTCTTTGTTTTTCCCTAAATCCCTCAGAGAAAACCAATTCAAAGCTTGGGATATAAGTGAGCTATCCCTCACTTTAGGTGGCTTATTCCCACTTGAGCCAGAAAAAGCTCAAGGCACCATCACCTTCCTTCCTTCCTTTCTTTCTTTCTTTCTTTCTTTCTTTCTTTCTTTCTTTCTTTCTTTCTTTCTTTCTTTCTTTCTTTCTTTCTCTTCTCTTCTCTTCTCTTCTCTTCTCTTCTCTTCTCTTCTCTTCTCTTCTCTTCTCTTCTCTTCTCTTCTCTTCTCTTCTCTTCTCTTCTCTTCTCTTCTCTTCTCTTCTCTTCTCTTCTCTTCTCTTCTCTTCTCTTCTCTTCTCTTCTCTTCCCTTCTCTTCTCTTCCCTTCTCTTTTCTTTTCTTTTCCTTTTTTTTGCAGGGCAATGAGGGTTAAGTGATTTCCCTAGCATCATACAGCTGGTAAGTGGAAAGTATCTGAGACCAGATTTGAACTCAGGTCTTCCTGAATACAGGGGCAGTGCTTTATCTACTATGCCAGCTAACTTCCCCTAAGGCACCATTATCTTTATTTGAAGGGGCCCTTGCCCTGATCCCAAAGGCCAAAGGCCCACCTTCAAGGACGCCCCTTTGGATAGAAGAGGAGTGGGTAAAAGAAGTTTAGCCATGTGGGAGGGAACTGAAGGAAGAATAGAAGAAGCAGCTTCATGTAGGAAGAGAGCTAGGTGCCAAGGTACCTGGGTCCCGTCCTAAGTCTTCCGCTCATCATAGCTAAGACCTGGGGCTGCCATCATGATAAGCTACCTCCCCTGGGCTTGGGCCAATTTCTTTCTGGCTTCCCTGCCATGGTGTACACTCAACATTATCATGATATCAGTCTTCTCACGTCCTCACCTCACATAAGGACAGAGGGAAGCTGGGCCCAAGATAGGTGTACTGAGAGGTCAAGGGGATCCCTCAGGCTTCATTGGCTTCTCCAGGATGCTCTGTTTGAGGGGGAGAAGGACCGTGAGAAAGCTTGGTCCCCCACAGGGGAGAGATGGGGAATGGGGAAGCAGATGCCCAAGATCCCTGCTTTCGTCATCCCTTCACCCGGCCCCAGCACCCAAGGATTTCACTGGACACCCCACCACAGGCAAACAGGAGACAGCTTTTGAGTCCAGCCCTTTCACTCTGTACAAAGCCCCTAGGCTGGATCTGTCCAAGGTCACAGGGATAGAAAGAGGCAGAGGCAAGGTTCAAACTCAGGGTCTCTGATTTCCTATTGAGTGCTGCACCCCATCCCAAACCCCTTCATGCCTCAGTTTCCTCATCTGAAAAATGAGGGGCTTTGGGCTCCAGGCTCTTCCAGCTGCGGTTGTCTATGCAACATGGAGCAGGGGAAAGAGCATCGGCTGTGGAGTCTGGGAGACTCCCTGCTTTTACTGGGAGCCTCTGTCTAATTTAAAGCTCTATCAATACCTTGCCTAGTCCCAAAACTAGTCAAAAGTTGTCCGTTGGGTTCACAAGGGTACCTGACCGGAGTGGTGTCTGATGGTATGATGCAGTCAGGTTGAGGGCGAGGGAGAACACTGATTTCACAATTAGAGCACCTGGGTTCAAATTCTACCTTTTATGCCTACTATGTGCATGATACAGTTTAGCTTCAAAATCCTGGGACTCCATTTCTTCTATAATGAGAGAGGTAGGCTAGGTGGCTTAGGAATATCTCAGATAGTGAGATAATATTTGTGGCACATAATAGGTGCTATAGAAATGTGTATTCCCTTTCCTCCCTGATGAGCGACAAGCCTAACTTACTTTCTTCCCATGGCCTCAGTTTTCCTCACCAGTCGAATGAGAAAGAGGGGGAGACCAGTCTAGAATGTGATCCCATCAACCTCTCTCTCTGTCTTCTTTTACTAGTTCCTATGATGGGCACACACATGCCAATGGCTGGAGATATGAATGGACTCAGCCCCACACAGGCCCTGCCTCCTACCCTCTCCATGCCATCTACATCCCACTGCACACCCCCACCTCCATACCCCACCGACTGCAGCATTGTCAGGTGAGTACCCAGCCTCTCCCTTCTGACAGGTGTCCCTGGGAGGGCCGTGGGTGGGTGGGGCACTGGCTGGACCTTGAGGATCACGTCCATGGACGCAGATCTAATGGAGAGACAGTTATGCCAATTTGCCAAATCAATAAGCCGTTATTAAGTGTCTTCTGTGTTCTGGCCATTGTAACAGCTGTTTGGTTCAGGAGTGGCATCTCCTTCCCTGAGTCTGTCTGCTGCCATCCAGGACAGATCAGTTAGAGAAAACTCACCTGATCCTGCTTTGAAAGGATGAGATTCTGGGTGGGTCAGCAATCTTGAGTGCTTACTACAAGCAATTCTTAAGTGCGCTATTAGAAGCGCAGGGGAAGTGAAGAATGACGAAGACAAAGACAATCCCTGCTCTCCAGGAGCTTAGGAGGCAATGGGGGAGACACCGCTCTGTACAAACGAGGTCTAGGCAGGTTGAATAGGGGTGCATCCACAAAGGGAGTGTTAAGGGGGTCCAGAGAGGGCTTTGTCTGAGGATCAGCCTGGGAGCCAGAGTCCCTGGATCCCGGAGTACACAGGTAAAGGAAGACTAGAAAGATGGACAGGTGGCACATATCGATGTGTTCATTTTCATTTATTCATTCGACAAGCATTTGGGATGAATGGATGGATGAACTGGATGTGTGGACGTGGCTTCTCCATGCTACTCTCCACTGCGCCTCCCCATGTCCCTATGGTCAGTTTGCAGCTGGGGATGGGCTTCCTCAAAGGGCATTGATTTCCCCTTGCTGGCTTGCTCCCTTTCCTCTCCATCCATCTTCACTGCTCACAGCTCGAAGCCAGCTGGGACCGGGTTGTATGGTAGCATAGGAGAAGAATGTGGACATTGCTTAGCTAGAGGAATCCCAGAGGAGGAAACTCCCTCTGCCAATGAAGATCACCTAGAGCCCTGAGATGGTAGGGAGCTTACCCAGGGTCCCACAGCCAGAATGTGTCAGAGGTGGGTCTGGAACCCAAGTCTTCCTAGCTCCGAGGCCAGCAGCTCTCTCTCTCTCTGCACCATCGTGTGCTGCCTCCCTATCCATTAGGAAGAGGAACAAGATGAAGGCATTGGCCTCATCTAGTTGAGCTACCCTGTGTTGCCGCAGTCTCTAGCTTCCTGGCAGAGTCACCTCTAGAGGGGAGCGGGTTTCCTGAAGGCTCTCTCCATGCAGGGTCAGGCAATACTTGACCTTGGTGCCCGTTAACCTGGGCTGGAATTGCATCCAGAATCATTGACTGGCTTCCACCTCATGGATTTCTCTGCTCGCCCTCCCCAAGAGCAGTCACCAGAGGGTAGAAGGTTGGGGTTCCCCTTTTCTGGTCGGAGCAGTCAGGGTGAACTCTCGTTTTCTGTTTCCTCCTTCCTCCCCCCTCTCCCCCCTGCAGTTTTTTAGCGAGGTTGGGCTGCTCATCCTGTCTGGACTATTTCACGACCCAGGGGCTGACCACCATCTATCAGATTGAGCATTACTCCATGGATGTAAGTAACTGTTAGCCTTGCCTCTCAGCTCTGTCTCCTGCTCCACCCTCCCTCTGACACATACCACCTGTGTTTTGGGGTTCATAGTGTCCCCACTTTCTCATGGAGCGTTTCCACTGAGTCAGCAATATAATAATGATGATAAATGATACTACTAACAACTCCCACTGGTAGAGAACTTTAAGACTCCCCAAGTGCTCCGTGTGTTCTCTCAAGTGAGCTCTATGACAGCTTTGTAAAGTAGGCATTATTATTATCTCTATCTTACAGATGAGGAGACTGAGGGTCAGAGAGGCCAAGAGACTTGCCTGGTTGGTCTGAAAGGCAGGATTTAAACCCAGATCCTTTGACTTCAAGTCTAAAACTCACAACTCCACTTTTATGTAGCAGCATGCTTTACCTGTCATTGGCTCAATAGCCAATCCTCCTTGACCATTTACCAAGGTCCTACTTAGGTGCAAGAACATTGTACTAGGCCCCTCTGGGAAATAGAGGAGATGATCCCCACCTGCATAGAGCTTATATTCCCAGAGGAATTCATGGCCCAAGCATATCCTATGTGTTAGGCACTGCACTTGGACATGTGGGTACAGAGAGAAAATGAAAAAGTGCCTGTCCTCATGGGGCTTATAGTCTAGCAGCAGAAAACACAAGGAACATTTTGGTTTTTTGTTTTAATAAGGGCAGGGGAGAGAGAGAGAGAGAGAGAGAGAGAGAGAGAGAGAGAGAGAGAGAGAGAGAGAGAGAGAGAGAGAAAGAGAGAGAGAGAGAGAGAGAGAGAGAGAGAGAGAGAGAGAGAGAGAGAAAGAGAGAGAGAGAGAGAGAAAAGAGAAGAGATAAAGAGAGAGAGACAGAGAGCCAGAGAGAGAGAGGAAACAAATGGTGGAATTCTCACTTAAAGTTGGAGCCACTGACAATGGAGTATGTGAAAGAGCTGGACATTAAGCCAAAGGAAGCAGAGATCAAGGCACGGTTCCCCCCAAAGTACCAGCTCTTCTGAGTCGTTGCTACTTCTAGTTCCATAGGTCCCACGTTGTGGCCACTCCACCGCCTGGATTCTGCTACATGAAAGGGTCTAACCTTCCCAAATCAAGATGAATTACTTGAAGGGGAGGCTGGGTGGGAGGGCAGCTGCCTTGCTTTCTCTGGTTTCTCTTCCTTGGTTTCTTTGCTGCTCACTTGGTTATAGCCTTTTTTTTTCCTGCACTGGGCTCCTTGTTGGGGTGTTGGGCTGTTGAGGCCTCAGCATTTTCTGCAGGGCAGGCTGTCCTCAATTTGCTGCCCGCTGGACCCCAAGGATTGGGAAAGCTGAAGTTCCTCCTTTGGATGCTGCCTTAGAAACAAAATAAAACTAAAGGGAAGCAATGGCTTCATTATCCCCAACCTTGACCCTCAAAAATCAGAAGGTCTGGAGCCCTGCCCTCAGCTCCCATCCAAGTCAACCCTGACGCTGCTCTAAGACAGAGGAAGTGGAGGTTAGGTCTAAAAAGACACAATTAAAATTAAAATGTGGGCAGCACGTCCCATTGTATTTCCATTTGCCTTGAATTAATCTCAAATAACAAGGTAATTTTTAAAAAATCCTCCCATATGTAAAATAAGGGGGTGGGACTAAACAGCTTCTACTACCTTTTCAAGCTATAAGTCTATGATTTGATGAGGGAGGAAAAAAAAGGGGATAAACATTGTTAAGCACCTACTATGTGCCAAACACTTTACAAATATTTTAATTGATCTTCACAACAACCCTGGCAGGTAGGGGCTACTACTATCCCCATTTAATAATTAAGGAAATTGAGGCAGTGAGGCAGCTAGGCAGCTCAGGGGACAGAGCACCAGGCCAGGAGTCAGGAAGTGCTGAGTTTAAATCCATCATCAGATACTAGTTATGTGACTCTGGGCAAGTCATTTAACCTTATTTGCCTGTGGAAAAATAGCTCAAAATAAACTTGAAAAGGTAGGGGACAGTCACTTCGTTCCTTACAGCACTTTTGAAGAAATGCTGCACTGCTAGATTGAGTATGAGACTTGGAGTGAGGACAGCCTGGGTTAGAATCCTGCCTCTGACACATGGCATTGTATGACCCTGAGCTCCCTGAGCCTCAGTTTACTCATCTGTAAAAGAAGATAATGTATGCCCGGTCCTGTGCACATATTTTACAGTGACAGAGAAACAGCAGCTCTCATTGTTCTAATGTCTCTTTCTGCCCCGCCTCCACCTGCCCTGTTAAATATTTGGGGACACAGCCTAGAGTGTCTCTCCATTTTGTACAGAGCTCCATCTATGACCCAATCAAGACACATCTCTTCAAAGGACATTTTGTGTTCCAGGCATTGTGCTAGGCACAGAGCGTGCAAATGGAAAAGTCCATTGGGCTAACAATGCAGTAAGCAGTCTTACTGCTTCTTTACAGCCTTTCCTTGAAGATCTCCCATGGAGGCTGTGGGCAGAGTCATTCCCCCTTCCCAGCTATCTCTGTCCAACTCTAATGGTTGGTTAGTTAATGTTTGAAACCAACCAAAGTCTAGCTCCCTACAGCTTCTCCCCATTATTCCTAGTTCTCTCCTCTGGGTCTGAACAGACCCAGTCTTTGCCCTCTTTTCTAGACAGTCTATTATAATGTCCTGCCAGTGAAATAACCTCGGTTTCCATGTGGCCTCCTCTGAAGGCCTCTGATCATCCTTTCTGGTTTCTCAGTATCCTTGCCATAGTCCGTGTATTTTTTTTTACCATTTCCCAGCACAGGGGTGTGTAGTGGAGGAATCTGAGAACCTAGGGTCGAAGAAGTCTAAGAAAATAAGATGGTAGCACCATGAGCTTTCAGTGATCAGTTCGTACACAACCATCAGGACAACCGTACTATGGAGGAGAGAACCCAGGGCTAAAGTCCTGAGACCTAGTTCCAAATTGCAGCCCTGCCATGTATTGCTTGGACGCTGTTGCACCAATCAGTCTCCTGCTCTGGGCCTCAGTTTCCTAAAATGTCACTTGAAAGAGTTGGACTAGGTGACCTCCGAGGTCCTTTTGAGATCTGTCTCTTATCTCCTGATCCAGCCTTGAGTTAACCTTCAAGGAAAGATGTGATACGACAGCGGGTGGGGAAAGGAGAAGATCTGCAGCCTATCTGAATTAAATGCTGATTTGTATGGAATCCAGTTGGATTTCCTGGCTGTTGGTCTGTGCTTAACTGAATAGAATTCTAGGGGCCTTGGAGGGACTGCTTTGTTGCTGATGCTGCCTCCCTTGCCTATTTGTGGAGTCGCTTTGTTGTTGCTATTTCGTACCTTACGATTCGATGTCTGAGGGCCGTACTGATATCCGACTACTCCCTCCCTTAGCACCAGCATCAAAGCCTTTCGGTAAACAGCCAACCTTCCCTGCACAATGCAAGGATTGTTGAGTCACTCACCCTTTGATAGAACCTAAGAGAGAGCCTGCATCTTTGCCCTTGAGAGGCAACATGACGTGGTGGCTAGAATATTGGACTTGGAGCCAAGAAGATCTGCGTGCAAATCTTGCTTTATACTCTGTCTAGAGAGGTCACCTGGGATAAGTCCTTTGATATTTCTGGGCTATGGTTTCCTCTTCTGTTAAATAAAAGATTTTCATGAAATAGAATTCAAGGTACAGGGCAGCTTTAAGTCTATGATGCCAAGATGCCTCAGTTTACCAATTTGCTCTCTTCCCCGGTAGGATCTGGCAAGTTTGAAGATCCCAGAGCAGTTCCGACACGCCATCTGGAAGGGGATCCTGGACCACCGGCAGCTCCATGACTTCTCCTCCCCTCCCCACCTGCTGCGGACCCCTAGTGGCTCCTCAACTGTCAGCGTAGGCTCCAGTGAGACGCGGGGCGAGCGGGTCATTGATGCTGTCCGCTTCACACTCCGCCAGACCATCTCCTTCCCTCCCCGGGAAGACTGGAATGATTTCAACTTTGACATGGATGCTCGTCGCAACAAGCAGCAGCGCATTAAGGAGGAAGGGGAGTGACCGATGCAGGGGGCAGCCCCCCGCCTGCTCTCCTTCCCAAACTCTCCTCCAGCTTCCCCAGCCCCACTGCAATTCTGGATGTCCAAGTACTCTCTGAGGCCAGCCTCTCGTCCCTCATCTTCTCCATCTGATCTCCTCATGATAGGAAGAAAGTCAATGCTTGCTTGAGCAGGGTAGGCCCCCTGCCCAGTCTTCGGGTTCTCATTAGTTCCAGCTTCTAGGCCTCCCTTTTCTGGCCATCACAGGATGGAAGATGGTGTGGGGAAGAGGCAGGGGGGAACCTATGTTGTTGCTTTGGGTTCTTGGAATATGCTTCCTAGACCCTCTTGGCACAGCTTATATGCTATCCTTGGTTGTAACTGAGTCTTTGGTTCAAGATGCTATATAGATACATGGTATAGTATATATATATATACACACACACACACACACACACATATATATATATATATATATATATATATATATATATATACATATATATATATATATGTATGTGTATATATTATATATATTTGGGTTGGGGAGGAGGTGTTCTCATAATTTAAAGGAAAGGAAGTTGAGTTGCACTTAATTAATTTTTATCTTTTATTTTTCCTTCCTAAAAAAATCCTTTCTGGATAGCTCTTCTCCATCTCCAATAGCAAAATAATTAACCAAATAAGCAGCTGAGATTTAAATCCTAGTTGTTAACCTGTTGACTTAATGCCATGCTAAGGTCCCATGGTCCCTGGGGTTGGGGTGTCCTGTTTTGGGACTCTGGGCTGTGCCTACATCCACATATTGAGACCACACTACTGGTGGGGGCACCTAAAAATCCCCTAATCAGCTACCCCCACTCCCAGCAACCATAGGTGTTAGCAGCCTTTGCTTGGTCAATGTTCTGTCCTGTTCTAAGGAGGGTGGTCTTTGTTTGGGATGTAAATATCTTTAGGCTTGCAAGGAACCTCTTCAGGCAAATTAAAGTTATTTCCTATAATGGAGATTTTTTTTAAGTACCTTAAAGGAAACAGGCTATGTCTCTGGTGGTGCCAAATATGGCCAGGCTCATTCGTTATTCCTCCCCAGGTTGGTCCTCATTTTGCCTTATCTAATTTCTTCCCAGGACCGTCCCCCCCCCAACTCCCTACTACCATGATCCCAATTCACCTGATCTTCTCTGATGGGCGGGGCAGTGCTCAGAGATGACATTTCCCAGGCCCCAGAAATCTGGCATCCACCTCAGGCTATGCAGAATTCACCTTCTTTTCTTGCTCCTTATTAGCAAAAGCTTCAGCTCTGAAGTTTCTCTTGTAATTCAGCTGTAGTTTCCCAAAATGATACCTCCACTTCCCAATGACCCCAGAATTTACTCCCTGCCAGGGAGGGATAGATCAGCACTGATGACACTTTCTCAGGCCCTACCAGGAAGTTCTGGGCATAGAACTTTTTAAAGGGAGTTCAGCAGAGCTCTCTGGGATGAGCCAATCCTATGGAGTGTCTACTGAGCCAGAACACTTAACTTCAAGCAATCCCTTAAAAAGACAAAGTCTAGTCATTCTCCTTTGAAATATCCTGGGACTGCTCACACCCTCCTTCCTAGGATGTAGAAAGACATGTCTATTCTTTAGTTCAATGTTCTGGAACCCTTCTGATCAGGAACAATGCATGCCTAGCCCACTGCAATGTGCTCTTCAGAGTGCCTGTCCCGGGCTTCTTTTTACACAAGGTGGCCTACCTTTCATGACTTCATTCATGGCAGTACATTTTGTCCACCAGCATCTCTTGAATTTTCCCGCTGATTATGAATCAGCAAAAGCTGATGTATACCTTGAAAAAGCAGTTAAGCATTGGCTAAGCTCTCAGCCTTTCTTTCGATGTCCTTCCAACAGAGATGATCAATACTGGCCTGGTTGAAAACCCAGCAAGACTCCCCTCCACTGGTGAGACCAAGCCCTCCCCCAACCCCAGCACCATCTCAGAAGTGCCATTTTAGGCACTCCATTTTATTGGGAAAGATGAACTTTCAAAACCCATCTTTCTGTATGAATCTTATCAGCTCCTAGTTTCTCTCTGTTGTGCAATTTCTCTTGGTTTACAGTCAAGCTGTCCCTGCACATTAAACTGCCTTCTGCAAACAAAGGAAAAAGTCCAAGGGAGGGCTTCCAAGGCTCCAAACACAACAGAGGAAGTTTGTGTATAAAGGATATGTATATACTTTTGTGTGCTTATGGAAAAATGTATGGTGTTTTTTTTTTAATTAGGGATTTTTTTTTAATTTTTATTTTTTCATCTTGGGATATTGGACCTTCCAGAACCACAGATTAAACCCTCTTTGTAAATGATTTTTGTGTGTGTGTGGGAAAGGCCATAGAGTGCCTGAATTCTGCAGCTCTCAAGTAGTTTGTTACCTGATGTGAGGTGGCTGAGCATGAGCAGACAATGAGTGCCTGTGATGTTCTCACACCAGGGAGAGTGAGTCCTATATTTCAAGGTGGTGCTGTGCCCCGTAGGGCACCGTGGCCTCCAACGTGTGCCTATGAAAACCCAAGCCCAGGGTGTTGCTTGTCACTTTCAGGGAAGAGGAATGGCTTCCTCCCTTCCCTGAGTGTTGGCACCTATCATGAAATACTCTTCTCATAGAGGAGTTGGCTATACGGCAACTTGGAACCCAATAGCCAATCCAGAGATCTCTGTCCACCTTCCATCTCTTGGGCTTGGCATTAACCGAGGCTAGGCTCAGATACCTGGGAGGTAGGACTAGTCTCTTCTCTTTGTATGTATGTTCAGAAGCATTACAAGTTCACAGTACTTGGACAAAATGGGAGGGTAGGGTTCTGGGGGAGGGGGAAAATCTTCATACACCCAGGAACTGAAGAAAACATGGATTGGGTTAGCCCTTCTAAAGAAGGGCTCCAACCAAGAACAGAGTTTTCTTTGGTGCTGGGCTTGTGGGTGGATAATTAATTTCATCTTATTCTGCAATGCATTTATGTTTTTGTCTCTCAATGTCCTCTCATCCCCTCCAGTTTCTGCACAGGTCAAGAGGGAGGACGGTTAAGAGGCCCATAGCATTAATCGGTACAATTTGTTAAACTTTTTTTTATTTTTATGTTGTCTGTTGTAAAAAAAAGTTTCATATGTCTCATCTTTTTTATACCATTTTTAATATGTTTTTGGAAGAAAAAAGACCCCTTATCAGTGTAATACTGGATTTTTTTTATTTCAAATATATTTTTTTTTCCTGATTCTTGTGTGTGCTCAGGGTGAGCAAGTGTGAGAAACCTTGAATGTTCATCAGGTTACGATATCAATAAAGAAATACCTTGACCATGGCTGCTTCTTGCTTGCTTGTCTTCTGTCCTTCCTCCGTGGGAGAAGAGTCTCAAATCTTGAAAGTTCCAAAGGTTTAGTCCAAGTGCAGGGATCTTTACACTATCAACCTTTAGCCTTATACTGAAGGCACACGTCTAGTCGTGTGTCTGTGACTCCCGGCTAACACTAGTAGGAATCAATCAACACAGAAGCGTGCCTGTAGGGCCTTCTACCTGAGAAGGCCAGTGGTCAGTGTTAGAGGTAGAAGGGCTAATGGAGCTGGGTCTAGAACCTGGAATTCCTTCCTTCTAGTTGCATACCTTTTTCCCCACACCACAAGACAGTCCCTGCCCCGAAGGAACTTATAGTCTAATGGGAGTGAGGGGGAGATCTGAATAGGGAGACTGCAGGTAATGGAGTGGCCCAGTGCCCTGCTGGTTAGAAAAAGGATCATTGATGGATCAGGGCTGGGTGTTAGAGAGGCGGGCAGGACCGGAGTATGCTTCCACTGGCTGGGAGATTGTTCAAGAGGTCATGGTGGGGAGACTGTAGGAAGCTATAGAGAGCTTCCCCACCTTAAGATTGTAGTTCATTACTTTGAAGAGTTGCTTAGAGACTTTTGATGTCTGGGTGTCTCTAAAAAGGGGGGAAATGGGGAACTAAGTACCCAAACTAATCCTGAACCTCTTTGCCAAGACAAGGCCAGCTGTGAACAGAGAGGGACAGTTTACCTGAGAGGAGACAGATGAGGAGGAGCTTGGGTGCAGGGCCTTGGGAGCAGGGCCTTGGGAGCTGCTACCACATCTCCAGGAGCCGTGTGACTGAGCCCACAAGGGATAAACCCACACTGTGGACATTCATGGCCTCATCTCAACTTAGCCATTGACTGTTTTTTTAAGCTTGAAGAAATCAATAGGCTTGACTCTAAAGCAAGGCTGGCAATGAGAAAGAGGCTTGAAATCAACAATCCTGAGGAAATTACTCTTTGGGGGGCCCCAGGACCCCTCATTGCTGAAAGTGTCTCTCTTCCCAACATCCATGGTGAGCTGCCCTGCTTTCTCTAGCCCCTCACCACCTTCCCCATTGTGCCCAGCCCCCAACAAAGGAAAGACCAAAGTGGGACTGAGAGCCTCCCCCCCACCCTTGAGACTGTTGAGCTAGAGGCTGGAGGCATGGCCCTTGGATCACAATGGGATCCAACATCAGACACTGAAGGAGGGTCATCCCAGGCACAAGAGTCTGAGTCACTGAAGAAATAGAGGCAGTGGTGCCCTGAGATCCCTGAGAGGCCTTTTCCAGCCCTCTGCCCGAGAGAGCAACCCCCTTGTTTTACGGATGAGAGAACTGAGACAGAAAGCATCAAAGAGGGAGTTTGAACCCAAATGTCTTCCCACTGTTTGGCTACAAAGAGCCTACTTTTGAATCCCAGCCATGACCTTGGGCAAGCGTCTTCACTTCCATTGGCCTCAGTTTCCTTTTCGGTAAAATGAAGGAATTAGACTAAATGACTACTGAAATCCCTTCCAACATTGTGTTGTGTTGTGTTGTGTTGTGTTGTGTTGTGTGGGATGTGGTGTGGTATGGTGTTGTGTATGAGCCCTGGGAGGCTCACCCTTCTTCAAGGGTCAACACTGAGTAACACTTCGAAGGATGAAAGAGCCTCTAAATCCTAGGTTCTTTTCAGCTAATATTAATGAAGTGATTTAAAGTTTGCACAGCACTTTACAAATAGGACATCATTGGACCCTCCCTCCAATCCTGGGAAGTAGGTGCCATTATTATCCTCATTCTACGGATGAGAAAATGGAGGCCAAAGCACAGCTGGCAAACGTCTCCAATAGGATTTGAACTTGGTTCTTCCCGGAGCCAGAGTTTAGGGCTTTATTGCCACCAGCTGCTGCTGATTGAGGCTGAGCCCTTGTTCTTCTCCTTCCTGTCCAGTGGAGATGGTAGGAAGAAATGATCTGACAATGGATTCCCTCCCTAGAAAACGTGTAAGGGAGAGCGCTTGTACCGCTGCCCAGCTGACAACTTCTTGAGTTGGCAGTGCCTCTCTTCCATGACATGCTGCCCACACCTCACTGGGAAAGGCGCCCGGGTTCTCCTTGCCCTGTCACCCCCTTCCCCCTCCTCCCAACAGCAGCTTATCAGCAGAAAGAGGCCTGTTTCTTTCCCAAGCACCTCTGTTCACAAGACCTCTGTCAACGCCCCGACTTGTTGGTGTCCTTGTCAGGATGGGACTGAAAAAGAGTGCAAAGCAAGTGTTTCCTGCTGCCTCTATAGGGCCCAGCCAGGTCCAACATTCTAGGATCCGATGTTGCCAGTTGTAGGTGGATCTGTGGGCATCAGAAGGTCACAAGGCCTGCTGGTATTTGGTTCTCTAAGCCCCCACTCCTCCATCAGAAGGTCCTTTACTGATGCCATCACCCCTCCCTGTCCTCAGGAGCCTGTATGTTCTCCTTCCCCCCTCCCCCCACATCTAGCTATCTCCATTGAGTGGTTATCTCTTTCAAGGGGTTTTCTAGTATGTTGGCCAATGGCCAGCTGGAGGGGCGTCCTCTGGGAATTTGCATCTTGCCAGGACCTCTTGAAGGCTCAGAGGAACAAAGATACTGTTGAGGAAGGACTATTGTGTCTGGGATGGCCTGCCTTCCAGGCTGTCACCCCACAAAGTTGAGTCCTCCTCCACAGTACGACTCACAAGGCCAGCCATGCCAGCCAGTTCCCACGCAGAGGTGAGAAGGACCATGTCAGCAGTCTTCCTTCCCAACACAGTAGGCAGTCAGCATCGATCCATCAACACCTTACCACTGTTGGCAGCCTTCAGGTGACCCTTGGCAGCCAAGAGCTGCTCATTCAATGGACTCTTTTTTTTTTTTTCCTGACCATGCATAGTCTCATAGGACTTAGAACTGGGAGGGTCCTTGGACATCATCCATGAAGATTCTTTGATTCACCTAGTGCTTTTACAAAGACACTGAGGACTGGAGAGTTCCAGTGATTGGCCCAACATCTCCTAGGTAGAAAGTGGCTGAGCTGGGACTAGAACGCACGTCTGCTGACTCCAGGGCCCCTCAGAGTCACAAAAGGAGCCAAGATGGGCTCAAACCTGCATCTCTATCATTCCCAGGGCCTGATTCCCAATCCATCCATGGGAACTGAACCTGACTGTGCCACTCACTTCCTCCACCCCTTTACCTTTGCTCCTGGGCCCATTGCTCATCAGCCAGCCTTCCATCTGCTCCTGCGCTGACCTTCAGTGGCTAGAAGGGGGGCTGGAGGGTTAGGCTCCCATGATTGCAATGCACACCTTCTTCCCCCAGGGAAGTGGCTCTGCTTGTCTCTCAGCCAAATGTCTATTTTCTTATGAACTGCTCCCTAATTATTTCCAGGGTTCTCTTGTGCAATTTCAAACTCTCCTCCACATACTGAAACAGGTTGGGTGGATCTCAGTGAAGAAACTGAGGTGGTAACCTTGAAAAATAGAAGAGAAGTTGACAGGCTGAATAGCAGTGGAGCACGGCATGGTGACGATGCCCAGTGATGAGAGCTACCCAGCCCAACCCCCTCACTTTAGGGAGGAAGAAGAGCCTGGCCAGAGGTTTCCTGGGGCTGGACTGGGCCCTACTTCAAATGGTCTCACGACCAGGTTGAGACCACGGCTCTGTGACTCGACTTCCATCCTCTGGTTACAAGCTAAGGTAGCATCTGGCTGGCCCAGAGGACCAGTGGCCTCATGCCTTTGTTTACTCCCATCCAGACTCAGAATCTCTTCTTCGGGTCCATTCCATCTTCCTCTGCAGAGACTTTCAAGAGCTAGGCTTTGTTTTCTGTCCTTGTGCTCAGGGCTCAAATGGGTGAGATCACAGCTGGACCAAAGTGATCTGTCCTGGGCCTAGAGAGGGACAGAAGGCCAAGATCGTCATGCTGGGAGGTCCTAACCCTACAATGAAGAGATGAAGAACTGAGTGCCCAGAAAAGCCAAGCGATGTCCCCGGATTAGTCACAAAGTCAGCGTAGGAACCCAGGAGGCCTAACTCCCGTGCCCAGGGCCTTGGCTACTACGTTGCAAACTGAGGCAATGAATTGCCTTTCCTGGAATGGTTTCTCTGTGGTGCTTTTGCCAAAGCGAGCCCTTGGGTGATTCTTCTTTACTGACAGAGAACACCCCTGAACCCAGAGATCAAGGATGCTAGAAGAGGAATATTTCACTCTTTGTCTTTGTATGGAGTTAGAAGTGTGGCACTGTGGATAGAGTGCTAGGCCCAGACACCAGAAGGCCAGAGTCCAAGTTTGACCTCAGGAGTTTAGCAGCTGTGTAATCTTTGGGCAAGTCACTTCAACCTCTGTCTGCTTCAGTTTCCTCTTTTGTAAAATGGGAGCAATAATAGCACCTACCTCCTAAGGGTGTGATAAACCCAAAAGGAGTTATCCATACAGGGCATGGGTGCAAACCTTGAAGTGCTCTTTAGAAATGCTGCCATGACCTCCCCATGCTAGCGTTTCATAGGCACTTAATCAATGGTCAGGAGTCTGTTGGTTGGTCTACATCTGGAGGGGATCTCAGACATCACCCAAACCAATGGAAATTGAGGTCAAAGAAAGTAAAATCACTTGGCCAAGGTCACCCAGCTATAAGTGGCTATAAGGTAAGATTTGAACTCAGGTGCTCTGTCTCTAGAGTCATCATTCTTTCCACGGACCCACAGATTACTCTGTGGGGCTAGTGTGAGCTGGGATGGTCTTGGGCAGAGAAGGCAGCGGGCCCCTGGGATGGGTGGCCAGCCCTCACTGTGTCTTTGGGCTTCTCTACATTTGCCCTGCCCCAAGTGAACATTTAGTCACAAGTTTACCAGCACTTATAAAGACCCTACTATGCTCCACACACTGCTCCAACTCCCTGAGTTATAAAGAAAGCCACACACAGCCTGCTGTCAAGTACAGCACAATCTAATGAATGGGAGGGAAGACCCGCCCCTGGGAGGGCACAGAGGGGGACTGAGAAACGGTCCCCACTGCTCTGCTCTCCCAGCTTCTGGCTGGCTTCTCAGACACCTGAGTTCATTATTGCTCATGCTGAAAGGCCTTTTAATGACAATGGATCTCTATAAGGACAGGATTGAAACTTCCCCCTTCCCTGATCATCCCTTCTCCCCCTCCCCCCCAAAAATCCCTCAGTCCCTCCTGACTGGATCTTGTGTCTCCCCAGTACCATTTATTTGGGGAAAGAGCTTTGGTTCTGGGTGCCCAGGATGGGCAGTCTGAGTACAGGCCCATCGCCTTCTAGTGATACCACTTCCCTCCCTCCAAGCCAAGGTGAGGGGCATGGTGGCCTGGGCATCTGGGAAAGTAGGACAGCTAGCTTCCCTGTAGACAGCCTGGGCAGGGCCAGAGCTTACCCAGGAGGAGCAGGTGTAGCCCGATGCTCTCTGGGCACTCGCCTCGGAGCCGCGGGAATCTGTCCCCAAAGCCATACCTCAGGACTGAGAATTTAGTGCTGGAAGGAGCCGGAGAGGCCCAGTGGTTCATCACCTCACTTTGGAATCATGTCAGCCTGGGGAAGCCTTTGGCCCCTTCTCTGAATTGTGCGTTTGAATAAAGACATAAAACAACGGGATGATTATAAGGACAATCAATATTATTTAGACCAGCTTTGTGTCATCTCTTTTCACTGTCCCGATAATTCTGTTTTTATTACCCCCATCTTACAGGTGAGGAAATCGAGGAGGGAAAGTGAATGGACATTTCCAGAGTCACAGCCCATCTTCTTACACAGAGGCTGGGGCACCACTGATCTACCAGGTTGTTTGTAGCTGGGAATGTTCTAGTGCTGTTGGTACAATATGGCGCCTGGCAGTCCTTCCAGTGTGGAAGCTGCGCTTTCCTACTACATTCTGCTGGGGGATGGAGCCCGTAGGGAGGTGAGTAAAGCCAGGAAAACCGGAGGCATCGGGAGAAAAGACTTTGTCTAGTTGGAGAAAATGCTTAATAGATGGTTGTTAACCGAATTATTGACTTCAAGGAAGATAGGGGTTCTAGCTGGCAACCTGAGGTGGGTATGAGAGATAGCCCAAGCACAGGAACACAGATGAGAATGAGTCACCTCATTCAGAGAAGAGCTTGTAGGCCAGCTGGGCTGGAACATGGCAGGATGGGAGGAGTCATGGAGAGAAAGGGAACAAGCACTTATCAAATGCCTACTATGTGCCCTCTACTAGAATTTGAGAAAATGAGAAAGAAAGAAAGAAAGAAAGAAAGAAAGAAAGAAAGAAAGAAAGAAAGAAAGAAAGAAAGAAAGAAAGAAAGAAAGAAAGAAAGAAAGAAGGAGAAAGGAGGGAGGAAAGTGAGGGAGGGATAGGAAGGAAGGAAGAAAGAAAGGAGGGAAGGGGAGGGAGGGAAAGGAAGGAAGGAAAGAAGGAAGGAGGGAGGAAGGAAAAGGAAGCAAGGAAGGAAGGAAAGAGGGCAGGAGGAGGGAGGGAGGTAAAGAAAAAAGGAAGAAAGGAAGGAAGGAAGGAAGGAAGGAAGGAAGGAAGGAAGGAAGGAAGGAAGGAAGGAAGGAAGGAAGGAAGGAAGGAAGGAAGGAAGGAAGGAAGGAAGGAAGGAAGGATGAGGGAGTACAGTGTGAGGTAGATCATAAAGGGATTTAAATGGCAGACTGAAGAATTTGATTTTATTCTTGAGGCAACAGAGCAAAGGAAGCATTTTGAGCAGGGGAGCAGGATCACAAGGTCTGTGTTGGAGGCTTAGTTACCAGGCCGCTGTGGGGAGGCTGGACTGGACAAGAAAGCACCTGGAAGTAGTTGGGGTGGAACAGTAATGTCAAATAGGAGGCACCTCTAAACACTATCTAAGGATTCTGTGGGGCAGCTGGGTGGCAAATGGATAGAGCACTGGCCCTGAAGTCGGGAGGACCTGAGTTTAAATTTGACCTCAGTAACATACTAGCTGTGTGACCCTGGGCAAGCCACTTAACCCCAACTGCCCTAAAAAAAATCTGTGTCCATCTCTAGTCATCCTGATATATATCTTGCCATTGGAACCAGATGGTGCTGGATGAGAAAGTGAGGTTGGTGACCTTGCACAGTCATCCCTCAGTTAAATTCAATTCAATGCAGGTCATGACATCACCTCCGGATGTCACGGTCCTCTTCAAGAATGTTGTATATTGAGAGAAAACCATATATAAGCATTCTCTATATCCTCCTGTATTTTTGGTTGATTTTATTAAATATTTCCCAATGGTATTTTAATCAGGCAGGGGGAGTGGGCCCTGAATATTTGACACCTCTTGTCCAGACAATGAAGACGGAATGAAGGCCTCAGCCAGTATGGTAGCTGTGTGTATGGACACAAGATGGGGGATGGGGATGGAGATAAGAAATGAAAGAAATATTGTGGAGTCAATGGCAAGAAGACTTTATACCTGATGGAGATGGAAGGTGAGTGAGACACAGAGAGAGAACAAGAGAAAAAGCTAGTGAGAGGGAGGGAGAAAGGGAGGGAAGGAGGGAGGAAGAGAGAGAAAGAGAGAAAGAGAGAGAATGAGCAAAGATCTTAAGTTTGCAGGACTGGGCAGCTGGAAGGATGATGGTAGCTTCAACAGAAGGAAGGTTAGAATGTAATTTAATAATAATAATGTAGCATTTATATGGTACTTTAACATGTGCATACCATTTTAAAGGTTATGTCCTTTGATCTACCATGTAAGCCCTATACATTAGTTGCTTAATGTTATCCCCAAATTAACAGATGAAGAAACTGAGGCTGAGACAGGTTATGTTACTTGCCTAGGGTCATACAGTTGATAAATATCTAAGGTAGAATTCAAATTCTAAGCATCAGAGGGAGGGTTTGAATTTTAATCTTCTTGACTAAAGGATATAAATAAAATATTTATTTATAATATACACATGCCCACACACACATATAAATGCAAGGGTCTGGCCAAAGTGGTACAGTCGGATGAAGTTAACCTTCTATTCAAAAAATAATTACATACCTACTGTGTACCAGGAACATTTTTGACCCTGAAGACAGAAAGACAAAAAATAGGAATCCCTGCCTGAAAAGTGCTTATCATCAACAGAAGAATGCAACAAGAGGACAGAGAAGCAAAACCCCCCCAAACAAACCAACCAACCAACACGTTTGTCTTTTTATCGTTATTTCAGGTGGAGGCACTCATTATACTGGAGCAATCCAGAAAGGTTTCTCAGAAGAGGCAGCTCTTGAGTGGAAACTGAAAAGGGATTTGAGGCTTATGAGAAAATGGAGTGGAGATAGAAGGGAGAAGAGCATTCTGGGAATGGAAGACGGCCCGTACAACGGTGATGCATGTCACCAATGGGATCACCAAATAGGTCTGCTGGACTAACTGGCAAAGAGCATGGAGGTCAGCCAAGTGTAATTAGACTTGAAACTGAGGTTGAGACGGAATGGGAGGGGCTTTCAATGCCAAATCAAGAAATTCATATTTTATATTAGAGGCAAAAGGGGCCCCTGATGCTACAGGAACTGGGGCAGACTCATGCTTCAGGAATATCTGTTTGGCAGCATGTGAAGGAAGGCCTAGAGAGAGACCTTAAAGGAAAGATTACCTCTTGATAGCAGGAGAGGAAGAGTTTGAATGTGGTAGGGAAGACCAAGGAGGAATGCCCAGTGGGTTCAGGTTCACAAGAGAGAGAGCCACCTGGGTCTGGAAGGTGGGCAGGGGTACAAGGTCTTCTGGAAGGCAGCCAGGGGATGTGCTGGGGGAGGAAGAATCTCGGGGGGAAGGTGGTTCCTGTTAGAACTGGCATTCCTGGTCCTCACGGTCTTCGGCAGGGGAAGGAAGGCATCTGAAATGCCAAAGCTTGAGCCAGAAGCAAACATAGGGACCAAAGAGCCAAGCAGGACTCAGTCATGCACAGGCTTGGCCCAGAAAGGGCCAATGGGCACAAGTCACGCTGCCAGCCAATGGTCAGGTTTTTGTGACTCCCTGTGGCTGCTAGCCCCCAGCACCCCAGCACCCCAGAGTGCACCCTAGGCCTCCTGCAAGTCTAGTTACCCTCTCACAGGTCACAGAGCCAAGAGACCACATGATGCCTCATTTGGTGCCGAATCCTCAAAAGGGAGCAGGGTTGGACTTCCCCCTGAGGCAAGCAGGCAATTGCTCAACAGCCTGTGCAGTCATCTGTCTTTTTCTGCTCCTTTCCAGGAAGCAGGAAGGGAGCGGCCTGAGACTGGAGAAACGCGGCCTAGTGGCCCACCGTCTGAAGAGCATGTGCAGCCTTCCTGGCGGTGAGGGAGGCGAGGGGTGGGGAGGCATCTTGAACCTCAGCCGTTGGCCATGGTTAACAGAGAAGCACAGAGGTCCTCGTAGGTGTGCGATGCCTCCTGCACTACCCTTCCTAGGCTGGATATGGCAAGAGCTCCAAGGAGGCGGGCCCTGCAAGGTTTGGTGTGCAAATCACACCCTGAGAACATGGGTGCGGCCGTGCCCTGACTTCATCTGTGCGAGGCTGGCTGCCAGCCCAGGCTTTCTGCTGTCACGAGGCCAGGAAAGTCTTCCCTGAACCACCCCACTGCTTCTGAACGCCACCCAGGCCTTGAGGGAGAGAAGCCAGGTCCTACCTCCCCGCCTGGCCTGGCTTCTGACACATCACTGGAGAGGCTAAAATCCCGAGAAGCCAACTCCACGTAAGGCTCCACAGATGCAAGGCAGGGAGGGCGACACCCTCACCTGGGACGGCGCCTGCCGTACTGGGAAGACCAGATCGAATCTTTGAGCTTCCAAGCTGTCTCCGTTTGGTCCAATAGAGAAGGCAGGAGAGGCCACAGTGCTGGCAGCTCAACTTGCAGAGCTCATCCCTTTGAAGACTCTTCTGGGAAGTGAGATGATGCCTGGGGCTGCAGAGCCCACCTCAGCTGTCCAGGGGCCCTCCCCTCACAGGTGGTGCTCTGAGCTCCTGGAGCTCAATGCAGAGGCCATGCCCAATGCCCCAGTTCTCCGGTGGCTCTTCTCGGAGTCATTCCTGCCCACAGAATTCCCCTGGCCCTTGGCTGCTTCTCCCGGAGTCCCTGAGAAGGGGGAAGGGGGAAACCGAAGCAGCCTCTGTCGTCACTGAGAAAGATAGAGACAGTCGTGAGAAGCCTGCTGGGGAAACACCATAGTTTCCTGGGTGCCATTGAGAGCCAGCATCTCAGGAAACAATTTTGGTCCCACTGGGAGACTGGACCCCAGCAATGATCCATGCCATGAATAGACACTTGGAGGACGGGGCTCTGCTGTACAGGAACCTGGGATGGGAACAATGACCAGGCCATGGATGAGGTCACATTATGATGCAATGGGCAGCCCCAGACTCAGCAAAGCAGGAGCAGGCCAGAATTCATCATCTGATGTAGACAGGCCACCATGACATTCCTAATTCAGGGGTCTGCTGTGACCTGGACACTTTTATCGAGTGCACACTGAGGGTGAATAAAGATGGTTCTGATACAGCATCCTATCCATGGGAAATTGGGCCCATGTGTCATGAGGAAACGATGTTCCCTTGCTTGGCTTCTGTTTGGAAATAACAAGGTTTGCCCTTGTTTAGAGCCCTTTGGCATCTTCTCTTTCATATCACTTAGCTCTAAGGCCCTCAAAGTCGTGTGCTCTCCACCCAGACAAAGCTCCTCTGTTAAATGCTTGGTTTATATTTGTTCCACTCCATTCCTTTTCCCATCTTTCTTTCCTTCAGTGCTATTTACACATGCATAAGAATCACTGGGGCATTGACACCAAATGCATCCTTGCAACCATCCTTAATGGTGAAACAAGTCTCTTATAAAAGCCTTCATAGACCTTTTTCTTCTCTAACAACAGTAACCACTTCTGGGCCCAAGCACACAGCCATGGGGGCTCTGGTCTCTCCCACTCTACCCAGAGGCCCATTTGCTCTGGGTCCACAGGGACCTTGAAGACCAGGTTTAGTCCTGGGGTTGGAATGAAAGGTGTCACTTGACATTATCTCACCCTCTAAGTCTCAAACTCATCTCAGTGTCTCAGAGAAGTTGAGCTCATATCTTGGGTTTCCCCAAAGTAGGGAATAGAAAAGTTTTCAATATACATATCTGGCTCCTGATGCCCAGCCCCGTATCCAATCTACTACCAGTGCCTGTTAACTTTACTGGGCTGATATCTCTGGCACCTGTTTGCTCCACTCCTCTAACACCACCCTGACCCTGGTGCAGATGATCATCATCTTACCCAGGACTATGGCATTAGCTGACTCGAGTCTCTCCCCATTCCAATCTATCCTCCATTCAGCTGTCAAAGTGATCTTCCTTAAACTCAAGTCTGGCCATATCACCCTGTCCTCTCTACTCATTGAACTCACCTCAAGGATCCAAAAGAAAAGCTTTGGTTTTATGATCAAAGACCTTCACATCCTGCCCCCTGCCCAACTTTTCAGTCTTCTCACCTCACACTCTACCTTCCAGAGATGCTGGCCTCCATCTTGTCCCAACTCCAGCCATTCTCTCTGGCTGTTCCCATGCCTGGAATATTCTGCCTCTGGGCTTCCCTGGGCTCCTTCAAGTCATCTTCTATAGAAAGCCTTTCCCAATCCTCCCTAACTCTAGTTAGTGTCTTCCCTTTGCTGACCATTTCCAACCTATCCTGCTTGTGTCTTATTTGTACATGGTTGATTGTACATCATCTCTTGCATCAGACTGAGCTTAATCAGAGCAGGGTATTTATTTTGCCTTTCTTTGTATCCCTAGCACTTAACAGATATTTATTGAATGACTGACTACAATATAAATCAGAGATAGGACAGTTACTTATTAAGTACAAAAGGATCTCAGAACCTCACATTGGCAGAAAACACAATTCAATAACTTTTAACGACTCAGACTGGGTATATTGACAGAAATGTTAAACAAGCTAAGCAAGCATCAGTAGCAATGATTGTTTTACAATACCAGGAGGTTGTGACTTAAAACCAAACAAATACGAAATAGTTTCTTGGACTGCTGAAGAGATGCTTTACACTTCACCTCAACTCTGTACTATCCTTCTCTTGTAGTAAATCACTAAGGCAAACCAAGCCATGGGTTGGTTTCATCTTCAAGCTGCTGCTCAGCTTCTCCAAAATTCCTAGAATAATTAAACTCCTTTGAAAGTTCAGTTAGTATTGACTAAGGACCCAAGACATATCTTGGACACATCCACTTCAGATCGATGTTTGGTTACCTTGAACTAGAGAAAGGAACAGAAAGTGAAAAAGGGTGGCCAGAGAGACAAGCTCAAGCTCTCTTCCCTGAATTACCAAACCCTCAACTTATTGGACTCCCCTACCTAACTCTAACTCCCATCAGACTCTTAATGCAGCCACATTTCAGCTATAAAATGGGAGCTGACATCATGGATAAGGGCTACCTGGACTTCTTATGGGAAATCCCAGAGCTACACAATATAAACTGGAAGGTCAAGGAGAATCCATGGTGGAGATACTCCTTTTTTAAAGGTGTTGATATTGTTTTACAGTCATTTCAGTTGTATCTGACTCTTCATGATCCCATTTGGGTTTTTCTTGGTGGAGACACTGGTGTGGTTTCCCATTTCCTCTTCCAGCTCATTTTACAGATGAGGAAATAGAAGCAACCAGGGTGAAGTGACTTGCCCAGCGTCACACAGCTGGTAAGTATATGAGGCCAGATTTGAACTAATGAAGAGTCTTCCTGATTCTTAGCCCAGCACTCTCTCCACTGTGCCATCTACCTTCTTGTTTTTCTTTTATTTCCACAAAAATATTTTATTATTTTCCAGTTACATTTAGAGATAGTTTTCAACCTTTATTTTCCTAAGATTTCTAGTTTCAATTTTCTCCCTCCCTCTCCTCGCTCCCCTTCCCCAAGTAATATGATATAGGTTGTATATGTACAATCACATTAAACATATTTCTGCATTAGTCATGTTATGAGAGAAGAATCAGAGCAAAAAGGAAAAACCTCAAAAAAGAAAAACAACAACAACAACAACAAAAACAATAGAAATAGTATGGTTCTATCTGCATCTATATTCCACAGTTCTTTTTTTCTGTATTTGGAGAACATTCTCCATCATGCGTCCTTTGGAAATATCTTGGATCATTGTATTGCTGAGAAGAATCAAGTCTATCACAGTTGGTCAACACATAATGTTGTTGATACTGTGTACAATGTTCTCCTGTTCCCTCTCATCTCACTCATCATCAGTTCATGCAAGTCCTTCCAGGTTTCTCTGAAATCCACCTGCTCATCATTTATTACAGCACAATAATATTCTGTTACATTCATATACCACAACTTGTTCAGCCATTCCCCAATGGATGGGCATACCTTCAATTTCCAATTCCTTGCCACCACAAAAAGAGCAGCTATAAATATTGTCATATGTGTGGGTCCTTTTCCCTTTTCCATGATCTCCCTGGGGAAAAGACCTGATAGTGGCATTGCTGGGTCAAAGGGTATGCACAGCTTTATAGCCCTTTGGGCATGGTTTCAAACTGCTCTCCAAAATGGTTGGATCAGTTCACAACTCCACCAACAATGCATCAGTGTACCAATTTTTCCACAACTTCTCCATCATTTATTATTTTCATTTTTTGTCATATTTGCCAATCTGATAGGTATCAGGTGGTACCTCAGAGTTGTTTTTATTTGTATTAGTCTAATCAATAGTGATTTAGAGTGGGGGCAGCTAGGTGGCACAGTGGATAAAGCACTAGCCCTGCATTCAGGAGGACCTCAGTTAAAGTCCAGCCTCAGACACTTGACACTTACTAGTGACCCTGGGCAAGTCACTTAATCCTCATTGCCCCTCAAAAAAAAGAACTAAAAAAAAAGACAATAGTGATTTAGAGCATTTTTTCATATGGCAACAGATAGCTTTGATTTCTTCATCAGAAAACTGCCTGCTCATATCCTTTGACCATTCCTCAATTGGGGAATGACTTGGATTCTTATAAATTTGACTTAGTTCCAAATATATTTTAGAAATGAGTGTGTATATATATATATATATATATATATATATACACACATACACACACACACACACACACACACACACACACACACACATATATATTCCAAATGTTTCCAAAGTACTTTTTTGGGGGGCGGGCAGGGCAATGAGGGTTAAGTGACTTGCCCAGGGTCACACAGCTAGTAAGTGTCAAGTGTCTGAGGCTGGACTTTAACTGAAATCCTCCTGAATCCAGGGCTGTTACTTTATCCACTGTGCCACCTAGCTTCCCCCATACCTTCAGTTTCTGAGAGCTACCTTGCAACAAAGTGAAGCAAAACTAATAGTAAAGTGATCACAACCTTCCTTCCTTCCTCCCTTCCTCCCTCCCTCCCTTCCTCCCCCTCTCCCTTCCTTCCTTCCTTCCTTTTTTCTTTCCAGGTTCATCTCTGCCACTATGATGGGTATGAGGAAGAATCCAAGAATTGCTTTGTTGTGCACTTCTCTAATTAAGAGTGATTTGAAGCATTTTTCTCTATGGTTTTAGATAGTCTGCATTTCTTCCCTTAAGGATTGCCTGTTCGTAGTCTTAAAGCATTTACCAATTGAAGAATGGTTCTTATTCTTACACATTTGTCTTGGAAATGAGACTTTTATCAGAGAAACTTGCTGCAAATATGTTATTCTCAGTTAATGGTTTTACTTTTAATATTTGCTTTATATATTTTTGTGGGGAAAAACTTTAATTTTATGAAATTCAAATTATCCATTTATCTTTTGTAATCTTCTCCATCCCATGTTTGGTCATTAACTTTTCTTCTATCTGTAGATCTGAGAAGTAATTGTGTTTATATTTCTTTAATTTGTTTATGATGATACCTTTTGTATCATATCCATTTGGAGTATACATTCATTAATTAGTCAGTAAACATTTATTAAGCATCAACTATGTGCTAGGCACTGTGCTAAGCCTTTGGGATACAAAAAGCAGCAAAAGAAAGTCCTTGCTTTCAGAAAACTAACAATCTGGTGGAGAAGAGAACCTGCCTGCAGCTGTATACAAACAAGTTATCTCTAGGATAAGCAAGCTGAGCAACAGAGGGAGAGCAATTAAGTTAAGGCAATGTGGAGGATGTCTTGGAACAGTTCAAAGCACCTACTACATGCCAGACATCCTTGCTAAATGTCCCAGGTCCATGATCATCAATCTGACTTTTCAGTATCTGACCCTAACCTCTTATTCTACCTTCCCCTATCTATTACTCCTCCTAACCCTATCCATCCTCCTCTCCAGGAAGCCCAGTCCTTTCACCTTTCATTACTTTCCCAGATGAGAACCCCTGAGATGACTTCCCTTTCTTCTATTTCCAAACTCAACCCAATACTTAACCAGTTTGAAATTATATTGTCCTCTGCTGTCAAATTCCTTGCCCCCTTGTTCTATGCCAACTCCTTGCCCCAAGTCTGGACTATTCACACCTTCAACATTGTCCATTCTTTTTTATTTGCCGAGTTTGGTGCTATAATTCAGTTGTTCAGCTGTACTGACTAGGACCATAACAAATTTGAATTATCCAATGATAGCTGGGCTTTCACCACAGCAAGGTAATCCTTCCCCTGCAATTGATTCCTTATCACATTCCCAGGGGGAAATGTTTCAAACCTCCTCTTCTGTGTCCTCAAGCCTCCTACATTTTGATGCATGGGGGTAGGGAAGGCCCTGTCCAGATATGGGTTTTGGGAAGATTGATTTGGTAGCTTAGTGGAGGACAGATTGCAGTGGGGAAAAACTTGAGCCAAGGAGAACAACCAGAAGACCGTCACAGGGAGATGAGGGCCAGTACTGGGCTGGTGGCAGTGTCAGAGAAGAGAATAAGGCATACAAAAGAGATGTTATGAAGGCAAAACTGACAGAAATTAGGAATGGATTGAATATCATGGCTGAAAGAGTGAAGAGTTGAGGAGGACACCTGGGTGGGTATCTGGGAGGATGGCGGTGTCTTTGACAGTAATGGGATAATTGGAAAAGTTGATGAGTTCACTTTTGGACTTGTTGAGGTCGAGATGTCTATAGGACATCCAGTTCAAGATATTCTATGGACATTTAGAGTTGTAAGAGTAGAGGTCAGGAAAAAGACTAGGGTTCAATAAGTAGATCTAGGAATTATCAGCATAGATAGAATAGTTGATTCCATGGCAGATGATGAGATCACCAAGCAAAATAATATATATGGAAAGAGAAGAGAAGAGTGCTGAGTACAGAGCCTTAGGGCAGACCAGGAGTCATCATTCATCAAAGGAAGGACCCCAGGGCAGCCAGGGCATCATTTCCCGTGCAGCCGCAGTATTCCACCATGCCCTATGGGATACCCTTCACCCCCTCCACCTTTAGCTTTTTTTTGATGTGTTGCCTCCCCCACTTAGATTCTAAGCTCTGAGAGCATCTTTTGCCTTTCCTTATATTGTCAGTGCTTAACACAGAGCCCAGCACCTAGTAGGCACTTCATGAATGTTTATTGATGACCTGCTGATTGCAATCTTCACCTTCTGTGCCTCAGTCATCAATATCCCAACTGTCATTTACTGTCAAAACCTCTGAGTTATCCCCAATTCCTCACACTCCGCGATCCGACAAGGCTAGCTAGTCACCATATCCTGTGGTTTCTTTCCCTACTGATATCTCCGGCCAATGTTTGCTCTCTGCTCGCCAAGATAGCAGCACATCCAGGCCCTAGTCATCATTCTCCTGGACTAATGCCATGGTAATATCCCGCATTTACATAGTGCTTTATGTGTGCAAAAACACTTTATAAACATTGTCTCATTTTGTCCTCACAACAACCCTGGGAGGGAGGCACTGTTTGTTTTATCATTATTTTAGAGATGAAAGAACTGAGACAGCAAGAAGTTAGGTGACTTGCTTAGGGTAACAGGGCTAGAAAGAGCAAGATGCTAGATTGATGCATCCTGGTGATTCAGTGGGTAGAGAAGACAGGGAAGAAGGGAGACCCGACTGACTTCCAATCCTGCCTCAGTAATTTAAGAGCTGTGTGACCCTGGGCAAGATAACCACCCTCAAACCCGATTTTCCATTTCTAAACTTGGATTAATGACAGTGCCTACCTCATGATATTGTTGTAACGATCAAATGAGATAACATATAAACTTGGGTGAACGTTAGCTATTAAGAACAGTAAAGGCTTGCTGCTTTATTAATCTCAAATGGGCATAGCGATAGCACCTATGTTTCGGGGGGGGGGGGTCAAGGGCTTCAAGCACAATGGCAATGTCAGCTCTCCTGTCATCTACAGGTGGGCCAAGGATCCCTGACTTTAGTGGCAGAGAGAGGAGAGTTTGTTTTCTTTTTGTCGCTTTCCCTGGGGGACACTGGTGATTGCTGGCAGGGCCCTTAATGACAACTCCAGAGGCGTGTTTGTGGGAGCAGCTGCAGCCCCCCAGGGCTGACAGTAACTGGAGAAGAAACCACACCTGCCTTTTCCAAGGAGGCCAGTCCTCATACTGGAAGGGGCAGCCCCAAGGCAGAAGGGGAGGCCCAGCCCCTTCAGTGGGATGACTCAGGCTGGGCTGAGAGCTGCAAACTTGAATGTGGGTGGCTTCTTGGTTTAATCTCCTTCCTGCCTTTCATAAATGTTCTGTATGTGTGTGTCTCCCGGCTTGTGCTGGAGCAACACGGGCCCTACAGGGAGATGCCAGCTGGAGCCTGGGAAAAAAGCAGCTTCTGAAGGGAGGAAGGGCCCACTCAGGATTGGTCGCAGAGACTGCCATGGCGGGACCTAAGGCCTTCCTTTTGGTTCAATTCAGCAACACTGAATAAACACCAATAACCAGGGAGGCCTAGAGTGAGGCAATGGGGACTGGGGTTGGCGGGGAGGAGAAAAGGGAAAATGACCACCAGCCTTGCCCTCCAGCAGCTGATGATACACTGAAATCTCCCTGCTGTTGCCTTTCAGAATCCATGCCTGGGGTTGGTCCCTAAAGCAAGGTCGAGGGGTGCTGGGACATTGGGGGTGGGGAGGGTCTGAGCTCCCCAGCCAGAGAGCACAAAAAGTTCAGAAAAACTTCAGGTTAAAAGGTTCTTCCTTCTACTCTACCCTTATCCATCCTCCCAAACTCACAACCTCCTCAGAGAGTCGATGGGATTTTCTTTTAAGGACGATGGAACTGAGGGTCTGATAATTAAAAAGTCTGGCCAGGAAATGGTGTGGCTAGGACAGAAACCGAGAACGGGGATGCTGGGCCATGGGTTCTAAAGATGGATGTGTTGGTCATGTTTAATAACCTGCTCTCCAGGAAAAATAAATGGCTGTGTGGTGGGCTTTTAAGCTCAATTTTCATTCTTCACTTTTTCTCCAGCTCTTTTTGGAATCCAGAAAATGAACAAAAAAATTCAACAAAGCCCTGGGTTGTGGCCTTTGCTAATTTCTGAGGTGTGAATGTTCATGGTGAACATCGTGCACTTGAGTTCAGCGGGCTTCAGCACAGCCATGGTCTTACACACACCCATGCACACGGGTACACCTACCTATCACATGCACATACATACACCTGGGTATATGGATACACCAGCATATCACATACAAACATCCAAAACTGTAGATTTGGAAAAATCAACATCTCATATACATACACACAGTGTTGCGCAGAATTACACTGATATCACCTATAAACACATACACACAGTTGTACACACTGGTACACTGACGTCACATATATATATATATATATATGTACACAGCTGTGCACAAAGATACACTGACATATCATATAGACATATACACACATCTATGCACATGTATAAAACAACACATCACACATACACATACAACCCTGTGCATACAGGTATACATACACACCTGTATACAGTGATACACTTACCTATCCTATGGACACACATACCTGTGCACATGGGTACAACCACACATCACCTATATACACATATACATCTGTATATAGTGATACACCTACATATCCTATAGACATCTATACACACAGAGAAGTCACCATTGCCCATGGACACATACACACACCTACCAATGAATTGGGTGGGGATTGAAAACTGGTTGTCACTGGAGCTCAGAGGGACAAGTGCTCATCTGATGTTCTGAGCACAATGTGGTCCCATCAAGGGCATGGGTGTGGGTGGTTGCACGTGCACACACTCGTACATACATAGTCCCTTTAGAGAACAGAGGAAGACAGATGAATGGGACCAACCTGGGAATGACCGCAGGGGCAACGGCAAGCAACCAATGGGAGAAAGGGCAAGGGCAGGAGGGGTGGGGCTGGCAGAGACAGAATGGGAGGGCAGTTTCTGCCTCTAAAGATGACTCTGTGTCCTCTATGACATATTCTGGACCTATGCAGACACAGACTTCTGTTTACATAGTCAAATATGTGTGTGTGTGTGTGTGTGTGTGTGTGTGTGTGTGTGTGTGTGTGTGTGTACATGTAGTGGTGTACCAGCATTTATTAAGCACTTACTGTGTACCAAGCGCTGATGATTTAAAAAAAAAAGCAAAACCCAAAGTGAGGACCAAGTACCTATTTCATAATGGAGGACAAGAACCCAATGGAGAACTGGACAAGGGCGTGGGCAGGGAGATGAGTGCAGAGGGGCCTGGCTAGACAAGGACTGATGACCTATGAAGGCTGAGAACCTGAAAAGATGTGCCCAGAGGTGGATATGCTGAGCTTGATGGGAGTGATAAACCACCCAGGTTTGAGATCCACAGTGGGTGGGGCTCCAAGGTGCTTAAGCCTCATCAGAATGACCTGGGTGAAGAGCTGCCGAGGCCTCCGGGCCTAAGAATGTCCAGTCTAGTGGACTTCCCATATGGCCATCCAGCCAGCCTTGGCCTGCTCCCCTCCAGGGGCAGCCTGCCCCATCACATTCAGCCCCCATTCAGAGGCAGGTCTAAGTGTTAGGAAGTAACCCCCCACCTCCCCACCCCAAAGTAAGCTTCTGCAATGCCCCTGCATTGATCCTGGTTCTGTTCTCTGGGGCCAAACAGGACAAGTCTAGCCCCCCTTCCTCTGCCCCATGCCCTACAAACACCTGATGCCAGCTTTGACACCCCCTGAGTCTTCTCTTCCCTGAGCTCCCCATGCCCACCTCCGTCAGCCAATCTGCCATATGACTCCCACTCCAAGACAGGGAATACTAAGGACTTCACTGTCACCCTCTGGACCTCAGGACATGAAATAGAGAGAGAGCGCTTGTGGAGAACTTATGGGCGCTTGCGAAGAACTTATGGGCGCTTGTACTGAGAACTTATGGGCGCTTGCGGAGAACTTAGAAGTCACAGGGCTCTTGCTTTAAGGAGGGAAGGGTCCTAGAAGTACCCCAGGCCAGCTCCCTCTTTCCACAGATTGAAGAAACAGGAGGGAAAGGATTCAATGACTGGATCAGGGCTGTGCAGATAAAAAGTGACAGATCTGATGAGAGCCCAGCCTGGCTCCTACTCGACCACTCTGTCTAGGTTCCGGCTATGTAGAGCAGGACAAGCACTCCACTATGAACCTGAAGAACTGGCTGCATGTTCTAGCTGCTCCACAGAGCTTTTGGTGTTGGCAAAGAATCTTCACCTCATCTGTTTACATATAAATCATGGTTTCCTTGTTTGTAGGGATGCCCTTTTGGGGGCTACTTCTTTAATTGGCACCTGAGACCCCACAAGGGCAACTATCTCCCATACAAAGGTTTCCATGGATGTGCATTTGTGAAACCATCATAACTCACGAGCTAATAAACACAATTAGCTCAAAGCAAAAGCATTTATTGAGAGGAAATAGTAAGAACAGCAGCTACAAAATGTTCCTCCCTGCTAAATCTGCAGTCAGCTCCCCTATATCTACACATATCAGTGGGAAGAGTGCAGCCATACATAGAATATATTAGCGAGGAGGTCCATCCACTGGGTCAAAGTCACTGGTGTCTCCAGTTCTGCAAAGCCCAGACTCCCTTTGTCTTCTCAAGGCAGCCTCAAAGTCTACTTCCCGGGTAGGATGCCTCTCTAGAGAAAGTTGGCTTAGCTGGGCCCCCTGGGCCCCTTCCCCTCTTAGGCTTGCCTTTTGACTACCAGGATTAGCATTCTTTAGAATCCACAGCTCACTCTTTTCCCTTGGGCCAGGGCTCATACTCCTCAAACTTTACCAGCTTGGTTTCTCTTTGGGCTATTCTCCTGGTTGCAATATTTCCCACTGAGTGACTAGCTCTGTGTCAAGTCCCTTTGCCAATGAGAAGGAGAGGGAGAAAGGTCTGCTATCATCACCTCTGGGTGAATAGCGATTTCCTCCAAAGGGCTGCTTTGACTACTTCTACAGATGACTCTCTTCTCTGCTTCCAAGGGTCATACTCCTCAGGGATCTCTTGTCTTGATCGATTGCCTAGTAAGTATATTTCAATTTCTGAAGGACCACAAAGTATGTGGCTAAGTCTTGGGTCTTTAGCTATCAAAGTGTTAGCATCCTCTAACTCAATCAAGCTTCAGTAAAGAAGTAAATACTTCTTTTAAGATCTTAACATCATATGGTCTCAGTTCCTTGAGTGCTTATATCATGTGATTTCCTCAGCTGTGCTCAGTTTCCTGATCAAACCTCCCCCTCTTCCTACTACAGGTAAAATGATGATTAAAACACCTATCTCACCTCCTCATAGAGTCATTAGGAAGTGAACACTTTATAAATTGGAAACAAATTAACTAAAGACATGTACTTATTTTTTTTTCTTTTCCTCATTATTTTCAACTCCTGTTGAATGAGGCAGTGTTGGTAGTGAATCTTGGAAATCAATTCCATAATTGTGCCTTGAGACTGAAAAGCCACTCATTCCTCCATTCCCCCCTTCACCATCCCTAATCATTAATCAACACATCAAGCTAAATTGATCAAAACTGTAGAAATGTACTCCATATACTGAATCCTGTGACTAGGATCTCCAGAGCCTCTTCCTGTCCTCGAAGCTGTTCTGCATCTGCCTACTGTGCATCTACTGAAAAAGCCAGGGAGTTCTCTGGTGTAGTTCTCTGTCTGTTCCAATCTCTTTCCATTTGAACCTCCAGACATAAATCACAAGTTGGTCTGAACAGAGCTGTATCTGGTGATTCTTATTTCAGACAATCAAAACCACCAACACCACCACAGCAGCAACAACAAAAACAACAACACAACTTTCAAATGAGTAGGAGAGGAGACTTTAGAGAAAGAGCAAATTCATACCGGCAGAAGGATCAGGGCGGGACTAGCATGAGCAAGAACTTGTGTGGGGCTGGATGGGACATCACAGGGAGGAAATGGAATCATTGTAAGCTCCTCGTATGAGCTCACCAATTTGTTAGAAAGCCTCTAAACTCAATTGTTCCTGCCTTCTGAAGAGGGCAAAGCACTCTGAATGCCCTCTGAATTTCACCCCTTCTGGGGAAAAGTCCCAATCCCCCTGCCCAATCACTAACTCTACTTGTAGTTCAAAGCAGAACCGTCTTCATGGGATGCATCCCCCAAATGTGAACTACAAACAATATCTTTGCCCATTTCCCTATTCAAGACGAAAGAGAGACCCAGCTTTTAGACCGAATTACATGACTTTCATTTGGAGGTTAAGATGGCCAGTTAGCCTAGACATGAAGGTGAAAACAAGAAAGGAGAACTCTTTTTTGTTTGTTTGTTTTTTATAGTTGAATGTTCCCAAAGGGTCAGTAGCTTTACCTTGCAGAAAGAGTTGGAATTCAAACAAGGATCCGGTCTCCAACAATGCTCTATTGAGCAGAGTTCATTCACAATGGGGTGGGGGTGGGAGATTGTTGGCATCACCACATCAATTCGACACATGTGCCCATGGCTCTTTAAGCAGTCCAAAGTCAAAAACTACCAATTCACATGCCTCCCTTCACCCTTCTGGAAGAGTTCAAGACATTGGAAAGTCCCTTGTTCCCATAAATCACTTCTGGTAGTTGCCTCATTCAAATCGCTATAGGCAATAGCAGGCTCTCTCCCATCCATCAACACAGGGGCCCACAGAAGGCTGCCAAGGACACCATCTTGCCTGTCTTTCTCAACACGGCCTCTACAGGTTCTACGCTGGGTAGATGGAGTTGAGGAAATTGGCATTGTTATTGAGGAGTCTCTGGAAGACAGCTGTCAGCCTGTATCTAGCCCAAGGGAACGCATGAGAATTTCAGTTTTGGGAATGCTTAGTCATAGACCATAGTCATGGGCTTCACCAAAACCAGGGTTCCATTTCCCTGGAGGATAGAGTGAATCACTCCATTAGGGTGATCGTACCAGAACCCAGAGAGAATGGCTTCACTCCCCACTGAAGGATAAGGGGAGCTTATCTAATTTAGCTTTTTCCTGAACATGCCTTTGGGTGTAATTAGATCAGAAAAATTGCTACATTATTATTCACTATTATTCACACTCTAGTCAAGATAAATCACTTGGCTTCTTTGAGCAGTTAATGGATGAGTGGTGATAACTCCAAATATATCTGTAAAGGAAAAAGAGCCTGCATGTGTGACCAACTAAGCACGTAGAACCAGAAAATACCTGGCAAAGATGCAGTTTGCCATGATGCCAATTATACCAAAGGTGCAAAGAAATTTGGACCATCCCCAACTGAGGTAAAGAGGCAGCAACGTTACCTCCTCAACTCCCTATGGTCTCAGCATGTACAGAGCATCTATGGGCTACTACAACCTGCTATATGTTCAGAGGATTTCACACTCAAAACACAATTCTCCTAGGAATGGACCAAAATGACCTCTTTGCTCATGATTCCTTGTCATGTCCTTTATCCATGCCCTGCGCCTTCTTATCCAAGGGCTATCCAGGTAACTGGTGTCTACACTGGACTGTACAAGGGGATTGCACTACACCTGTCTTAACAAAATCAGCTCATTCTTTCCTTGCTGACTAGTTCACCTTCTCTACTTTGAAAATATCCTTACTCTAGAGATATCGCCAGTCCCCATTTTATGAAAGGAACAGAACCTTTGGATTAGAAATATGACTATTTGGATTATCTAAGCTTCCATTTACCTAGATTGTGCTTTATCCTAAGAACTCCGAATCTTTGCCTGGCTGGGGACCTGGCCCCACTTCTGACACTTCTCGAAGCACTTAACAAGCACTTCTGGTTGGTTGAGAGACCATAAGAAGCCAATAAGAGCCAGGTCTGCCCATCACTGACTGACAATTTGGTACCTCTGGATGCTTAAATGCTCATGTGCCCAGAAAGCAGGAATTGCTGCATTAGAGTGAGAGATGACCTCCGGAACCATCCATCTAGTCCTATCTCCTCTATATACAGACAAGAGACAGAGGGCAGAGGAGGCACAGGGAGGTCTATGATCAGATGAGATTGACAGAGGCAGGGTAGGAAGTCACATCCTTTGACTCCACTGTCCTGAGGTACCCCCTGAGTGGGGGGGGGAGGGGAGGGCTTCAGGTTTCAGGAAGTCACTCATCCATCATCCCTTGTCATTCGGACACATTGATTGCCATCCTTTAAATTCTCATCCATGTGCAAAACTTTACAAAAGGAGTCAGGCAGACACATTCCCTGCCTGAAAAAAATAAATAATGAACATTTAATTAAATAAATATTCTCTAAAACAGAACATCTGGGGGGCCCAGTGGCTAAAACACCAGACTTAGGATCGAGAAGCCCTAGATACAAATCCTGACTGAGCCTATTGGACTCTGGGTAAATCAGTTTTCTCATGAATAAAATGGAGATGATGATAAGACTTATTTGACAGCATCTACAAAGTGCTTTGTAAAATATAAACAACAATATTGTAATGATGATCAGCTATGAAAGTCTTGGCTTATTCTGATCAATACAATGATCTAAGACAATTCCAAAGGACTCATGATGAAAAATGCTCTCCCCCTCCAGAGAGAGAACTGAAGAGCTCTGAGTGCAAATTGAAGTATAATTTTCTATTTCTTTATTTTTCTTACTTTAAAAAACCTGGCTAATTTGGAAATATTTTTTACATGATTTCATATGAATAATTGACATAAAATTGTTTGCCTTCTCAATGGGTGGGGGAAGGGGTAAAAGGGAAAGAGAGAATTTGGAACATAAAATTTAAAAGGAAAAGAATGCTAACAAAAATACGTTTTTAAAAACCCTGAAAGCAAATTCTTGAGGGGCAGTAAGGTGACACAGTGGATAGCGTGCCAGGCCTAGAGTCAGGAGGACCTGAATTCAAATCTGGTTTCCCACATGCCTACTACCTTTGTGATCCTGGGCAAGTCACTTAACCTTGTTTGCTTCAGTTTCCTTGTCTGTAAAATAAGTTGGAGAAGGAAAGGGCAAACCACTCTAGTATTTTTTTTCAAGAAAACTTCAAATGGGGTCACAAAGAGTTTGACATGAATGAAACAACTGAATAAAACCAAAATTTTTATTGAGACAGAGGGCTTCAGGGCAGAGAGAGGTTTTTTTTTTGGGGGGGGGTTGTTTTGGGTTTTTGGTGGGTCAATGTGGGTTAAATGACTTTTCCAGGGTCACACAGCTAGTGTCAAGTGTCTGAGGCTGGATTTGAACTCAGGTCCTCTTGAATCCAGGGCCAGTGCTTTATCCACTGAGCCACCTAGCTACCCCTGAAGAGAGACCTTTTAATGGAATCCATAAAAATCTAACAAACAGGGGCAGCTAGATGGCGCAGTGGATAGAGCACCGGCCCTGGAATCAGGAGTACCTGAGTTCAAATCCGGCCTCAGACACTTAACACTTAACTAGCTGTGTGACCTTGGGCAAGTCACTTAACCCCAATTGCCTCACTAAAAAAAAAAAAAAAAATCTAACAAACAGAATAATAACACAAGGGCATCTATTTATTTGGTCTGTGAATCCCCAACCCTTTCAGCCAATTCAAATCCAGCTTCAGATACTTTCTGGACAAGTCACTTAACTTTTTCTGCCTCAGTTTCCTGAACTGTAAAATGTAAATAATAATAAAACCCACCTCCCAGAATTGTTATGAAGATCAAATCACTTGGTCACCAATTGAGCACCTGTTCCCTACCAAGCATTGTGCTAAGGGCTGTGTATACACAGACAAAAAACAGAACAATCCCTGCCCTCAGAGAACTTCTACTCTAGGTGACTACAATAATGCATGAACATCCCCCTCCTCAGGAAATATTTTGTAAATCTTCAAATGGAAGAGAAACATGGCTGACTGTTCAGTCTCTTCACCATAGTCAATTCTTTCCACATTTTTTTTTCTTTTCTTGCTGAAGAAGGACAAAGGGAAAGACCAGAAGTCTCCAAGGAAGATGGGGAGAAATAAGATGAGGGAAGGGGAGGAGGACCCTGGATACTGAGCACAGTCATGTGGTCATAGAGTAAAAGGCATTTCTGTGTTTGTTAGGGTGGGGGGACTGAGAGACCCTTGACTGTCTGAGAACAGCAGTGTAGACAGGGAGTGGAGAGGAAGGGAAAAACCTCTGTAGAGAGAACAGCTGTGTAGACAAGGGGTGGGGAAGGTCCTTTCTCCTAACCTGCCAGGAAGTGGCCTGATGTACCATAGGCATGTGACTGTCAGCCAAGGAAAGTGAACCCAAAGACGTGCCCCTTCTCTAGACATCCAAGGGAAGGTGAGTTTTGGAAATGAACAAGACAACAAACAGACCAGCAAAAAAAGGAAGAATAAAGATAAATCTAGAAGAGCAACTATAAGCCCAAAGGTCTCTCTGCCATCTAACTGAAAGGTGACAAAGCCCCCGGCAGTAGGGGGAGAGGGCTCATCACCCCTGTGTGCTCCCCCAGCTCCTTGGGCACAGGCTGAGTCCCAGCATTAAGCAGGAAGCCTGGGGCTGTCCGAGAAGGCCACCGAGGCTGACATGGATGTGTCGGATCAGCTAGGAGGATTCAGCTTTGGCCATGGTGTCCTGAAGGACAACATTCCAGAGGCTGGTGAAACAGCTTTCTCAGAGGCTGATGCCTTGGGAGCTGCCCCAGGCAGCAAGCAGGCATCCACACAGTATGATGGTGTATGTGTGTGCCTGCAAAAACCTGGTTACCACCCGACTCTGCTATTTATGACCTGTCTGACCCTGGAAAAGTCTTTCTTCTCCATTGGTAAAAGGATGGGGCTGGTCACTTAGAGGTCACAATCCTGCCACTGTTCAGGCATCTCAGGGTCAGTACCTGGGCCACCTCTGGACTAGGATTATGCCCCTGAGGACTGTACTCAGCAGCCACCTGACAACCCATGACACTCTCCCTGTTGGCACTGTTTCCAGCTGTTCATGCTTCCTGCTTCTGTCCCGCCATGGGACGAGCTCTCATGGGCAGTCTTGGATGGACCTTCTGCTGAGTCACAATGTGGGTGTGCATCCCTCAGTTCCACACTGCATGAACAGTCTTCTGTTCTGTGTCTTTTAATGGGCATTCCTTTGGAATGTGCCTGAGGGCCAGTCCGACATGATTGCTCCCAAGATGGGGAAACCAAGGAGGAAGGATGGAGCCCAGGGCCATCTAACCAGGAGACTAGATCTTGGGAATCTCAGATGACTTCATCCTCTACGGCTGCTCCAAGTTTGCTCATCACTACTCTCACTGCTTTTCTCCTTGGGCCTTGATCACCCGAGGGAGGCTCTGAGCGTCCTGGGAAGGAAGAGGACAACTGAGTCAGCTGGGTGCCCATCCCTAAAGAAGACCTAGAAAGGAAACACCCATGAGGTGACCAATGCTGAGAGTTTTCCCATGAACACATTTCAGATCCAGGCCGGAGCAAGGGTAGACAGAGGTCACAGTACTGTGTCGAGCTCAGAAGATGGCAAATTTCTACAGGGGTACTTGGCACATCTCACAGCTTCCTTCTACTTGGGAGTTCTAGACACTGATGATGATAAAGCTGCTCACCCTAGGGAGCAGCAACAAGACTGACCAATGAAAAATGTGTTCTTTCTTTCATTTCATTCATTCATTCATTTGTTCTTTCAAAATATTCTACATTCCACTTCCTCAACTTTGTTCCAGTGCTTGGCCGTGTCTGGGATCCACTTCTTTCTCTCTTCTGCCTTCTCGGAATCTCTTATTCCTTCAAAACTTAGCTATGGAGACACCTCTTCCAGGAGGCCTATACTGATTCTTCCAGTATCTCCCTCTAGAAATTACTTTGAACTATTCTTTTTCTATATTAAATTTATTTTTTATTTAGTACTTTGTTTTTCCCCAATTACATGTAAAAACAATTTTAACATCTACTTTAAAAACTTTGAGTTACAAATTCCCTCACTTCCTCCCTTCCTCCCTCCTATGAGAAGGCAAACAATTCAATATAGGTTAAACATGTGTAGTCATGCAAAATATTTCCATATTAGTCATGATGTGAAAGAAAACACACACGCAGAACTCCAGAAAAATATAGTACAAGAAAGTATGCTTTAATCTGTGCTCAGACACCATCAGTTCCTTCTGTAGGGATGGACAGCACTTTTCATCCTAAGGCCTTCATAGTTGTATTAGGTCATTTTATTGCTGAGAAGAGCTAAGTCATTCACTGCCGATCTTCTAACAACATTTCACTTTGCATCTGCTCATGGAAGTCTTCCCAGGTTTTTCTGAAACTATACTGCTCATCATTTCTTATAGTACAAAGGATTCACACACCACCACTTGTTCAAACGCTCCCCAGTTGATGGGCATTGCTTCCATTTCCATTTCTTTGCTGCCAGAAAAGAGCTGCTATATAATTGTACCTCTGGGTCCTTTTCCTTTTTCTTTTTTATCTCTTTTAGGTCTCACAGACCTCTTAATGGTATTTCTGGGTCAAACAGTATGCCTGGTTTTATAGCCCATTGGGCATAGCTCCAAGTTGCTCTACAGAAGGGTTGGATCAGTCTGTGTCTCATTTCTCCAACTTCCCCTCCAATATTTGTCATTTTCCTTTTCTATTCTACTAAATAATCTAAGAGGAGTGAGGGAGTGCCGGAGAATTGTCCTGATATGTGTTCCTCCCATCAGTAGTGAGCTGGAGGACTTGGGGCAGGGCTCAGGCGGTCCACGCATTTTCTCCACCATCTTGGCTCCAATCCAATGACTTTGAAGTACTTTACAATCTAATTTGACTCCTGTGTGTACAGGCTGTAGAGTATGGGCCTTCTGAGGGCAGGGCCTGTTTCCTTTTTGCCTTCCTAACCCTTCTGCTTTGTCCTCGTGCCTGGAAAGGATTGGTAACTTAGGAAGTGCTTGTTGAACCAACTTCAATTCATCCATGTTTTATTAAGTATCTCCTGTCTTGTCCATCCAATGCTTGTTGACTTGAAAGAGTCAGCCTCACTAAATGTTTGGCTTCCAATGAAGAGACAAAAGAGGGGGATGCCTTCGTGGGGTCATCCTTAACTGCTGACCACCAAGTCTGGGAGAAGCTCTTTCCTAAAGATGCAGAGCTCTGCAAACTCCAAGGAGTCCGGCGCTAGAGACGTGTGGCAGGAGCACCTTTGCCCCACACCACAGTCACCGTCTGCGGGACGCCTCTGCACCCTTCTCAATGCTGGCACCTTTCCTCCGCTGGCTGTTTGCTGCCACTTACCTTGTCCACAGCTTGTCTGGACGTGGTCATTTTCACGTGGTCTCCCCCTTCAGACTGAGTTCCTCAAGGGCAGGGACCCTTGGAGTGCCTTTCTTTGCATTGCCAGCTCTTAGCACAGTGTCACATACACAGGGAGTACTTAATGAATGCATATCAACTATACGCCTGACAAAAGGTGTTCTAGTTTTTCCCTAGAATGAAGCTACAGTCAGTACTTAATTGTCCAAGGAGCTAAGGCTCAAACACCATGACATAATTCTATGGCCAAGGAAGCCCTACAAGGTCCAGCAAATGAGGAGTCAGGATTCCTTGGACTTGAAAGAATGTTGTCCTATGGGGTCATCCATGGTGCTTCGAGGCAAAGGTTGTTGAACCAAAATTGTATCTTTGGTGAATGGCCTTATGGGCACACATAGGATAGACCACCCGGGCCTCATTTCATTGCAACCTCAGGCTCTCTGACCCCCAAGTGGTCCCACCTAAACTAGAGAGGGAAATGCAGGGCCAATGTCAAGAAGCCTGGAGCTTTGGGGGATGAATTAGCCTGATGGGAAAGCCACACACGACATATTATGAGCAATAGTTCTTGCTTAATATGTAAATGAATAAACAAAATCAGAGTAACAATAAGACTATAACCTCAGAATTCTTGCCAGAAGTACATATAATAAAGAAGCCAGATTTACCAACAATTCAATTTAACCCATATGGGACAGCAGATAGAAAGCCATCAGCAGACCAATCAATGTCTGTGCTCAAATCTTGCTTCTGTCTGAGCTGCATATTAACTTAAAAAAATCTCAAATCAACAATATCTATGTTGTTAGGGAAGCTAAGTGGTACAGTGTATAGAGCATAAAGCATGGATTCAGGAAGACCCAAGTTCAAATCTGGCCTCAGACACTTACTAGCTCTTTGATGCTGGGTGAATCACTTAACCCTGTTTGCCTTAATTTTCTCATGTGTAAAATGAGCTGGAAAAGGAAATGGCAAACCACTCCAGCATTTTTTTTCCAAGAAGCTGGAGTAGGACCCAACTGAACAGCAACAATGTATTATTGTATTTTATTAATTTTCAAATTACATTTTGTTTTTGGTGAGGCAATTGGGGTTAAGTGACTTGCCCAAGGTCACACAGCTAGTGTCAAGTATCTGAGGCCCGATTTGGACTCAGGTCCTCCTGACTCCAGGGCCAGTTCTTTATCCACTGTGCCACCTGGCTGTCCCTCAAATTGCATTTTAATCTGGTGTAGAGGGAGTATTGGGGGCAGTTTTATGTCTCTGCTCTAATGGACTTCTTAACCTAGGATCACTCAACTTTTTTCCCAATATCTTGATAATCATATTTCAAAAATAATTTATATTTTTTGTCATCTCGCATATTTTACTGTATGCATTGAAAAGCATTATTCTGAGCAGGAATGGCTGGATCACTGCCAGAAGGAGAGCTCAGGACACAGGGAAGGCTAGGAGCCCCCAAGGTTAGAAGTTACAGAGAAGGCGTCAATATTCATTGGTGGAAGGTCTTTCCTCACCAAGGAATTGCCTTCCTAGATCTAATCCCAAGACCAAATAGAGCAGCAGGTGGGAAAAACACACAAATAAATAAATAAAACCAGTAGACAGTCCCTACCCTCCCTGAGTTTATCCTCTCCTGGAGAGCACTTGCAGCCACCAGCCTTCACTGCGGCCCAAGTATCCTTTGCCCAGCACTGAGCTCCACCCTAGGCATGCAGATATATGAAGCACATAAGAAAACTACAAGTGTCCACAGCATGGCACAGAGGCATTCATCTCAAGGGTGAGAGAACACTTACAGCTGGGGGTGGGGGTGGGGGTGAGGTGGGAAGGTGTCACCTATCAGAGACCCCAACTGAGCTGTGTCCTTCTAGGGAAGCTTAGGATGTCTCTGGGTGGGGGTGGGGGTGGGCACCTGCCAGGGACAGGGATTTATAGGTATGTCCAAATGCCTATAGACAACCCCTTTGCTGCCTGTGATAACCTGGATCAGGCACTGCACAAAAACAAAACAATCCCTGCCTTCAGAGAACTTACATTCCAGTGGGTCATTACCTTGGCCCCTACTGAGAAATGGGAGGGCCCTGCAGCTGTCCCCAATGCCTGTCAGAGCTTCTGATCAGCAGAGGGAGGACACCCCCTCTCAGATTCAGCCGGGACCACTCTGGCTTTGGGCCGTCCATGAGAACCTGGAAGTACTCAGATCCCAGATGAACTTGGAGTGGTGAGTTAGGCGCCTGGCAGTACCTGATGGTGGGTAGGTAGGGAAGAAAAGTGTTGGCTCCCTTGCCCTTTCATAATCTACTCTGTTACACAAGTGTCCCTAACCTGTCCTGGGGGGGGGGAGCCCAGAATCAGGCTGGTGTCTCTGTGGCATGGAGTTAGGGGACTGAGGGCAGAATGTCAGCTACAGGCCAAGAGCTATTTCCTGGGGGCTTGGTCTGGGCAGGCCAGGGTTCACTTGCTTTCTTTTAGGAAAGAATAGGCCTTTATTGAAAAAGAGATTAAGGTGAGACAAAAGTGGCAGCAACATCCTGTCCTGGGATTCAGAGCAGACACAAAGTTATCCTACTCTGCTCCCAGGGCTCCTGGGGCAAACCCCGCTGCTGTTTTTGAAGCCAGCTCGAAACCTTCTCTTGCTCCTGAGCTTCAGTGCCAAGGAGCCTTCTTACAGGCATGTGTGTGAGCACACACCACACACACACACACACACACACACACACACACACAAGCCTGTGGGATGGCTTCTCAGGAGCCAAGAAATGACATCAACCCAATTAGCCTCCATTGCACCCACCTGGAGCAGGGTTTGGGCAAGGCTCACCTGCAGCTTCACCCAAGTCTGGAAAACGCCCCCAGGGCCTTGGCAGGGTGGGGATTCAGGAGGGTTGATAGAAGGCTCTAACAGTGACCTCCACCCAGAATCCTTTCTGTGACCAGATAAGGCCAGGAACTGGAAACAGACCAACCGTCCAATGTCCCAGGGCTGCTCAGGAGCCTGGAAATGCTCATGATTTTTCCTGGGCCCATTTTTTTTCTCCTGAGTATGCAGTAGAGGTTCATTAAAGCTCAGAGCCCAGGGTGTTATCAGATCTCTCCCAGTACTAATGAGGCTGCACTCACCCTAGGGATTTTCAGGGGTGGGAGATACCCAGGGCACCAAGGATGGATAGAAGATGCTGATAGGGACAGGGGGAGGCTGCTCCACCCATACTTTCCCTGAGAGGTCATCTTAGGGGGAACCCAGGCCTATGCACTGCCCTGGCGCTGGGCCCCTGGCTCTGATCTTTCGAAGACAGGAAGGGGAAACTTCCTTAGCTGCCCATGTTCTAGTGTTCTTTGGTCACCCACTTCCTAAACAGGAGTTTTTCACCCATGAGCAGGAGACTGTAGGGTCAGGGTGAAGGATGACATCAGCCTTGGTCTCAGACACCACCTGCCCTGGGTTCTGAGTGTCCCTGGGGAGGAGGTCTTGCTTGTACCTGCACCCTGGGCCTGGGCCACATTTCTTCAGGAGACAGACTTTTTCTGGGAGAGGAGCCTCCCAGCTTCCACCTTCTGGAAAGGGAAAACACGGCTTTTCAAGGGGTCCTTGAATTTGTCTTGAAATATTTTTATAACATATCTGCACAGAATGAGTTTCCTTTGTTTCCCTGTGTATTTTCTTTTCACATCTAAAAGCTCTCTCCTGAGAAAGGCTTCCATGGGCTTCACCAGTCTGCCCAAGGGATCCAGGCCATTCTCCCCCACTTGTGGGCTAACAGAGTCCAGAAAAGAAGCTGGCCTAGGACAAGGCTGCAGTGATCCGAGATTTCAGACATTTGGAGCTCGGAGAGATTCTCGAGGTCATTCAATCTACCAACCACCTCTCCCTCCACCCCTCCCCGACTTCACAGATGGGGAAGGAAAGCTCAGAAAGGGAAAGCACTTGTCTGGTGTCACCTCAGTATCTAAGTAAGTGTGCAGACCCCGTGGATCCCAAGGCCAGTGCTCTATCCTCCTGCCCCGCGGCCCCAGGGCCTTAGCCTTAGGCTAAAGGAGGGGAATGGCTTCTTCAAGAGAAAGCTATCCAGGTGCCCCCTTCTCCTGGCTCCTAGGACCAGGGACCTACAATGTGAAGGGAGCTTACCCCTGACCAGTGTGACCTCCTCATGGTGCAAATGAGGAAAGTGAGGTCAGGGAAACATGTGACTTTCTTAAGGTCCTACAGGCAGTATGTGCCCTTGCTTGAGGTGCAGGAGGAGACCAGAGGCCCCCAGAGCTGTCTGGAGCCACTTCAATGAGAATGGCATGAGAACTGCTCCTCCCAAGGATATTTGGACATCCCCGATCACACTTACGACACTTACAACCAAGGTGTGTTGCCGAATAAGGCAACAAAAGCCAATCCCATGTACCCACAACCACAGGGGCCAGGGAGATCCCCCTGCAGATAATCCCCTGCAACACCCAGGGTTGGGTTACTTACCTACTTGCTGCAAGAGCAACTGGCTGACCTTCCTGGGTTGGGCTTGGGATCCACACACCAGGTGGCTCAGCCAACCAGATATGGGCCAGGGCCCTCTTTCCCTGGCCACTGAGTCCTGGGGAGCCACCCCCTGGGCGCTGAGAGCCCTGATTATCACTTGGTCCTTGTGCTCGCTTCGGCAGCACATATACTAAAATTGGAACGATACAGAGAAGATTCGCATGGTGCCTGCACAAGGATGACATGCAAATTCGTGAAGCATAGTACTTGGTCCTTACCATTTCCTAACTAGTACCCAGGATGGTTCCTTCTTGGAGCCTTTCCAAGGAGCCTAGAACATTAATGCCCCTTGCTCAAGGAGGGGTTGTGGGTGATTATCTCAAGGGCAGTCCCAAGTCTTTTCTCCTCTTCCTCTAGCTGTCTGGCTCAGTTTCCCGGTGATGACTAACACTAGGGACCCACCCACCTTAGTTAACTGTAGCCAAGCATGAAGAAAGAGTCCTTATCCTAGACAGTATCTGCAATAGGCATTGTAATCAGTTACTGCTCTAACCATGGACTAATTGTCACTCCCTGCTAATCACTTTAGAGTACTCTGAAGGCCCATAATTCTTAGCCCCGGGTTTTCGTGTTTGGTTTGGTTTTGATGCAACTTTGAGCAAGTCATGAACCTTCTCTCCAGAGCACCACTTTCGTTGCAGTCAGAGTTCTCCACGCTTGCTTCTTGGTGATCCTCAGGGGTGGAATGAAAGGTTTTCTCTTACCTGGTGTCCCCTCAATCTTGCTCACTTATTCTACATTCCATGGACTTAATTTTCCATTTTTCTTGAAACCGATTTCCATAGGATCGTAGGATTGAAAGGCGGAAGGGACCCTAGATGTCCTCTAGTTCAACCCACTCGCTTTACAGATCAGGAAATGTAGGTCCAGAGTGGGAAAGTGACTTGCTCAAGGTCATAAGCATCAAGTAGCAGAACTGGGACCTGACCCCAGAATCTCTGACTTAAAACCTAGCCCTGGGTAGTGCTGTCCTCTAGCCAGGAGAGACTCCTGGATGATGATGATACTCACTTCTGGGCATCCCAGGATAGAAAGGACACTGATAAGCTGGAGAGTGATTAGATGGGGCCAGCCAGAAGAGGGAAGGCCCTCAAGTTCATGCCACAAGAGGTGCTGGAGAAGTTTAGGATGGGGAAGAGGAGACCCAGAGGGGACATCAATCAGAAGAGTCAAGGAGAACATGGCAGCCACCATTAAGGGGAAAGGAAGGAGACCATGTCCCATTGGGCAGAACCAGTAGCAAGAGGTAGAAGAAGTTGCAAAGAAGAGAAGTTAGAAAGGGTGAAAAAATCTAGAGGGTGTAGGGGACAAGACCTGCAGGGGCCAAGTTTAATATGGGGAGAGTTAATGGGGTGGCTTGCTGTAATATTAGGGTCCCGAAAATAATGAGGGCCCTTAGGTCCAAAGCTCCCTCCCCTGCGAACTGCATTTTTAGATATCTCTCCCAGGCCAATAAGAAAGGAGCCCAACAGCCTCTTTTCCACAAACAAATCAGGTTTTATTAATGGGAATAAAATACACAGCAAAGGTGAAATTAATAAAGTCAAAGACAAGGGAATAGGGAAAAAGAAAAATGGATAATCCCCCTAAATCTAACCTAAGTCTATACAATCCCCAAACTCACTTCCAGTTCAGCTAATTCAAAAGAGCAGGGATCCTTTGTTAACTCCCCACCTGGGGTCCATAGCTTCAATAGGAAACAGCCATGCAGCCAGGGCCCACAGCACAAACTGCCAAGGAAAAATCACTCTCCCATCTGCTCTCGCAGCTTGTATGACTGGAAAGAAAGTGCTCTCCCCTCAGCGAGCATTTACTCTCCCTCCCCCAAAGGGGAGGTCCTTCAAACTGTATCAGAGAGTAGTTTCTCCTGCTGACATCAGCAGCATACTCACTCAGGCCAGGCCAAGTGTGGCCCATCCCAATCAGTCTGTCAAATTTCATTATCCTACCCCAGATTATTGGACTTGGAGTTAGGAAGGCTTGAGTTCAAATCCAGCATTGTATGCCTATGAGCTGTGTGACCCTGCATAAGTCATTTCACCTCTCTCTACCTCACTCTCCTTAGCTGTGAAATGGTTCCCAGGATTGCTATGAGGACAAAATGACAGAGTATATATAATTTTGTAAATGTTAAAGCACCATTATGTATATACTAGCCATTATTATTGTTACTGTTGTCATTGTCATCCTTGTGGTTATTGCCAATTAGAGCTACACCAAAATGGAGTGGAATCCCTGGAGAAGAAGTTAATTACTCTTTGGGGTATCTTCAAGCAAAGAATGGATGAGCAGTTGTCACTGTGAGGTGGAGATTGTGTGTGTGTGTGTGTGTGTGCACGTGCACGCACAGGTGCGCGCATACAGGTTGGACTTGAAGACCTTTGAAGTCCCATCCAATCCTGACTTTTGGTGGCTCAGTGATTTTGTCACTCTAAGCATGTCCTGTCCTCAACAGTAACTGGCCCCTTCTGTTGTGTTTGATACAAATTCAGCAAGCAGTAAAGAAGACAATGGAACGATCCCTACTCTCAGGGAGTACATGGTCTACCAGGGATGGGGGGAAGCCTATAATTAGCTAATACAATGTAACTAGTGATTTCACTAGAGGCTGAAGGGAGCAGGGAGAGAAGGAGGAGGCTCAATCCAGTCTAGGCAACATTAGCCTTGATCCAGGGTGAGAGAGCTGAAACTGGAATCCCGGACTCACGAATCGGGCACCTGCTTCACCACTGGAGTGACCTTGGAAAGGTTGCTTACATTCTCTGGGCCTCATTTTGCACATCTGACAAACGAGGGATTGGCTCAAATGGTGTCAGAGGCCCCTCCCAGCTTGGTGATACTATAGTTTTGTGCATGGATAGGTGATGCCCCAAATCACACGTTCCCTCCATGACAGGCTTTGCTGTGCTCTGTCCTGCATAGTTACTTAGGTGCTTAATTTCTTGGATGTCTTTTCTTCCTTGTTCACCAAGAAGCCCCAGGATGGCGGGAGGACATGTTGGGCATCCTTGTATTTCACTCAGAGCCAGCCCCGCTCAGAAAAGATGTTGAGTAAAGAGCCCCTTGTTTACTCCCAATATACCTCATTGGAAGGAGCACAAGGTCACACTGCCCTCTACTGCTTAGCCACAATTCTACAACCTCTTCTCATACATGTTTCTAACAGGCATCTATCACATGAGTAATTCTCTAGAATGCCTAAAGGACACACACACACACACATGCACCCACGCACACCAAGTCTCTCCCTATGTGTGTCAAGGGAAGGAAAGGGGAGGGGGTCTTTTGGAGAACTATGACATCTCCTATCTGTACAATGATTTCCCAGGTATCTAAGGCTTGTAGCAAATAATCCCCGTCTGAGAAATGCCACGATGATCCCTATTCACTGTGGAGGGAAAAGGCTCTTTATATTTATTATAACTGTCAAAGAATCCAATTAATTGTCTTAGATTTATTTATTTGGCTTTAGATTCTGTGCCTCCTTGAGATCAAGCAAGGTCCACTGGGAATTCACCAAGTCAGGGTTAGCAATTAACTAACTGGTGGCATTGAACCTGGAGGAGAGGAGACTCGCAAAGACACTAGAGCCGTCCGCAGGAACTGGAACCTCTGCTATGTGGAAGAAGGCTGGGATGTGTGTTTGCTCTGCAACTTCCAAGGGGAGAACCAGGAATAAACAGGTAGAAGCTGTAAAGAGGAAAATTTGGGCGAGATGTCAGGGAAAGCTTCCTAACACTCTGAGTTGTCCCAGAGTAGAATGGGAGGTGCTGGGTTCTGCCTCCTGGGAGGGAGACAGTCACTTAGCAGACAGGGATTCCCTACATCTGTGGGTTAGATTAGCTGGCTGCCAAACTCTCTTCCAACTTGAACTTCTTTGATTTTATAATTCTGTGAGTGTAGAAAACTCAGAATTTGAAGTCTCCCTTAGTAACCATGATGGCACATGGCTGCATCATCTAGTGCTGCAGAGTTTGCATTTTGTTGTTCTTGTTCATTTTTTTCAGTTGTGTCTGATTTTTTGTGACCCTATTTGGGGTTTTCTTGGCAAAGATACAGGATTGGTTTGTTGTTTCCTTCTACAGCTCACAGATGAGGAAACTGAGGCATACAGGGTTAAGTGACTTACCCAGGGTGACCCAGTAAATGTTTGAGGCTGGATTTGAACTCAGGAAGAGCAGTTTTTCTGACTCCAAACTTGGCACTCCATCCACTGAGCCAACTAACTGCCAAAATGTGTATAGCCTGTGACATAAATTACTAGACAAGTGACCTTGGGCAAGTAAGTTCTCACTCTGGGCCATAGCTTCCACGTCTTCAAAAAGAGATCTTGTTGAGCTCTACATCCTATATACATTGACTCCTCTGACATGGGGTGATGGAAATTCCCCTGGAGTGGCATTTAGACCTAATATAGCTTTAAATAGCTGGGTTCTTGGGGACAAGTGACTTTCTCTGGGACCAGTTTTTACATGTGTAACACGAGAAAGTTGGACCAGATGAGTATGGAGGTCCCATCTAGCTACTTCTTTCTATAGCTTTGCCCTTTCAGTCCCCATTCAGGTCAGGGGTGACCCAATGATACCTGGGCTGCCCAAAGTGGGTTATTTCAATGGCTGCAACATAATTCATCAGGTCCTTTGCATTTATTGGATTGTCCCTCTCCTGAGTCCAAAGCTGCCTGGTGAATTCTCACCAAGACTTATTAAGAAAATGCTGGGAGTATTTCAGATGACATGATGTCAGCTTCTCAGTGTTAGACCCATTTTCCAGTGACCCATTTACCAAAGAGGCAAATGACACTGTATGGAGATGAGTCCTCAGATCCTCAGGATGGGCATTCTTAGAGGTATGCAGAGTCTAGAATGACCTCTCAGCCCAGCCCAGCCCAGCCAAGGGGGGGCTGGCTCTTCTCATCCAGTTTCCCGGGGCTTCAAAGAGAAGTCACGGTACAGGGAACATCACCTGATGTACTTTTTATTACTCCAAGAGACAAAATTCATTACACAGGAGCCAAGAGTCTGCAAGAGAAATCTGTAGCCTATGAGCTCAGCCTGCGGCCTGGAACTTCAGAGAGACTCTGAAGGGCTGGTGAGGAAAACCTAGGGCACGTTGGAACACAGCCCTTTAATCAGCCCTGGCAAAGTGGCAGGAGCCGAGGCTGGTGGGTCCAAGAGCTCAGTGGGAGCCATTCCCTCCTCCTGGAGGCAGCTACAGAAAGTCATGGCCGAGTCCCCCATCTCAGGGACATCTCAGGGACATCTCGTCCAAGGCCCTGCTGTCCTCAGATCCCACTCAGAGGGACCTTGGAGAGAATGTTGCCCCTCAAGTCCTCTGTCCTACAGATGTGGAAACCAAGGAAATGCTTGGCCCAAGGGCATAGGAAAATGGGAAGCTCAACATTCAGACCCACATTTCTTCAATCCCATTTTCTTCATGACCACCAGTTGTTCCATTCCCCCATGCTGCTTGGTTCCAGGCCGGCCTTTGGCTAGGTACCTCAGATTGAGCCAAGATGTCGTGTCTTTCGAGAAGACACAGAGTTACACAGGGTCCAGGGGAGATCCCTTTCCTGAGGGACTGAAGCTTTTCCAAAGTCACTGCAGAGCCTACAGGGATTGGGCTGAGGAGGAATTGGTACAGGGAATTCCCGGGTCAAGTTAATACCTTTTCTATAACAAATCCCCAGAACATTATTAAGGGGTCACAAACAGGACCAAATTCCAGTCTTGCTGGTTTCTGGATTCTCTCTCCCCTGCCCCTTGTGCCAAGATCAGTCTGGTATGATGGAGACCTGGTCCCAGGGCCAGGTAGCCCTGTTCTGATACTCATTATCTCTGCCACCTTGGCTGCTCTGAGCTCCAGGCTCCTGTCCATAAATTGGACCCCAGGGTATTTACAATATATGCTTGAATGCTTGGGTACAAGCCTTAATGCTTCCTTGAAGCTTAGCTAGGAGTTTCAAGGAAGTTCACCACCTTCACTTGATCTGAAGAGGAAACAGGGACAAACAAACTTAAGAAATCCCACGCCTCCAAAGGCTGTGTGAGTGTGATCTGCCCAGGGGCCCGGTTGTTTCCACTGGGGAAAGACCAGGCTCCCCATGGGGGCGCAGCTCTTTGCTCACCCCCAGAAAGGACTTCCATCTCTTCCTGTCCTCTCATCCCTCCCTTCCCTTGTGGGTGATAGCTGCTCAGCTGGTTATTTTAGGAGGTAGACTTATCCAACTGGAATCTTTCCTGCCTGGGGAAGCCTCTCCTGCTTTCCTGATCTTGGTGTGACTGACTGTGTTCATCTCCCCACAGCTTAAGCAAATAGTCTCTATTTAGGACCAGAGAAACAAAAGAAGGACAAATAAGAATATTGATGAACAAGCCCGGCCCAGCTCCCCCCAGGCTCCCTGCCCACAACAGGCTCTCAGGGTCAGGCTGCCATAATTACTCTATGGGTGGCCTCCGAGCGGGCTTGGGATGGGGCTATGCTCCCCACTCAGGGCCTTCCCTCAAGAGCCCCGAGTCACTGCAGGCAGGAACTGTCCCCAAAGCTCGCCCGCTCCTGGCCTACGCATCCCCTCGCTGGTCTCCCTTTGAGATGGCTGAGATGGGCTCCATTTGTGGACACAGTTGTAGATCCAATGTCCCCTCCATTGGGGCAGCAGCCTTGTTTTGCCTTTCCTTGCTTTGCTGGCACACAGCCATCTCCAGGGCCGGTCACTCTGTTGCCTTCAGAGTCTGCCCTCTTGACCCTGCTGACCTCACAAACCAGCTCCTCTCCACATGTGTCGGCTTGGCTCTCTGGTCTCCTGCTGGAGATCTGGCTGGAGATCTCTCCATGCTCACTGTTACTCTGCCTTCTCCCTTTTGGCTTCTCCCCAATGTACTGCCACGCATGCTGGTTCAACCTCTCCTCACCTTCTTGGCTCCATTGGAATGTTCTTCATTCCATGGCTAGGGTTAATCTAGTCATGGACCCTGTGGCTTTTCAAATGCATGTAGCCCACACTACACAATGTCGAACAACAATGGTGGGCTATGTTTTCAGATTCAGAGAGTTCTCTTCACACTAAGAACAGTCAGGAGAAAGGTCTCTAGATTATAAATGTGGGCACTGAAGTGAGAATGTTTTGCTTTGTATCCCTCTTTTATCTTTGTGGGCCTCAGTTTCATCATCTGTAAAGTCAGAGAGTTGGGACAGGTTTCCCAAGGCCCTTCCCAGGTCCAGTTTTTATGGTGAGGTGCCCCCTTGAAATGGGTTGTATTCTTACAAAACTTTTCTCTCTCCCTTTTCTGTATTGATATTAACATATTGTTAGTTAGCATAGCTTATTATATTCTGTCATTTTTGACTGTTTCATCAAGGAAACACCCCATTTCTTAAAGAAACAAAGGGGGTACTGTAATGATTGGCATGATGCCACCTGCTGCAGACTTATTGTAGGAAAGCTCCACCATGAGGAGAAGGCCTCTGATGCAGCTTTTCTTTGGCGTGAGGAAGTGACGTTGGCTTGGGGGAGGGAGAGGGGGTGGGGCTGGGGCTCTCACTCTCTTTCATTAGGACTCTGGTGGAGAAGGGAGCAAGAAATGCGCTCTCCCTTTAATAGATACATGAATCTAGGTCTTTCTCTCTCTCTTTACCAAATTCTTATTCTCCTTAATAAATGATTAAAAGTCTGACTCTTGCTAAAGCTTATAATTTATTGGCGACCAGTCATTAGATATTTTAGACAGTATAGCTAGAATTTTAGCCCCATACAGGCAGAGGTAGGCTGTGAAGTATATGGTTCTTTGTAAAACATTTAGATTTGTGATCTTTTTACCTCTGTGCATTTGCTCATTTATTTCATTCCCCCCCCCCCGCCCCCATACAGCACATCTACAAGGGAAGGACCATCCTAACTGTCCCCATTTCTCAGATTAGGAATGTCAAGAAGGACTCCGTTTCATGAGCACTTTTGGACTCAGAAAAAAACACATCCATCCCCAACTTTGCAAACTTCAGTGAGTGCTACATAGAGGACAGACATCTATCCAGTCTTCTGGACCTGGCCTTGGCTTTGTCACTGGCTTTCAGGTCCCGCTTAAGCAATGAACTTGACTGCCCAAGGGCTTTACCCAACCCACTTAAATTATACTTCCCTCCTAAAGGAACTTAAACGTCCTTCTTCATCTAAGGTTTATTGGGATTTTCATAATGTTCATTAAAATGTTATCCCAGGGCAATCTTGGCTAAAGTTCCCGTCCCTTCCCACCACACAAGAAAGGGACCAAACTCAGAATGGATTTCTTGTGTCCCACTTTCACAATTCATTCCCGACTCAGTGTGCCTTCTAATTTGTGAAAGAAAAGGGTGCTAACAGGCTTTTCATGTTATTTTTTTCCTGTTGAACTTTTTTTCTGTTAACAAGCATTTATCTCTCCTCCACATCCCCCAGCTCCCAATGAAAGAAGAAAAACACAACTCTTGTAACAAACATGCAGAGTTGAGTCAAATAAATTCCAGCACTGGCTGTGTCCCTACAACGTACCCTGAGTCCATCACCTCTCCATCAGGGGAATCTCTACAGCAATCTTCATCACTGATCCTTTGGAAGCCTACTGGTCACTGCAAAGTCTTTCAAAGTTGTTTGTCCTTACAATGTAATTGATGTATAAGCTTTACTTCTGACTTCTTATAGTTATGGACCGTTGTGTTTTGCTTTGAAATGATATAACAGGGGGCAGCTAGGTAGCACAGTGAATAAAGCACCAGCCCTAGATTCAGGAGGACCTGAGTTCAAATCTGGCTTCAGATACTTGACACTTACTAGCTGTGTGACCCTGGGCAAGTCACTTCACCATCATTGTTCCACAAAAAAAAAAAAAAAGAAATGATATAACACTCCATAAATAACAGTGCTTACTATATTTTGAAACAATAAGATATACTCTTTATTTAGAAGTGGAAAGAGATGGGACATCAATAAATAATTTCACCCTTTGACCCAGAGGTCCATTCTCTTTTATTATTTCTCTTATGATGGTGTTCAGGTTTTTTGTCCTGTTTCTTCTGGGAGACCTATAATTCTAGGTGGTATCTAATGCATTTTGAGTTCAAGATCAATACATTTTGCTTTCATGGGAAGCATATTTTCTTTTAATGTTATTTTTTTTTTTGCTTTTCTTCTTCTAGATTATCCTTCACTTCTGTGTACTTTTATTTCCAATCTAGTATTCTCTCTGTTTCTCTGTTGAGACTTGCCAATACACATTCCAGTTTTTTTTTCTATTCTGCCTGATTTTTTTTTTGCTGAGCAATCAATAAATTCAGCTCTCATAATTCTTCTTCTTTTTTTTAACCACTCAAGAACAGTATGTTGTAGTTCCATGTTCTCCTCACATTCCATAGGGTCTTTTGTCTTATCAATTATTGGATCATTTTTTCTTAGTTTGGTGGTCTTTATTCATAGATGCCTGAACTCTTTACTAGGCCTGGAGGCCATATTTCTTTCTGTTGTTAATAATTTCCTGTTGATTTATCTGCTTATATTCAAGGTGTTCTAAGATCTTTGGAAATTTCTCTGTTGATCATGGCCACCATATTGGTTGGTTTTGCTTAATTGTATTACTTTGTCATAAAAGAGGAATCCTTGAGCAAATATGAAGAGAGGGAGAGGAAGAATATGTGAAAGGAGCTAATATCAAACTGAAAAGCAGAAGTACAAGCTTTTTAAAATTCTCTTTTTCTTAATGTGAATGTAAACATCAAAAAACAAGAATATTTCCTAATAAAAGAATCCAAAAAAGAAGGATTGTATGTGACACCAGGAAGCTTTATTACATGTCTTTTCATTTTGTTTTGTTCTAAGTATTGAAGTGCTTGGTTTTTGTCCTCTTCTGAATTGCCTCCTCCTCCTCGGGATTTAAAAAAAAAAAAGGCTCAGTGCCACCACTTCCTGTGGACGGTCATTTTAGTGGCCCTGTTCTCATTTAACTTTGAGACCACTGTTCTGGAGTCTTTCCCCATCATGGGATTGCTCAACAATTCAGCTGTGATGGCCTAATTGTTGCTCCTCACATGCAACACCCCATCTCACATCTAGCTTCCTTCATCCGGGATTTATTGGGAGTTTCACAAGGTTCATTAGAATGTTGACCTGGGGCACTTCTGGCTAAGGTTCCCACCCCTCCTCCACTTTCCAAAGAAAGGCCCCAAATTCAGAATTTCCACCCTCCTGCTTGGAATGCTCTCTCCTCACCTCCACCTCCTGAATTGTTGGCTTCCTTCAAGGCAGAACTCAAATATCATCTAAGAGAGAGACCTTTCTCAGGCTCTCCTCCAGCTAATGTCTCCCATTCATTGTATATGTATTCAATTGTATACATTGTATATATATTTTATTGTATGGTTATTCCCATGGCTCCCTATCCCCTCATTGGAATGTGAAGTCCTGGAGTGCAGGGACTATTTTTCCTTTCTTTGTATCCTTAGTTAGTGCTTTAGTACCTGGCTGAAGGGCAGGAATCATGATGTCATTATATTATAGTTATATAAGTTTCTCTCCAGGTTCTGCCTACTTCACTCAGCACATATTCTTATAAGTCCCCCCAGGTTTCTCAGAATGCATCCCTTCCATCTGTTTTAAATTTTCTAAACAGGGAATTGGGAAGTGGTCCCCCATCGTACCTCAAATTGAAAGGAGTCTTGGTGCAAGGTGTGCCCTCAGGGAGATCTAGGGCAGGTCTACTGAGGATTGACAAAGGTAATGTCATATCATTAATCAATCCCTCTCCTTTTGGTATTACTTAATTCCCAGGAAAGAAATCAAAGGGGCTGGAATCTTTCTTTCCAGAGATGGTGGTGGTGGTAGTCATGGAGCTGGAGTCCTCAAAGGCTACTGCTAAGGGGTAAAGGTCATGTGAGGAGCAGGGGATGGGACCCAAGCATGTGGCCAGATTTCTTACTGTGTACAGCCTAATGTCAGGACAGCAGAGGACTAGGAAACCGCATTCTTTTCAAGGGCCTCTTTGAAGACTTGATGTTAGATGTGCCTCACCTGCTGAGCTATCCACGGGGGTAACTTTCAACCCACCTTTGCACTGTCTGAGCAGGGGAGCCTAGATATCAGATTGCTTTTGCCTTATTTCACTTGACTTCAGAGGTCAACCGCAGGGTGCCTGCCTCCCATGCCCAGCAAGCACAAAGAACACATTGATCCAACTGGGGGGCTCCAATTTAGCAGATGCTGACAGCTCCCAGCGACCCAGGGAGTTGACAGCCGCAGGTGAACACCACTTTCTGGTAGCCCTTACCTTGAACTCATCTGAAGAAATGCCGGGTGCTGTTGAGCTCAGTGTTCCTGTAAGAGCTAACCACAGCAAAGATGTAACATGTTCCCAGGTGTTGTATTGGAAACACTGACTCTCAGGTGTTCTGGAGCTGAGCTTCTGTGGGTGGGCTGGGGACCTGGGAGGGCCCCTCATCCCTCACATCGGAGATAAAATGACTGACTTTCTTCCCCAGATCCCACTTGTAATTTGGAGGTTTTCCCAGGTGGCTCCTCCTTCTCAGAGTTCTGACGATGGGAACACTTTGACTTTTTCCCATCTCCAGATTTATCGCTGCCAGTCACTTCAGACTCGTTAATGTTCTGGTATGAAGGTGGGGAACAGAGGCCTCCATTACCTTCTCCTTTGACGTCAGGGAGGTAGTCATCCCTTGGGGCTCTGCTACATGAAATAGCTCAGCATTTGTATTGCAATTAAAAGTCACAAGGATATATTATTAAACTCTTCTGACTCATCCTGTGGCTTCTCCTCAGCTGGAAAGCTGCCAGGAAATGTTCCCTCTATCTTTATGAGGAAGACAGCCTGAAGACTAAATTTTCTCCCTTACAAATTTATATTTAAGTCTCTGAGCCTCAGTTTCCTCACCTGTAAAAAATGGAGACCCTAACACTTCCACTGCTTAGAGGTTGTTAGGAGAACCTAATGACATAACTCTCACATATGTGTTGGCAATATTACCATTTAAATGTAACCTACATACATATACTGTGCATATAACACATAGCTAGATCAGTTTGAAATGGGACACAAATATAGGATGCTACTTTTGCTAGGCATGTTGTAGGGAGGCATGTTGTAGGGAGGTATGTTGTAGGGAAGCATGTTCTAGGGAGGTATGTTGTAGGGAGGCATGTTGTAGGGAGGCATGTTCTAGGATCTCTGATGGAGAAGTGATCTCTAGGTTGCTGCAGTCCATCCTTGATCCCATCAGAATCCCAGCATCCTAGCATCTCACATAACATTTTATGGGAATTCTCTTAATTGCTGAATCAAATGGGCATTCCTCAGTCCTCCTCCTTTTTGATCACCTTGCCCTCCTAGATGCTCGTGAAGAGAAGATAATTCTCCTTTCTAGGTTTTCATGTCAATGTTCTGTCCTGGTTCAGATATAGGTTGGACCACACAGGTTCTGAGGTCCCTTCAGACTTTGAGATTCTACAAATCAATCCTTGAGTAGTCAGGCTAATAATAAATTCCCCTTTGGTGAGTCCTTTCTCTCTAGATGGAGGATAGCATGTCTGTTTATGCAGTAACAGGGTGTTGTGGCCTGTTCCTCCATTAAAATGATATATGTCCTCTCAGAGGACATCACCACCCCTTAAGTCCCCTGCTTGTACGCTGGGACTCATCTTGGTTTTTTTCTTGTTTTTTTTTTCTTTTTTTTTTTGTGGGGAAATGGGGGTTAAGTGACTTGCCCATGGTCACACAGCTAGTAAATGTCAAGTGTTTGAGGCTGGATTTGAACTCAGGTCCTCCTGAATCCAGGGCTGGTGCTTTATTCACTGTACCACCTGCTGCCCTGGAACTCATCTTGAATGCTTTCCTTGCCAAGTCTTCTCAGTCCCCACCCTTCCTGAATGCTCTTGCAGCATTTGAACCTGGTGATTCCTCTCTCCTCTCTCTCTCAAACACCATTCTCTCCTGGGTGCCTCCTACCTGTCTGAACCACTTCTTCTCAGCATCCTTTGGTGGTTCCATCCATGTTGTGATGATGAGTCACCCAAACTCTGTCCTGGGCCTTCTTTTCTCTCCACATGACCTCCATTGGTGAGCTTACGAGCGCCTGTGGATTCTGTTATCTCTATAGAGAAGATTTCCCCTTCTAGATTGCTGACCTTGGTCTTTCTTCTGAATCCAAATCCTGCATCTCCAACTGATACTGGACATTTCTGGACATTCCATAGGCATCTCAACCTTAATTTGTCCAAAACAGAACTCATTTTCTTTACCTTCAAAACTTCCTCCTTTTCCAAATTTCTCTGTTACTGTAGAGGGCACAGCCATCTTGTTTTCTTTGCATCCCTAGCAATTAGCACAATGCCTGGCTCATAATAAGCCCTTAATAAATGCTCATTATTGTTATTGCTATTATTACTACTGTTGGAGTTATCTCAAAGTGAAAATGGTTGTACCAGGAGGTAGTGAGCCTCACTGGAGAGCTTTGCACAAAAGTCACCTGACCATTTGATGGGTGTGGTGTAGAGGGGATGTTCCTCCCAGGATTGGTTAGACAATAAGTTCTGAAATTCTAGTATTCTACCATGTCTCATGGGAAAGAATCTAGACCGAGGAAGGACAACAGGTTAAGAATACAAAGGGTTCTTATCTCAAAGAGTATTTAAGTATAAACCTTTATTGATTTTTTAATTGCTTAATGGAATAAAACAAGCACTTTCATAACATAGTATAATAAAAACAAAAGATGATCAAAAATCTACTATGTGCAGATTGGGTGGAAATCTTTATTTTTTCCCTGATAAAAGCATTTTATTTTTTCTGGGTGGAAATCTTTAGCTAGAAAAGAGGAACCTCTGCTCTCCCGTGTCAGGAAATGGTCCCCCACAAGCTGCTTTCTCATCACCTAGTCCCCCAGGCCTCTCTCCCTCGCTTGGTCAGGATGTACAGTTGATGTCATGCTCAGTCCCAGGTGTTCTCCATCACTGTCCTTCCTAAGCAAGCCACATGGGGAGTGACAAGGGCATAGCACAGCCTGGCTCCTGGTGGATTTCTTTGTGACCAACCTTTGGTACTTCTCCAGATGCCACAGAAATATGGGAGAAATCAGTGCCTTAGGGCCTAGGACAGAGGGAACAAGCGAACCCTGATCAAGTGAGTTTTTATAATGTGACTCTGGCCAGAACGTTCACTCACAATTGGGGGTAAAGGTTCATGATGCCCTTTGAGATGGTACATTTGAGATGGCACAAACTTTGCTATAGGAGTGGTTGGGTTAAGAAACAGGGTTTGGTTACAGCCGTTATTATTTTGATGTGAGAAGGACCTTTACTACAGTAATAAAGAATCTCACCTGAGACACTAGCTGTGTGACCCTGGGCAAGTCCCCTAACCCCAACTGTCTTAAACATCGGGGGCCATCTTTAGTTGTCCTGATATATGTCTTGCCACTGGACCCAGATGGCTCTGGAGGAGAGTGAGTAGTGAACTTTCTCAGCCCTGCCTTACTTAAATCCAATTCACTTCATCAAGATATCACATGGATGCTGTGGTTCTCTTGGAGAAAGGAGGCCAGACAACCACCACCACCACCATGTCATGCAGTGAGAGGAGAAGTGTAAAGTGATACAGAAGACAAATGGGATGTGCATTGGGCCAATTCTACTCTGTAAATCGAAGGAACAAAATTAAATACTAGTAATCAAATTCAAATCAAAGGGAAATTAGTGCTTAGAAAATCTTTTCTTTCCTAATTTTTCCAAAGACATAGAAAAAAAACATATTGTTCTATTGTTTACTTTTAGGGTTCAGGGTGAGGTGACCTTCAGTCAGACAGATCCCACCATGCTGTGACACAGTGGAAAGACTGCTAGGTTTGGACTGGCAGATTGAGCTTGGACACTTGCTCTCTGGGTGACCCTGGCCAAGTCAATTCCCCTTGCTAGGGCAAGGGTTGTCTAGGTAAGGTTCTGTGTCATGGGTATTGCCATCTGCGTCTGGAGCCCCACGTTTTCTGATCTCCGGGACTTCCTTCTGCCGGACATGCAGCATGTTGGGGGAGGGAGCCATGAACTCGCTTACTCTGGAAAGGCCCCAGAATCAAATCTTTCCCATGGTTCCTGAGCAGATGCCCAGGCACCCAATACACTGCCCATACCTGGCATTTTCTTCGTGTGATGCTGAGCTGAACAGGGTCCTTTGCCAACATCTTCAGGAGAGGGGACTGTGACTTTCCTCTCTCTCTCTCTCTCTCTCTCTCTCTCTCTCTCTCTCTCTCTCTCTCTCTCTCTCTCTTTCTCACTCACTCTCTCTCTCCCTCTCTCTCTCTCTCTGTCTCTCTCTCTGTGTCTCCCTCTCTCTGTCTCTCTCTGTCTCTCTCATCTCTCTCTGCCTCTCTCTCTGTTTCTGTCTTTTTGTCTCTCTCTTTGTCTCTGTCTCTCAGTCTCCCTCTCTGTCTCTCTCTGTCTGTGTTTCTGTCTCTCTCTGTCTCTCTTTGTCTCTGTCTCTGCCTCCCTCTCCCCCCACCCCCACCCCCTTCTGCCTCAGTCTGTCCGTCTCTTTACACTCTCTTGTTCTCTGGGCATTTCCACTTTGGGCAGGAGGACTGGTGGTGACAAGCAGCTGCTGCGGCCCCTGCTTTAACACTAGGGTGTGGGAATGAAGCCTGTTCCCAAATCGTCATTGGTCTAGAGAGCTACATGAATGGTAGAACCCTTCCTGCCCCTGTGGATTCTGTTGCATTCATAACACCTCTTGGCCCAGCCTCTAGCATAGGCTAGTCTCTTGCTAGGACCAGCACAATATTCTTCCAGTTGGTCTTCCCCTCTCCAGCCAGTCTCTCACTTCTGATTTCTTCTACATATTGTTCTTCCTGGTGCACGAGTACGAATCATGTTACACCCAGGCTCAAAACCCCACCAGAGCTTCTCATTGGTCTCCTACTGACACAGTGCATGAAGCAATGAGCCTGAGTCAGGAAGCGAAGAGTTCAAATCCAGCCTCGGACACTTACCTGCTGTGTGACTCTGGGCTCGTCACTTGACCTCTGCCTCAGTTTCCTCCACCATAAGATGGAGACAATGACCACACCTGCCTCCTAGGGTTCTCATAAGGATAAAATGAGCCAGTATTCATAAAGTGATTTGCAGGTCTTAAAATATCATATGCAGTTATCCCTTCCACATTGCAACTTTGCCCATCGCAGGTTCAATATATCATGAGTTGGCATAAGAAATTAAACGAGGATTTTGAGGTAGCTGCAGATGGTACAAAAAGACTAGCAGATGACAGAAAAGCTTAGAAACTCAGAAATGCATAAACTATATGTATAGTATTGTAGAATATCCATTAATACAATAATTCATAATTCTTCTCTGTTATGATCAGAGGGCCAAAACATTTTATGTGAATTTTCCAGATCCTGGGGGTGGGGTGTTGGGTCCCGAACCCCAGGGATGTGGAAGGGGTAACTGTAAATGCTAGCCATTTTTACATAAAGAAGAAACTCCTTAGTCTGGAATTCAATGCCTCTAAAATCTGATTTTAAATTTCTTGGTACAAACCATTGGTTTGGTCGTCCAGAGACTACCTTCTTAAACCATGGGTAGCGACCCCAAGTGGGAATGCATAACTGACTGCGGGGGTCACAAACATTTGGCAACAGTAAAAGGTGATGTCTGTCTATTTTGCATATACCCTATATACCTGGGGTCATGTAAAAATTTCTTGGGTGAAAAGGATCATGAGCAGAAAAAGCTTAAGCCAGAGTCCGGAGAAGCTGGGGCGAGTGTTTGCTCTCTGTGACTGTGGGTAACTCATTTCACTTTTCTGCATCCATTTCTTCATCTCTAAAATGACCACGCAGGATGGATGGGCTCTTTACTCTCAAGCGTCTATAGTGTCTGAATCTCTCATCACCCCTTAGTCACTCTCTGCACTTTCCTTCCTTTCTACTTGAATTCATCCCATTCTCTCTACCTCCCCCATCTCTCTTCCCATCCTCCTCCCCATATCTGTCTGTGGATAGCCTGCTCATCCTTCAAGGGCCCCCGTCAAATGTCACTTCCTCCATTAATCTTCTCAAGCACTTTTGATAGAAGACTCATTCCTCATCTAACCCACTGGGACATTTATATTCCTTAGGCACACTTCATTTAATTCTCATTTTTATTACATTCTGTTTAACTTTCATTATCCATTTTATTACATTAACTACATGGCTGTTTTATCACACCTGTTGATCTGAGAGCTCTTTGCAGGCAGGGGCCAGGCTGTACTTAGCAGCAATAGAGTGGGACTTCCTTTGCCCCTGACCCTTCCCTCGGCTCCTGTGGCTTTCCTATCCTGGGACATCCCTTCTGAGTTCTGTACCTCCCTACTTTGCTGATGTGCCCCACACAAGCACCTTCTCCCTCCCCCTACCTCTTTTCTGTTTGTTTCTTCTTGAGCTCCTCAGTGTCTTGTTTGTGTTTATTTTTGTATCCTCATTGCTTATCACACTGCCTGGCCGGTAGTAAGCTCTTAATAAATGATTATCGTCTAATCTCTGTCTTTTTGCCTTTCTTAGCATCCTCAGCACTTGGAACAATGGCTGGCACAGAGCAGGCACTTAAGGAAGGCTTCGTTGTTGACCAAGAAGCCAGGAGAGCACTCTTCATGTAGCAGGTACCTGCGGAAGGGATGACTGAGACCCTGAGAATGCCAGCTGTTAAAATAAGACTTCCCTTTATTGACAGATGCAGATGAAAACATGATCGTGTTGTACAGTACCAGAGACGAGGTGCCCCCCAAAGCTGGTGGAAATGATCAAGGAAATTGCCTTCAAGTGATCAGGGCCCCGTGGATACACAGGAGAAGAAACCAGGCTGTGCCATGCATGTTCTGGGGCAGGTGCTGGGTGCTGTGGGGTGAATTACTCCCTCAGTCTGGGCTCTCAGAAGATTGGAAACCTCCCCTGCCTCAGCCTGGAAGGGTTTGGTGGCTTCTTTCACTAATGGCATTGGCTAGCACAGTGGCTAGAGTGTGGGACCAAGACCTGCATTCGAATCTTGGCTACATGTATGAACCTGGGCAAGTCCCTTAACCCTCTCAGCCTCTTTCCTCATCTGTAAAGTGCTGGCAATAAGCAGACCTATGGCCCAGAATTCTTATGAGATGCCCTACACAAAAGCACCTCAAACCTTGGAATTCTGCCAAGAACAGAAAGGAGAGACCCTCTCTATTTGGGCTTGGAGATCCTTCGCCAATGGGTGGGAGGGGTTTAGTTTTTCCTTTTGCACATCTGGAGGGTAGGGACTTGGGTTGTTTATCTTTGTGCTCCTAGGCATGGTAGCCAGTGCTGAGCACCTGGGAGGCCCTTAATAAAAATGAATGCAGGTTGGATTGAAAGGTCAGCTCTGAGAGAGCAGGGGCTGCCTGGCTCTTGTCTCTGTATCCCCGGCACTTAGGAAAGCACTTAATACATGCTTGTTGATTGACTGATTGATTGATTCTCTTGAAAGACAGACTGATGAAGTTGATTGAAGGATTGTGGACAAAGGAGCCCCAGCAACCAAAGGAAGGCTTTGGAGACTCATATTAACCCATTAATTTATACCAAGACTCTGTAGAAAAATAAAAGGTTCTAATAAGATTATTAAATAAATATTTGATAAAACACTCTTGACCACTTTTAAAGTTCATCTTTGGGGTTGATGCTCTGTTCATGGTTCCACTGTCTGATCATTTCATCTGCCTGAAGTCGTTCCTGGAAGGGAGAAAATGAGAGCTTCCATTAGCATCCAGCTCAGCATTACCAGCAGCAGCAGCCCAGCCAATCAGGAAGCATGGAGGTCCTTGGCCAGGTGAATTGACCAGGTGCTTTTCCTTCCATCCTCGAAAGGTCATAACTTCTCTGAGACTGTGATGAGACCACCGTCATCTCACTGAAAAAGTGGGGGGCTATGGGTGCACAATTCTGCATATACTGCAAGATGACACCCCTGCTGTCTTCATTAATTTGGCTTAACTATCTTTGTTACAAGGAGGGGTTTGGATGGTGGAGATGTAACATGAAAAGTATCAATAAAACAAAGAAGAAAAGATGCTTATGTGAACAGAAAAGGTCAGACACAGATTACTCTCCAAACACTAATTAAAATGTAAAGTTAAATGTCTGGATGAGATACATTGGCATTATATCCAGCTAGGTGGTGCAGTGGATAGAACACCCAGACTGGAGTCAGGAAAACCTGACTTCAAATAAAGCTTCAGTTAGCTAGCTATGTGACCCTGAGAAAGTCACTTTACCTCTGTGTGCCTTAGTGGGGATACTAAGAGCACCCACCTACCAGCTTTGTTGTGACAATAATTGTAAAGCTCCTAACTCAGGGTCTGGCACATCATAGGCACTAGGAACATGTTAGCCATAATTATTACCTGAGATAGCACAGGGTTCCATGGAGCAGTGGACTCTAGTGTTCATTTTAACCCCTCATCCTATTAGCTGCTATAGTAGTGAGAGAGATGCATTTATAATATATATGTAAATATAATAGAACATTTAAATATATTTAATATTTTACTAAATAATATTAAATATAATAGGATATTTAAGTATATTTATATACTATATAGTTTATACTATATGTTATTTAATTTATTTTTATAATTTATATTTAAATTACCTAGGTGATTTATATGTGTATAAGATACGTATTTACACCCGTATGCATGCTCATATTTCTCTCTCTCTCTCTCTCTCTCTCTCTCTCTCTCTCTCTCTCTCTGACTATACCCATGAATCATCTCCAAACTTTCCCTTTAAATGGTCATCCCACTGCTTGGAAATATTTCCTCCAAATCAGTGTCCTAAAGTGAGGGGAGACGGTCACTGAGGGCTGGCAGGAGGGAGTGCTTCCCAGAACCCTGGCCCAGAGCTGGGGAGCATGGAGGGGGAGACATTCAGGAGCTTGAGGAGAAAGTCATTTACTGTGAGTGACCTTGGGCAGGAGAACCATCAGCCATGATGGCAAATTTCAGAGCAACAAATTTAGGTGTCCAGGGAAAACAAAGAATGAGTCTGAGGTCAGAGTGGGACAGGCACTCTCGGAGATAGCCGGCCTTCCATCAAGCACTAGCTGGACAGGCTCCCATCAGGTATTTGGCAGTGGGGTGTTTGTGGCAGATAGAACCAGACACCTCTGACCCCTGGGGTCACCTGGGCCCTGTCTCTGTTAGGCCAGAATTGAGGCAGGGAGTGGAGGCTGAGGCTAGCTCTGGTGTCAGGGAGATGTGGGTGAAAAGCCTGCCCTAAGGCCTTTGCCAGCTGTGTGACCTTGGACAGGTCTGTGTCCTTCCACAAGATTACTGCAGCAGGTTCACCCACAGGCTGCTCCCTGGGACAGGTTCAGAAAGGATGATTGTACCAGGCTCATCTATCCGCTTGGGCCGCACCCAGTGATGACTAAAGACTCTGGAGCGTTACCCACTTTTGCCACTAGATGTCGCTGCTCCCTGATAAAAGATGGATGAGAGCTTGGTATCCGCTGGCCCTGGGACTGGACTGCATTGGGAATAGGATTTTATGGCTGGGAGAGAAGCTTTCTTTTTCTGCTACCATTTCCGATCTGCTGATGTCATGGGGCCAACTGGCCTGTGAGGATGCTAAGAAGAAAACTTCAGTGTTTCTGCGTTCTCATTCATGCGGACGTTCCCTTCGGGAATACAGATCTTGGCTCATCCCCCCTTGGCCACCGAGAGCCATAAATTTACTTCAGTGAATCCCCCCACGTGCCGGACACCTTCCTCTGGGCCTCAGGACCCTGTCCAGACACCAACAGAGCCCAGGGCTTCTTCACCATCCCGAGCCACTTCTCCCTATTTATCCAGTCTCTGGTAATGACGAGCCTTGTTAAGTAAGAGGCATGGGAAGCCCCAGAGATTACAGGTCGACCCCTGGGTGCTCTTGGCCTGAAAGGCTCCGTTTGGAGCCTTCTGGGAATGGATGACGTGGTCAGGACATCTGTGGCTACTGAACGGATGCCCGAGTCCTTAGACTGGGCTAAACTTTTGTTTCAGATTGTGTCAAATGAGGGCCCTGGCCCATGTGACCCCCAAGGCACTTTCAGCCTCTAAATCCTCTGACTGCATCTGGAGGCAAAGCATGGGCAGGACTGGCTGGTTCCCTGGGAGCAAGCTCCCAACCTACTGGGGATCTGAGTAGGAGAACTGGGATGGAGGAGAACAGGAAGGGACCCCTGAGGTTGGTCCAATGCCTCATTTTACGGACGGGGAACGGAATAGAATTGGACCCTAAGGTTTGAGCTGGAAGAAACCTTGGAGGTCATGTAATCCCACCCTCCTTTTTCAGAAAAGGAAACTGAGGCCCAGGCAGGTTTTTGTACTTTGTTCAAGGTCATTTTGCTAGGGGAAAGCACTGGAATTAGAACACGAGACCTCTGACCAGCACTTTTCCCACTGCCCAACTCAGAGAAGTCCAGGTTTGCCCATAGATGCAAAGTTAGGGTCAGGAGCTGAATTCAAGTCCAGACTCCAAGCAAAGTGCTTTCTTCACTCCCCAGAGGACTGATTCTCCCTATGGGTAAGCAGCCTCTAGTGAGAGCCCAGTGGACCCCTTGCCAATATGGAGCTGCTGTGGGTCCTACAGATGTGATGCCATCCGGGAAATTGCCTCTACCTGAAATTCAATCCAATCTACCATGCATTTGTTAAGCCCCTGCTAAGCAGCAGATGCCCTGCCAGGCAGTGAGAATCCAATGAAAAATCACAACTGTCCTTCACCTCGAGAGCCTTCCAGTCGGCCTCGGGCAGGGCAGGGGTGGAGGGTTTGGAAGACACACATGATACAAGGCTGGGTATAAAGGAGACCAAGGAAACTCAGGGGAGAAAATGTCTTCATCTGCGGTGGGGAGTAGCAGGGGCAGCTTCTGGTGGTCCCTGAGCCAGGCCTTGAGGCAGATGTGTATTAGGGAAGGAAAGGGGAGTGTGTGCTTGGGGGTGGAGAAAACAGCCCATGTCCTTACATTAGAGAGGCCAGAGGGGGCAGAGAGATCAGCAAACAAGAGGGGTCTGCTCTGGCTCTAGGGAATGTTTGTGAAGGGGAACAGTGATGACTAAGGAGGCAGTTGTAAATTGGAGCCCGACCACTGGGAAGCATCACACGGTGAACTTACCAACTCCCTGTACAAGGGGTCCAAAGTGAACCAAAGCGCCACGGCGCACCTCTGCCCCTTGGTCACGGCCTTCACCCCGTGAGGGTTCTCTCTGCCTGAGGAAAAGCTGACCATACGCCCACACTTTGGTTTGATGGAGGCCTGGGGGAGAAAGCACACAAACCTTTAGGCAGTGGCAGGTCCCATCCATGCCCATTTCCACCTGGGGATGCAGTAAAGCCCGCGCTGGCAGCATCTTCACGGTTTGGATGGGAGCAGTTCCCTGGGCATCACTCCATCTGGGCTGGGTTTATCTGGCACAGGGAGGCACGGTGCTGCAGGGGTTGGGCACCTGTGCTCATGGAGACGGTGGCAGGGTGGGGAGAAGAGGCAGGACTCATTCTGATGATCAGGCAGGAGCCGGCACACAGGTGAGGTGGCTCATGGGAAGTTTGTGAGTCACTGATAGAGGCAGAGTCTAGTGGGTAAAGGTCTCCAGGCAGGGTGGCCGACTCCCCTCTGGGGACTCCACTTCCTCTTGTCTCTTCTTTCTGTACACACTTGTTTGCGTGTTGCCCCTCCCACCCCCCAATTTAGACTTTCTTAATAGCAAGGACTGTCTCTTGCCTTTCTTTGTCTCCCCAGGACTTAGTAAAGTGCCTGTCATACAGTAGATGCTTAACAAATGCTTGTTGACTGACTAGTGTCGCGGAAAGAGCGCTGGGCTTAGAGTCATAGGATCTGAGTTTGAATCCTAGCCTTGCTGCTGACTAGCTTGACTTGCCTTGGGGAAGTTCCATCATTGTTCTGGGCCTCAGTTTCTAAATCTACAAAAAGGGCTTGGACTAGGTGGCCTCCAATGTCCCTTCTAGTTCTAAAGGTCTAGGCTCCCATTATAACTCCAGGCACACAGCAGGTGTGTCATAAATGCTCACTTTTTGATTGATTGATGTCATCTCAGGACCTCAGGCTCTGGGCACTGGACTACGATTTAACGCCTCTTTAACGAGTCTCAAAGCAAGGAGGTCGTTCCCCAAGGTCACATGGGTAGCAAATGTTTGGGTCAGGATTCGAACCCAAGTCCTCTGAGCTGTTCTTTCTTCATTAAATTGCATGATTATCAATTTCATTTATTTGCCACTTTTCAATGGAAATTTCTTTCTTTTAAACCGAATGGACATAACTGGGTAGTGGCCCCTGAAGAACAGGTCAGTGAGTGGATAACGATCGACCCAATGGCCACAATAAAGTGGAAGGAGACGAAACAGAAAGATTTCAGATCAAAGCAGGCTGAGGACCCACAGTGGAGGCTGCTCCCCTCCCCATTTACAAAAGAGAACACTGACACAGGTGCCAATACCCTGTCCAGCATCACTGGGAAGTCAGTCAGAGGCAGGTTTGGAGATGAGGATCTGACACCGGAGCTTCCTGGCTCATGGTAAGCATTAATACCTACTTGTGGACTAATGACTGCCTGGGGGTGGGGGCATCAAGGCCCTGCGCTGGTGGTGCAGTGAATACAGAAGCCCCGAGTTCAAACCCAGCTTCAGTCATTTACTAGTTGTGTGACCCTGGGCAAGTGCCCCCATCTCTGTTTGTCTCAGTTTCCTCGATTACAAAATGGGGATAATAACAGCACCCACCTCACAGGGTTTTTACAAGCCTCAAATGAGGCCCATAGGCCGGTGCCTGGATAGATGTTTATCCCCCCACTACAGAGTGAGGCGCAGGTGCATGTGTAGGATGTTAATTGCTGTTGCTGTGTCATGTGCCTTTTTCCCCCATAAAGGAGGGCGATATTGCCTAGAGGGAGTCACTGATAAGTGCCAGAATAGAACATTTTTAAGAGATCTGAACGGCCAATCAAGCGCTGTTGGCACAGTTTGGAAAGTCCAGGGGAAGTGATCTCCAATGTGTTGTTGCCTCCCGTAACCTCCGAGCGTTACCAAGTTTAGCCGCTAGAGGGAGGAAAAGCAAAGAAAATGTTTTCTCTGCGCCACTGGCCTTTCAGCTACAGTCAATTTCAGGGAGACCTGACTTTTTTTTTTTCTTGTTTTTATTTATTTTAGACTTTGAGGGTCCATGATTTATTTCATCTGTCTTTGCACGCTCTCCATTAGTACAGATAGAAATCCCTAGGCTTTAGGAGATTGGTTTTTTCAGAGTAGCTATTGACAAAAAAATCAGCCTCCAGAATCCAGTATTCCGGGGGTTGGTCTCTTCAAAATTTGCTGGGAAGGTCCTCAGGAAACGAACATCCTGTTATCCACCACAAGGCTGGGACTTGATCCTTAGTAGGACTACCACAGCCTGTGTTCCATTGGCTCCTGTGAGAGCCCAGGGTCCCTTTTACACCAATAGATGGTACACTAGCCTGAGAGTCGATTTGGGTCTATCCCCGAGTGTGTGACTGCACGCTTGCTTGAGCCGGGCTATTGAAGAATGGGGAGCAGGATTTCCCTGGCCTTTTTTATCTTCTGAGAGACTGCAGGAACATGGTTATGCGTGCTTCCAGAGGTTCTAGTCAGCCCCAAGAAGTCCTAAGGCTTGCTTGATGTTACTCGTCTCTAGCTGTGAGGACGGAGCAGGTGTGCGCAGGGTTAAATGACTCCCCAAAGCCAACTCCCCCAGGGAGAGGGCACTATGGCTCCCATCAAGGCCACAAACAGTACAAAGGTTCTGCCCCAGAAGGACATGGGGCACATTCCAATGGAGCCTGGAGACGGACCAGCTCGGGGTATGTTTGGAAACTGATGTAGCAGAATGAGGCCAAGCATTGGGAGCCCCCAGCATCCCCCAAGCTCTGTTACTAAATAGCTGTGTGACTCAGAGTGAGTCTCTTTAATCTGTCTGAGCCTTTCCTATTTGTATAATGAGGGACTTGGACAAAACCATCACTCAATTCATCAACAAGCATTTGCTCATCAATCTGGTCTGTGTCAGACACTGTCCCAGATGTCGGGGATCCAAAAATGATAGAGATCCTATCCTTAAGAAAATTCCATTCTGTGCAGGAGACCACAGCTCTGCGGTTCTTGGCTGAGCTCCCACGTCTGGGTTCTGAATCCACAGGACCTCTTTCACCCCGTAGTCCCCATACAAGAAATGTAACGATCGGCCCCAGAGGGAGGGAAAGAAGCCAATCTGCGAGCTTCTGGGACACGGCTGGAGCCAGGTGGAGAAGGAGGCACTCTCGCGAAAGGTCACTCACCGTCACAGTCTTGGAATCTATTCCCGTGAAGATGAACTCTCCGCCCTCAAAGTCTTCATTCATATAGAGGATGGCACTGTGAGAAAGACAAAGGTCCTGATGAGGCTGTTTTCTGTGGCCTGGAAAGCCCCCTGCAGGTGAGTCGTGATCTGCCTGTCACTGAGGGTCCCACCGTGCTCCCAGGCTGAAACGTAGGTCTCATCCTCACAGTTTCATTTGTCCTTATCCAGCACAGCCCATGTTGCTACCTTCGTAACTTCATCTCCCACATATGTCCCCTCTTTCTCCATTCTCATCAAACAGTCACCCCCCCTGGGCAGACCCCAAGTGCCTCTCAGCTGTAATAGTCTTCTATTTTTTTGTTTTGTTTTGTTTTCTGTGGGGCAATGAGGGTTAAGTGACTTGCCCAGGGTCACACAGCTAGTCAGTGTCAAGTGTGTGAGGCTGGATTTGAACTCAGGTCCTCCTGACTCCAGGGCCAGTGCTCTATCCACTGTGCCATCTAGCTGCCCCCTGCAATAGTCTTCTAATGGACCTCCCTGCCCAAGTCTCCATGCATGCCCTTTCACCTTTCAGAGTGATAGCCATTAACCCATGCTTCTGGCCACTGTAGCCCACCCTCTACTCCATAAATTCCAGGAGCCCCCTATTACATTCCAGACCAAGTAGAGACTCCTCTACTTCACTTTTATTTTAAAGCCTTTGCCACCTGGCTCCTTTCGGTCTTTCTTTGTATGCCCAGATCCTGTCAGAGTGCTCGGTATATAGCGGGTACTTCATAAATGCTGGTTAACTTGATTTGATCTTATCGGTCTCTTTTGGAACAAAGAATTGGAGGAAAAAGTCCTGACAACTGGACAGAGAGGTACTGGAGGAGCCAGGGCCCCTTTGTTTCAGCTCCTGCTGTGCCTCAGTGACACACAGCCCCTCCCCCTTTTTGACCTCTCACTGTTCATGGGCCCAGGGGGCTTGCTTTGACCCACAGGTGTCTGGGTGAAGGTTAAGGAGCATTCTTTGGTGATGCCCAAACCTCCAAGGAGAGGAGAATGAAGTCTTGGCAGGCGAAACCTCTCCTGCCTCTGATTTCTTGGGCTCTTTGACAATTATCTATCTGTGCATTGACCTTTCATCTCAGATGCTACCTGTAATCCCTAGCCGCCAAAGGAAACTCCTTCCAACATTCATTGGTGTCCGAGTCCAAGAAGCAGTTGTCGGCATGGATGGGGTGGCTGAGGTCATCCCTGTTTTGTGGCTGATCTGCCGGGAGAGGAGACAAAGGGAGAGTGAAATGCAGTGTCATGGGAAGGGGGACTTTTCTCTCCACGCAGTGGGGAAGGCTGGGCTATGGCAAGAGAGCCTCTTGTCTGCTCTCCACTCTGGATGGGGCAGGGCAGAGAACAGGGAGAAAAGACAATGCGACAAAACCAGGACTGGGTCTCAGGCTGGAAATTACCAGATGTGGAGGGTTCTTTTGCTGATGACATTCAAAGCCCCCAACAAAAAGCCCACAACATCATTTGATTTGCAAACAATGACTTTGTTTAAGTTCTTTAGGTGGTGTGGAAGGACAGGTGAAGACAATCAAGGCTCTGCCTTTTCAAGAGGCATTCTATCCTCCTTCCCATCATCCAACGAGGAGGACTCCCCATAAGTCATTCCAAAGACTATGTAGTTAGCCAATGACATTAATTAAGTGTCCGATACTAGAGATGCTAAGCAAGCCAAAGATAGGATCTATGCACTCAGGAGTTGGCTTTCTGGAAGACAGGAAGGATTTTGGTGATATAAGAAAGCAAAAGGTATGAATAAATTCATGTAGCACTCAAACAGTTTGCACCTAAGGGGGAGACAACTATGTACATAAGAGATATAATCAGTGTGATGGAATGTAGCCTCAAAGAGAAGTCAAGGGGGTATGGGGGCAATGGTGCAAGGTTGGGCCCAGGAAAGGTCTCTTACAGTTGAATGGAAGATGGATTGGAGTGAGGGAATATTGCAAAGGTAATAATAATAATAATAATAATAATAAAGATGATGATGACAAGAGGTAACATTTATATAGCACCTCCTATGGTGCTAAACACTACAATTATTATCTCATTTGTTTCTCACAACAACCTTAGAGTTAGATGCTATTACTATTCTCATTTTATAGTTGAGGAAACTGAGGCAAATAGAGGTGAATTAACTCCCGCTTGAGATGTGTAAGAGACAATTGGTCATATAGGACTGGAGGACAGAAGAGAGATTAGGTTTGGCTAGACAGACCTGTCATCTGTCTAGAGATGATCCTGGAATTCATGGGAGATGATGCAGTCACCAAGTGAGAAAATCCAGAGAGAAAAAAGAAGAGGGACATAGCCCTGGGGGGATACCCTCAGTCAATGGGTATGATTGGGCTAGAGATCCAGCAAAGAAGCAGGAGAAGGAGGGGTCTGACAGGCGGGGGAGACTCACAAAGACTGGTAGCGTCACCTACGTGGAGAGAGGAGAGAGCGTCCAGGAAGAAATGATGACTTACATTGCCAAAGGCTTCTGGAATGTCAAGAAAGATGAAGAGGGAGAAAAGGCCATGAAAGGCGATGGAGGAGAGGTTGTACCTCTGGAGAAGACAATCTCAGTCTGCTTGGAAGCCAGATTGCAAGGATCTGGGAGAGTGGAGAGGAAAGGGAATGGGAGCAATGAGGGGAGGCGACTTTCTCAAGGAGTTTAGCCAAGAAGGAAAGGAAAGACTTGGGATGAGAGCTGGAGGCAGTTGTTGGCTCAAGTCAAGTCTATTTAAGGGCTGATGGGAGACAAAGGTATGTTTATAGGCAGCAGGAAAGAAGTCTGAAATCCACAGGGAGAGACTGTTAGAGACAGTGGGGAAGAGAGAGGCGAGAATCAGCCAGAAAAGACAGAAGATGGGACCAAAGGTCCGCATGAGCAAGTGCCTTGACTGGAAGAACAGCTACTTCATGGGACAATGGGGTGAAAGAGGAAATAGTGGCAGAAAGCATCCGAGGGGAGGGGAGAAGAGAGAGCCCTTAGCAAATGGCCTCACATTTTTTAGTGAAGTATGAGGCAAAGTCCTCAACTGAGAGGATAAGAGGCGGGAGAAGGGCACCGGGGCAAGTCTAGGAAAGGGCCGCATCCAGCAGCGAGGCAGAAAAGGGTTGCCTTGATGCAGTAGAACCCCACAAGAAGATGGACCACGAGTTTGCTGCAGGTCCAGGCAGCAGAGGTCCAAGATTTTCTGTGGCTTCATTAACTGGCCCATGGGTAGTCATGAAGATAATGGATGCTGGGAATGACTCAACGTTGGGAGTCGGCTAAGGGGGCAAGGGATGTAAATGGAGAGGACAGCACAGAGTTGAATCTACTGGCCAAGGGGTTTCAATAGGGAAGGAAGGAGGGCGTAGCCAGAGTGGGGGTGATGGCTGGGCAAAGTGCTGAGAGCACAAGACTGAAGGTCTCGGTGAGGAAAAAGCACAGAGTCAGGGGTCATAAAGCAGAAGGAAAGATGGTCCATTAAGAGATTATGATCAAATACAGAGATCTGGGAGTTCATGTACAGAATCCATTTGTTATGTTGCAGAAAGACGCAGGGGAGGAAGACACGACCCAGCTGGTGCGCTGGACTCTGCTGAACCAAAATGGAAAGTGGAGAAGGGCAGGGGGAATCACGCCTCAGAGGAACCGGGCTCTAGAAAACCTTCCTCCAATCCCTACTTCACAGCTTCTTTTCCGAGACATTTTCTTTTAATTTAGTGGAGAAACCCCCAGGGTTTGAGCCCGATGCCTCACCTGAAAGAGGCGTTCGGCAAACCAGGTGAGTAAAGGAGAAGTAGAGGGTGGAGTTGAGCCTGAAGTAGGACTGGACAATCTTGCGGGCCTTCTCACTGATGTCGTAGAAGAGCCGTGCGCTCTTCAGGGGTACTCGGCCTTCGTAGCCAAACTGAAGAGAAATAAGAAACCACTGGGTTGCCAGGAAAGAAGGAAATCCAAATATGGATCTTGTGCCAAAAAGGGATTCGGAGCTGGAAGGGCCCTGGAGGGTTTTCTAATCCGCCTTCCATTGACAGATGAGAAATACCAGGAAAGTGACTTGTGACTCAGCAACGATTAGCACAGGGAGCAGGGATTTGAACCCAGGTCATCTCCCTTTTTATATTACCCTACCTGCCCCTCATGATTTGTTAGACAAACACCGGGTGAGGGAACATTTACCTCGTTCTCGGCTTCAATCTATGCATTATAAAATGAGGGTAACATTAGTTGCTCGTGGCAATCGGGGGTGCCCACCGAACCATTGGAAGAGACAGCCAAGGAGGCGTTCTCAGTGGTGAGATCTTGAAGAGGGACTACTACGGTGGATGAACTCCAAGGCCTGGGACAAGAATACTGTGGTCACACTGACTGAGGGGATCCCTCGGTCACCAGGAAGGCCCCAGACCCTACAAGGTTTCTGAACACTGAACATCTACCATGTTAATAGCCTCTGGCCCGAAATCCGGGTCCGTGGCTATGAATGTGAACATTAGCAGAACATGATTACGAAAAATCACAGGAGTCAATGTTCACACAGTGCTGCCAGGTCTGCCAAGCACTTTCCACATTCTGTGTGCCCCTCGTAGCAAGCTTATGAGGCGGATGCACGCCATGAATATCCCCATCTTACAGAGGAAACTGAGGCCCAGGGAGATTAAGCCACTTGCCCAGAGCCAAATTTCTAGTCAGTATCTAAGGCAGGCCGTTCCTCAGTTGGCCTAGCATTTGTCACCCAGACACCTCCTGGAAAAGGCCACAGAATGTCCACTGGCTTCCCCGGGCCCTTTTCCGACTCTTCGTGGATCTCACCCACTGGCTCGATCCTTAGGCATCTCAGTGGAGGAAGGAATGCTTTACCTTGAGGGCTCTGAGGATGGTGGCACCTTCAAACTTCTCATTGGGAGTGAGGGGCGAAACTTCCCCTTTGTACCCACTCCCGGCGAGCATTATTCTCTGAAAGCCAAACACAGAGACAGGGCCGCATTAGGGAGGATGACGATGCCGCCTCTCATGTGCACAGCCTTCTCTTTCCCATATATTGTCCTTTTAAATCTTTACTGAGCCCTTGGGGGGTGTAGGTGAGTGGGCTCAGGCACCTTCTCCAGAAGTTATCGAACCACGTCCCCTACTCAAGGACCCGACATCCAGCCCCAAAGGCTCCAAGAGCATTAGGGAAAGTCGGTGTTGGGAAACCCCTCCATGGGTGCCCATTCTCAGTCATATCAGACAAAGAGGCCCCTCTGCCTAATGCTAAATGCTATGCTCTGTCTCCACTCAGGTAGGTGGTCCTCATGTGACAACGCCCATCACCCTCCTCGCACCCTCCTTTGGATACCTTCTGACCTGGGGGGGCCTCCAGCCCGGAACAGCAAACACCCCTCTGTCCTCTCACCCCAAAGAGGTCCCAGCTCCCCCGCCCTGGCCCCGCAGGAGCCAAAGCACAGAGAGGGAAATGAGGGAAGAGCCTGAGCTCCCTCCACTGTGCCCAGGTGCCAATCAGCCTCCCCTCCTGCCTGGCAGCTCTCACCCCGGCCATGCTCTGCAGCTCCTGGCATTCCTCCTCGGATAAGACGTTATCAAGCAGCATTCGCTGCGTCCCGTTCAGCTGCTCCGAGTTATAGACAAACTTGATGTGGCTGTAGAGCAGCGGCCCCCCTGCAGGGACAGACAGCTGTTGAGCAAGGGCAGGGGCCAGGGGCCAGGGGCAGGGGCCAGGGGCTGGGGGCTGGGGCCAGGGGCTGGGGGCTGGGGCCAGCCAGAACAGGCCCTAGGGGTGCTTGGGAAAAGAAACCCGGGGAGCTGGTTTCTTCTCTTTCTAGATCAGGGAAGGTCTAGATCAATAGCAGCAGGGATTGGAAGGGACTTCAGAGGGCATCTGGTCAGCCCCACAGCTGAGTATGATTCTGTTCTGGAGAACCCTATAGGCCAGGGTGTCTTAACCCTTCTGGTGTCCTGGCTCCTGGGACCCACTCAGGAGAGTGTGGTGAAATTTATCAAATAAAACACACGGGATTACTAAGGAGTCCAATGATACTGAAATGGCGAGCCAAATACTAAAAAACAAACAAACAAACAACCACCACCAGCTTCATGGACCTCTCCCTGCCCCAGGTTAAGAATCGACATGGTATAGATGTTAGAATCCTGAGCTTGGAATCAGGAAGAGCAAGGCTTGAATAGCCCCTTAAATGGTTCCTAGCTGTGTGCCCCTGGTCACGTTGCTTCACCTCTCAGCCTCAATTTCTTCATCTGTAAAATGACAATAATTGTAGCATCTACCTTAAAGCAGTGTTGTACAGATCAAGTGAAAATAGCATACAGGAGGTGCTTTGTAGACATTTAAAGTGCTGTATAAATACAAGCTATTACTTTTGTTGTTACTAGGGGAGGGAACTCACCACTAGAATCAAATTCCATTCTTGGATAGTCTACTTGGGGGGAAATTGGCTCTTAAATTGAGCCAAAACATTTTTACCCCCCATCCATCCAATGCATGCATCCCTCCATCCATCCATCCCTCCATCCATCCCTCCCTCCATCCCTCCCTCCCTCCATTCATCCATCCCTCCATCCATCCCTCCCTCCATCCCTCCCTCCCTCCATCCATCCATCCCTCCATCCATTCATCCCTCCATCCATCCATTCATCCATCCATCCATCCATCCATCCATCCATCCATCCATCCCTCCCTCCCTCCCTCCCTCCCTCCATCCAATCCATCCATCCCTCCCTCCATTCATCCATCCATCCATCCCTCCATCCATTCATCCCTCCATCCATCCATTCATCCATCCATCCCTCCCTCCATCCCTCCCTCCCTCCATCCATCCATCCATCCATTCATCCCTCCATCCATCCATTCATCCATCCATCCATCCATCCATCCATCCATCCCTCCCTCCCTCCATCCAATCCATCCATCCCTCCCTCCATTCATCCATCCATCCATCCATCCATCCCTCCCTCCATCCATCCCTCCCTCCCTCCCTCCATCCAATCCATCCATCCCTCCCTCCATTCATCCATCCATCCATCCATCCATCCATCCATCCATCCCTCCCTCCCTCCCTCCCTCCATCTATCCATCCCTCCATCCATCCATCCATCCCTCCCTCCCTCCATCCCTCCCTCCCTCCCTCCATCTATCCATCCCTCCATCCATCCATCCCTCCCTCCATCCATCCATCCATCCACCAATCCATCCATCCATCCATCCATCCAAACATCCCTCCCTCCCTCCCTCCATCCATCCATCCCTCCCTCCATCCATCCATCCATCCATCCATCCATCCATCCATCCATCCATCCATCCATCCATCCATCCAAACATCCATCCAAACATCCCTCCCTCCATCCCTCCCTCCATCCCACACACATTTGTTAAGCACATATTTCATCCACAGCACTGAGGACAAAAAGACAAAAACAAGCATTGCTTGTCCTCAGACAGTTTAGCTTCTCCCCATTGCTTGTTGTCTTGATTGCTGGGCCCCCACCTCATCAGGTTCTGATTGGATATGGCCAGCTGATGACATTGCTCCCCAGCTCATAAAACCATTAGTCAGCAAAGCCTCATTAGTGTGTTTTCTGATTCCTGACCAAGGACACATTTGGCTCAGCTCCATGCTTGGCCTCTGACCCCATCCCTGCCTCTAGAATGCCTGGTCTTCAGTTCATTTCACGCCAATGGCTGCTTTCTTGTTTGGTGACTCTCTCTGGGGTTTCTGGTTTTCCCAGCTGCGATCCTCAGCCTCCTCTGTGATAAGCTGATCTCACATTGGTCTCCAGCTTTTCTCCCTTTTGGGGGCCACATACACCCCCATCTTCCAGCCCCTCGACATTTAACATCGACACCCCTGCCCCTTCTTGGAACCTAGGGATGTGGCTCTGCCAGTCTGCTCCCCCATCTCCATGGCAGTCCTTAGTGAGACTGAAGGAATCTGTGGGGGGCACCATGACCATCTCTGTGGGGACGAGCATCCCTCAAAGCCCTAGCCATTCGCTGGTCCAGGGAAAGGGGGATCTCCTTGAGTTCTTGTCCTCACATTCTCCTCCTCATTGCATCTCACTTTCCTCCTGTACCCTGTGATCCGGCCAGCCTGGCTTCCCTCTGTCCCTCACACAGGACACTTGGCTGCACTTGCCATCCCTCTGGTCTGTACTTTTCTCCCCACTCCTCTCCCTCAGAGGCCTGTTCTCCCTTCAAGCCTCGGTGTAGAGGCCGTCTTCTCCCCTCCCACCCCCCCCTGACCTCTACAGGGCTCCTTTAGGTGTGTTTGGATGGATTCCCTTTATGTTCATCCTGTTCACACATATTCATATGCGCATGTGTGCGCACACACACACGCACACATACACATGTGTACACACTCACACACATGTACATGTACATACACACACACACACACACACACACACACACACACACACACACAAAGGGCCCTCTTGTTGATGCCCCCCGTACAAAAGCCTGCCTTTGTTGACCTCTCCTGGAGGTACAGATGATAGCGTGAAGACCGGACGCAACATTTCATCAGGTTTGGTCCCTGGACTGTGTGAGCACATGCACGTACACTCGCCCACGTGCACCAGACACACGCCTCACACATTGGGAGGGCTGCCGGGGAGGAGGGCCACAGTGAGCAGACAGAAGCGAATTGAGAAATGAAAACAAGAAGCCGTCCAATGACTTGTGGTTGGTGGGGCTGGTTTGGGCCTGGAGCCGGGCCGTCCAGCCCCGGCAGAGGAGGGTTGTGTCATGCTGGAGGTATGCGCCTACCCTGCTTCTGCTGAACTCTGAGTCCCAGGATCAGGAATGGGAGGAGAGGAGGGAAGCCGTCTGCTCTAGCGAGGCTTGGCCAGGCCGAGGGCTCTCGTGCCAAGCAGGGCTACCAGAGGACCGAGTAAAGGCTGCCGCTGCTGCCCGTGAGAGGAAGGGATGGAGAGCTGAGGGAGAGGCTTAGCCGAGTGTCCGGTGGGGACCCCACATGGCCGTAATGCCTCCCTTCCAGAGACGAGAGAGACTGACATCCGAGCGGCTTTCTCTGCAGCAGACAACGGGACGATGGATCCCGGGCAGCTGAGGCACCAGCCACAGAAGTCTGGGGGATGGTGGTCGGGTCAGACCCCTTTATTGCCCTCTATCCTCTGTGTCCTTTCATCCTCGGCTGGCTCAGCACCCAGCAGCAGGAGTGACAAAGGGCCATCACAGGCTCCCCCCAGGGAAGGCTTGTCGAAGTCTGCTGCTGGTGTAGCTCAGGGTCTGAAGAGCCAGAAAGGTGGGCCTCCCGGAGCATACTTCCTCCCCTCACCTAGTCTGCCCGTCATCTTCCCTGGCCCCTCCCTGGCATGGTGCCGGACCCTCTGGTAGCTGATGCTGGGCTTTGGAATTTGCTAACTTCCATGCGGCTGCTCAAACCGTTACAGAAAGTGCTGAATGGGCCCGTACATCCTGGGTGGCTTTTCCCTCCATCTGGACAAAGTCCCTGACCTCTGGATGACCACAGCTTCAGGGAGAGAGTGGAGGCCAAGCTGGCTTATGGCTAAGAATGAGTGGAGCCAGGGGCTCAGGGGCCTGGGGGATATTATCCAGTCTGATGCCCCTGACTCCCGGGGAGGAAAGAAGAGCCAAGAAATCAGGGGAGCAGCAAGCTGTCCTTTCTGCGGTTCCCAGGGCAGGCTTTCCTCTGCCCGGCCTGGCTGAAGGCCAAGGCCAAGGTTAAAACACAGGCCTCATCTAAGGGCTGGAGATACAAGCGAGGATGGAAGCTATCTTTGGTACTCCAGGCCTACCAGAGCTTGGCGGTCCGTTGGCCTAATGCAGGCCACTCCCTATGGTGAGAAATCTCCGCATTTTAGTCCAGTAGGCTTTAGTCTGCCAATGCAGGCCCTGCACCATCTGCGCCATCTTGGACACCCTTGGTTACAATCATAGCTTACACTCAAATGGTACTTCTAGGCTTTATGAAGCACCCTTGTCCCCACCTCCCTGTGGGGCACGTTGGGCAATTGTCATTCCCTTTTAAGAGGCTTAGAGACTTGACATGCTTATCTATGGTCATATGACTAGCGAATCTCAAAGTTGGGGAAGGAATCCAGGTCTTTGGATGCAGAGGAACTGGGTTCCAATCCTGGCTTCCGGGGCTCACTCCTCGCGTGACCTCGGCAAGTCAGTAACCTGCTTGAGTCTCAGTTTCCACATCTCTCGAAGCAGCCTTGGAGGTCCTTTCTGTGCCTCATGCCACTATGCCTGCCGGTCTCCCAAGATTCTTCACTGTCGTCCCCGCTCATGCCCCTGCCCACCTCTGCACCTTCACTCATTTGTAGCGTGCTCCGCCCTCCCCTCTGACGTGCCCACCTGCACCAAGGTCCTGGTCAAATTCCACTTCTCCCAGAAGCTTTCCTTGACTAGCCCCCAATGCCAGAGGCCAGGTGTGAATGAGGCGGGCCCAGGTGAGGACCAGCTCACATCCCAGGGCAAGGTTTGACCTTGGAGCCTCTGTGCTAGAGTCTTTGGCTTCAGAGCTGGGTCTGAGGCCAGCTTGAGCACCGGCTGTGTAACTCTGGGAAAACCACCGAACCCCGCGAAGCCTCAGTTTCCTCATATGTATAATGGGGTTCACGGTGCCTTGTCTGCCTGGCCCACGGGGCTCCTGTCACAAAGGTGCTTTGTCAGCTTTCCTGACTGAGCCTGCTCTCTGCATGGCCCCAAAGAGCATGCTGGAATGCACCAGGCCCTGGTGGGACCTCTGAGTCAGCAGCCATCCGGCCGGTCCCAACGCTGAGCATTGTTTCTCCTCCTCCCAGCTCTGTAACGCTTCCCCCGTCCCTGTCGCATGCCACCCACGTCTCCCAGCCAGCACTCGGCTGCCCCAGTGAGGGACCCCATGCAGAAGAGCTGAGTGAGCACATTCCTGGAAGGAGGTGGGGGCTGAGCAGAACACGAACCTCCCACCCTCAGCAGCCCTGGGGAGGGGTCAGGAAGCTGACTGGAGGAAGCACAGAGGGGGAGGGGGAAGCTTTGCTGCGGACACTCAGCTGGCCTGGCTCAGAGAGGGTCTGCTTGGCTGTGGGACCCTGGGACATAGCTGGAGGGACCTTTCCGGATCCCATGTGGATTTGTTGCTGGAGAGCCCCTAAGAAGCCCATTTCACAGATGTGGAGAATGAGGCTGAAGAAGATGAATTAAAGCCTCACCCCAGGGAACACTGAGGTCAGCTTTGGACCCCAAGCTCAGCTCTCTCTGTTGGCTTCCCATCAGACCGAGAGTCTATGAGGGGAAGCAGAGCTCCGTGAGACTCCCCAAGACATCAGGGAAGCGGGACGTGTCCATTGGGGATGCTGCGCAGCCTGCCCCGCCCTTTCTTTCCCGCCCCAACGTGGGGCGTTCCCTTCATCCTCTTTGCATTCCAGCCAGACAGGCGAGATAGTGCCCAGGCTTGACCTGAAATCTCTGGCCGGTCTCTGCCTGGGAGGTACTTTCATCCTCATCTGGGCCTGCTCAGTCTTCCCTTCAAGGCTCAGTTAAGGGACCACCTCTTCCATGAAGCCTTCTCTGATCTCTCAGCGGAAAGCAGCCTCTCTCTCCTCATGGACTCTGTGTCCTCTTTATATTTGTCCCTTTGCTCCTTTGCACGTGCCTTGGCTCTGGGCAGGCTACATCCCTCCTGGCTACTGGGGGCAGATGTATGGTTGTGCGCATCCCCAGGGCCTGGCTCGGAGGCCCTTCTAGAGAATAGCAGCCGATCCCTGCACTTACCCTCCTGAGCTTCCCGGTCCAGCCTGGGCAGGGGCTGCTTTCCCCCAGACTTCTCGGGAGCCTCGGCCATCCTGTCGCCCGTCTCTGAAAGGACCCTGCGCCCAAAGGGAGAGGAAGCTGAGTCCCATTGAGTTGGGGGTGGGGGAGGAGGGAGGGGCGGCTCCCCAGAGGAGGTGGAGCCTCCGTGTGAGGCAGCTTTTTATGGGTCTGGGATCTGAGTGGAGGCCAGAATCATGAGAGGGGAGCTCTCCTGCTACTTCAGCCCCCCAGGATCCCATGAGGCAACCCCTCATTGCCTGTAGTGGATGCCGGTCCTGACTAACCACCTGTCACCTTGGCAGGGCATGTCCAAGCTGGTGCTCCCTCGGCAGAGGCCTTGAGAGTCAGCATTCCCTCCATGCCGTGACCGGGCTAGCACTGGAAAATGTCTCCCCAAATACAGAAATAACCTCAATTTCCCCACGAACGCAAAGCAACATTTTTGAGCTCTTCATTTCTGACAGTCGCCATTAATGGGGGCTGGAGCCCAAGGCCTCCGCTCCTGGGAACACTCTCCAGCCACTTCCTTTGTTAAATAATTCATGGAATTCAATCCTCAGAGGCACAAAGGAAGTGACCATTGGATTCTCATTTCCGGAGCCTCATTTTTCTTAAGATGGGGCATGCCTGCAAATTGTCCCTGCTCCTTGCTTTCCCAGTCCCACCCAGATGCAGTTTGTGTTCGAAACATGCAACTCACGGAGCGTCTTCCTGTCGTCCTCCATCATGGGTCCAGTAATTCTGTTGTAAAGGGGGAAAAAGGGGATAATAAAGAAACATAATAACTTTGTAACTTTATCTCTGATACCAGGTTTTTTAAAAAATAGGGGGCACATCTCTGATCACATTATATGGGGAGCTCCCCATACCAGAGAGCAAATACCCTCTGCTAAAGCCTATTGGTAAATGTCCATCAGTGCCAGGGCACTGAAGGGTTAAGTAGCTTCTCCTAGGTCACACTGCAGGTGCCAGAGATGAGACTTGAATTCAGGTCTTCAAGATGATAAAGGCAGGCATGTATTGTCAACCCCTTGCTGTCTCTCTTTTACCAAGACTGGAGACTAAGAAACTGGATTCTGAATGCCAAATGAACCCAACTATTAAAATGGGCCCAGAGAATGGGAGCCATTTTTAATGAGGAGGGTGTGATTGGCCCAAAGGTGTTCAGTATTCTTTACCTGTTCAGTGTAGGGAATGCCCAGGTTGACCACAGCGGATATGATAAGCTCAGCTTCAAGCTTATGCCGTTTCATAAATATCGTGGCATCCTGGAAAAAAAATGAGAGGAAGTGTAAATGCCAACATTTTGTAGGATGTGAGGTGAATGGCAAAATGGCCAGCGGATAAGCAGTTTATTCAAATAAAGAGTAAATAGTGTGTGTGTGTGTGTGTGTGTGTGTGTGTGTGTATGTGTATATGTGTGTGTATGTGTGAGTATGTATGTGTGTATGTGAGTGTGTAAGCCCTTAGTCCTGAAAAATACACATCTTCTTGCCCAGTTTTGACAAAGCAGGACTTATAGCAGGGATGATGTAGCTGTGACACAATAGAAGGGGGTCAGCGTCGATTTGATATCATCTAAGACCTGTGAAATTACTGCTCTGGGGACATCCCAACCCAGAAGGCCAATTGCCTCCTTCCAGACCTGAGGCCAAAAACCTCATCCCCTTGTGGCCATGCTAAGAGTGAGGAAGAACATCTCCACATTTGGCTAGGCTGGCCCTTGGCTTGGGAAGGCCAAATTTCTAGGCATTAAAATGATGTGCATTTATAAAAGACAAACCCATAAAATATCTTGTGTGGCGGGTGAAAGTATCATTTAGAATTCAGAGGGACCTCAGAGTGCATCTTCTCCATTTTATAGATGAAGAAACTGAGGCCCACAGAGGTTAAATGGTTTACCAAGGGGTCATACACCTAAGAAATCCCTAAATCAGTATTTGAACTCAGGTCTTCCTGATTCCAATCTCAGCACTCTATCCACTGGGCCACCTGGCTGCCTACTCACCTCTCATCTGAGCTGTTGATCTAGGTTGATCATGTAACAGAGATCCAAACCATGACACATGGAGTGACATACCCTGTGGAGCCAGTATCTACGGCCAGTGAAAGCACTGGACTCACCTCCCTAGCTTTGATGATCTGGGGGTCCATGCTTTCTTCTAATACGCTCTCATAGTACCTCACATTATCCTGCACATCCTCATCATCCGGGTGGAAGAGGAGGTAGGACCTGGCACACTCGAGGGCTTTCACATAGTTGCCAACTGGGGAAAAGCAGAGAGTTTTGGTATTAGAGGCAATTGCAGTTGACCTAAGGAGTTTGTGAAATAGGCAAGATAGACAGAGGGAAGATGAAGCTCACAGAGAAAAGGGATGAGGGCAGGCACAGAGAAATGCCAGGCATGATGAGAGTGTCCCACCTTCTGGGTGGGGTCTCTCCTCCTGCCCCGGTTGTTGGAGCTTCTCCTTTCACAGAATCACACTGTATTTACGGTTCCACATGGATTGTTATTTGACTGATGTGTTAGACTTTGAGCTCCTGGAGACTGGGCTGTGGTCTGGCCTGTCTTTGCATCCCAGTGCTTTTCGTAGTACTGCCACATTTGGTCAACAAGTATGTACTGAGCCCTTGTTTTTGCGTCACACTGTGCTGAGTGCTGGGAGTAGATGGTGTAAGTGGAGGTAAGACACCCAGATAGGTCTCCTGGGAAAAGTGAGATGTGACCTGAGTGTGGACCAAAGGTGGAAGTGAGGGGCAGAACATTCTAGGCAGTGCCAATGTCAGAGACTGAAGATGCCAAGGTGATTTCAGGAAACTGCAAATGAGCCAGGGTAGCCGAGTCACAGAGGGTGGGGAGGGATGGCAACAAAAAGAAGGGGAAAGGGGACGTATTCTGAAGAACTTTAAACACCAGACAAATGACTTTCCATCGGATACTATCGTCAAGAGGGCCACTGGAGCTCAATGAGCTTGGGGATGGCAGTGGCCGGGCTTGGGGAGAAGACATGCTCAGACTCACATTTTAGAAAAGATGCCTTCAGAAGCAAAGGAAGGATGGATTGTGGTGGGAAGAGGCTTGAGGCAGGAGGCCCGAGAGATCAGGAGAGAGCTCATGAGGGCATGAAGGCTAGTGCTTCACAAGGCCAGAGGAGAGGTGACGTATACAGGAAAAGGTTTGAAGCTGTGCATGGCAGAATCTGGCAGCTGACTGGAGGTGTGGGGTGGAATTCAAAGATGGCAATGAGGCTGTAAGCCTGTTGAATCGGAGGATGGTGGGGTTTTCAATAGTAAGAGGAACATTCCGAAGAATGTATGGCTTGAGGGGAAGAGCACATTTCTTGCAGATTTGTGGAGGTCATGGTGTTTATGAGCATCTATTCCCACAAAACAGCTGGGAACGCAATACTGAAGAGAAGGGAAAGGGTGAGGTACATAGATCTGGAAATCCTCACCATGGGAATGCTCGATGAACTAATGAGAACTGATGAGATTGCCAAGCAAAAGACCATGGAGGCAGAAAAGAAGAGAAGCCAGGACAGCGCTGGGCTGTACTCATGGTGTGTGACCTGAGGTGACCTGGACAAAGATTGAGCAAAGGTGGCTGAGAACGAGCAGTCAGAGAGGGAGGAGGAGAACAAGGAGAGAAGAGCATCATGAAAACCTGGAGAAGAGAGAATCATGGCAGAGTGACTGATGGGCCAAAAGCTGCAGAGATGTCAAGGAGGATGCAGAGTTTTGAAAGTCCATTAGATTTGCCAATTAACTTTGGAGAGACACTGTTTCAGGTGAGTGATGCAGTGATCACAGAGGGTTGATGATCAAATAGGAGAAGGTGAGGAGAGGTGCCCAGGGTAGACAGCTTTCTCACAACTGAGCCAAGAAATGCAAAAGACACATAGGATGGCCAGATCAAGGGATGGTTTTTTAAAGATGGGGAACATAGACATATTTGAAGGCATCAGGGAATGGGTCGTTAGCAAGGGAAAGTCAACATTAGAGAGATAATGTGGTAACAGTGGCAGGAATATGCTGGAGATGACAAGAGGGACTGCATCAAGGGTAGATGCCTGACGGTTTGTTTATATTGGTGAGGAGAAGAGTCAGGTTGAGATTAGTAATAATCACTTGGTAGATGCTTATTGACTGACTCCCAACAGGACAGAAAACTCCAAGTCAATGTGTTCTTTTGTATGTCTTGGGAGGCTTTTTTGTTGGGCAGTATGACATATGGAAATAATAGCCCATCTTACGCGTTCAGAGGCTATTCATGAATTTGTAATTGTGCAAGTGAGGCCCAAGGATGGCCTACACCCCTGCATTACTTAGCATATAGAATGACATGACCCCCTCTTTGGGAGAGACTCCTTCCTAATCATAAAAAAGATTTATATTAAATGTGGTTTAATTGAACCATTTTTGTTCATGTTGAGATATCACTTTTCATTGAAGAATGGCTAGTTCTAATTTCAAAGAGTGTGTGCTAGCTTTCCATATATTTTTTGTTTGTTTGTTTTTTGTGGGGCAAAGGGGGTTAAGGGACTTGCAAAGGGTCACACAGCTAGTAAGTATCAAGTGTCTGAGGCTGGATTTGAACTCAGGTACTCCTGAATCCAGGGCTGGTGCTTTATCCACTGTGCCACCCAGCTGCCCCCTCCAAATATATTTTTTTAATTTTCTTTTCTTTTTCTTATCTTTTTTCCTGTTTGCTTCTTTGTTTGTTTCTCTCTTTCTTTCTTTATTCCTTTTTCTAGTTCTCTGTCTCTCTGTCTCTCTCTCTTCCTTCATTCCTCTCTTTCTCCGTCTGTCTTTCTCTTCTCTTCTCTTCTCTTCTCTTCTCTTCTCTTCTCTTCTCTTCTCTTCTCTTCTCTTCTCTTCTCTTCTCTTTCTTTCTTTCTTTCTCTTTCCTTCCTTCCTTCCATCCTTCCTTCCTTTCTTCCTCTCTTTCTTCCTTCCTTCCTTCCTTTCTTTCTTTCTTTCTTTCTTTCTTTCTTTCTTTCTTTCTTTCTTTCTTTCTTTCTTTCTTCCTTCCTTCCTTCCTTCCTTCCTTCCTTCCTTCCTTCCTTCCTTCCTTCCTTCCTTCTTTCTTGTAACTTATGTATGAAGCTAAATGGACTTCCCACAAATGTTCTAAAATTCCAGATTCTCCCAAGGTTGTTTATTCTCAGAATAATTATTAATACGGCCACTGGGCAGGTCAGCCACCCTGATATCAGGATAGTCTTCATAGATCTCTGGAATGTAATGTTAGTCATCCTTGGGCTAATTCTGATAAATTAGTCATCATAGACTTCTCTTCAGATAACAGCCACCTCAATTCTGAAGACGCTAACGGTCTTCGAGGTGTACCAATAAACTACGCCAAAGACCAATCTTTTAGAGCTCAGATGTTCACCGGCTCAGTCCCTTGTGCCTTTCCCAATTAGTGCTGCTAAGTCTTTAAGAGTAAAAAAATGAGACTCCTGAAAAGGGATGATGCCAGATTTGGAGCCTTTTATATACATAAGTAAAAGGAATCTGGCCTTCAAATGCAGTTAATGTGAATGATGAAGAGTTTTCCAATGACCCTCTGGAGACCCTGGGTCTCCAGGCCCAAGTGAGTGTGCCTCTACATGGAAACACCAAAGGGGCCTGGCAGCTTTCCACACTCTCTCTGAGACCCAGGCGTCTGTGATGTGCTTTCCAACCAACCCCACAGAGATGTGTAGGTGTTGGGTTTCACTCTCACCCTCTCTTGGCTCAGAAATAGTGTGTGCCATCTATGGATTCCTTTGGGGTGCTTTTTTGGTAATATTAGGGATAGTGATCATCTCTGTATGAGGCTGTAAGACAATGCAGCAGAGTACTTAGGTAATGACCTTTTCTAAGATTAAAAACCAACTGAATTCTAAAACTCATTCATAATCTTACCTTTTTTTGTCAAATAACATCCAACATCTGCCCGACTGTGCAACAGGTCTCTGGAGAGGAGGCTGTGTTTTGCATTTTTGGGGTAAACAGGCTCATGGGAATAGACTAAAAATGTCAAATTCATCCTTTGCCTAGTTGTTTTAAGAGGTATTTCCTCTCTCTCTGTGCACCTCAAATAAATATGGCCACAAAAGACACTACTACAAATGAGTTTTCCTAATGTAGCCACGGCTGTGAAGCTTCCACTCTCTCTAGTGATCCCATAAGACAGGGAAACCTGCTGCTAGGCACACAGAGGCAATGGCATTAATGGGACATTCACTTGGGATAGGGGCAAGGGAGGCGCTTGACTTCCACATGCCTTGACAGCTATGGAGAAGATGCCCAGGAGCCTTGAGTTTGAGTTTGAAGGAACCCCAGAGGTCACTTCATCTAACCCCTTCATTTTACAATTGAAAATAAAAACGGGAGAATTTTGGATTTAGAAGGGACCTTGGCAGCCTGCAGTCAAGTCCAGATCTGAAGGAAGAATTGCCTTTACACCACATACAAGAAGTGGTCATCTGACCCCAGCTTGGAGACACCTCTAAGGAGGAAGAGACACTTCCTCTTAGGGAAACCCATTCTATTTATTATTAGGATGGTTGTCCTTCTGTTCAGCCTACATTTTCCTCTTTGCAGCTTTTCCCCATCACTCCTCATTCTGCCCTCATGGGGCAAGCAGAGGAAGCGAAATCCTTGCAAATCCTTGCAAATCGCTCTCCTATCTGTCACTCTACAGTGGCATGAAGTCAAGGCCTGTCAATATCAAAGCTCCCTCCTCTGGGAATTTTACAGGTTATCAATGTCAATCCTGCCCCGAGCCACACAGAGCTTATCACCTCCAGATGTGGTCTGATTAGGGAATGGCTAGACACTATCACCCCTTTGATCCTGAATTCCTCTTTGAAGGTGGCTTGCAATCCCACCCATGACTATCACATCCACCTTCTGACTCACTCAGAGCTTGCTTTCCCCTGAGAGACCCACAGAAGAGGCCTGAATGCCACCTCCGTGCACCCCTTACCTTGATAATAGGAGAACTGTAGGTAGTCATAGTGAAGGGGGAGGAAGTTCTCAATGGGAGAGAGCTGGCCTGGCCAGGTAGCAAGCTCCCGCACACAGTCATGCTCACAGATCAGCCGCCGGGAGTAGAGACCTACGTGGGGGAGATGGAAGAGGCTGGTTAGAAGGGAGCATCTGGCTTGATGGGATTTCAACACTGCACTCTTCATTTCCTTTTGCAATCTCTTTGCCTACCCCAACTTTCCTAAAATTGCCCTTAACTAAGTTTATCTGTTAAATAAAATGAATTTAAAACCATTTCATTCAGAAGAGTTTATTTTTTCCGCTCTCTAATTTTTCAGATTTCTCATCTCCCTTGAGGTCGTGGGACTGTGGGAGGTGTGTGACTCTGAGCAATTCTTTAACCTGGCTGAGCTTCAGTTTTCTCATTTCTCAGATGGAAATGATAATGCCCGCCAATTTTTGAGAAATATGCCCTAATAGGGAGTCCCAAGTAAGCAGATACTTTCACCCAACGTTCCAAGGATTGTCTTGTTTTGCTACATGTTTGTGAGATGCCATATGGCTCTGGCACTCAATTTCTCAAAGTGGGGCACCTGCATCATAGCGGAAAGGGTATAGGATTACTGCCAGAGGACTTGCACAACCCCTGGCTCTGCTCCTTACTTCCAAATCACAGGGGTTCATGCTGGAACCTTAGAGATTGACTCTTCCGACTCTTGTAAAATGAGTCCCTGAGACATGACAGATTTGCCCCAGGTGGCACGGGCAGGCAGCAGCAGAAGAGGTCACTTGACCAAAGATTCAACGCTGTAGCATCACCTCGCTTTCACAGCCTCCATTTCCTCATCTATCAAGGGAAGCTGTTGACTGGACGAGCTTGAGGGTGCTTAGATCTAGTCCAGCGCATAAGAGAGACTAAAATAGATGCTTCCCTCTCCTTCATCCTCTGTGCTTACAAGTCTTTCTTTCCTCTGTCTTCTAATCAGGATGGGCCAGCAAGTGCTTGGGATGCTCCAGTTCTCCCTAGCAGCAACTTGCCCTGGATAGGATAGCCAGGCCCAGAGAGAGCTCACCTATCAAGGGTAACAGTGAATGACGCCCTGGTTCTCCCCACATCCCCATTATTTTTAAACATGGAATGTGCATTCTGTTATTGGCGAACACAGCAAGTCAACAATTCTTCTGTCAAATCAATTTCCTTTAAGGGGATGAAAAAAGCACCGGCTCCCCAATAGGATAATTGAATTGGAGATTGTTGAAGGAGGAGGGCAGCAGGGAACTTATTAACCTTGCTTGGGTGCTTTGAGAAAAATCCGAAAAAAAATGTGCCAGTGTTCCAGGTTTCCTGTAACTTTGACTGGGTTCCAAAGGGCTTATGGCAATCTAACAGCCCCCACCATACACAAAGCAGTCACACTGTCTCTCTGATTTACGTCTCAGAAATCCTCTATGAAAGTGCTTCTTGGAGGGTTCATTGTGTAATGTGGGTGACCTGGTATTCTTGCCAGCCCTTCCAAGGGAGTGCAAGCTCTGGCAAGTCTTTCTCAGCTGGAAGGGCTTCAAGTGAGGGCCTGGGGATGGTCACTGTATCTGCCATTGGACAACAGTGTGTCTCAAAGGTTCAAAATCAGTTTGGCAGCATGGCAATGAGTTACAGACACCATAACCCTTGTAGACCATTCACCAGGACAAGGGACTATGCTCTGTATTTGTGGAGAGGATGCAGGCACATATACCTAAACAAAGTCACAGTGAAGTCCTTGATGTATTGGAGTATTCTAGAAATCACAAGATGCTTCATCTTTGCCCCTCCTTTCTTTCTGCTTCTTATCTGACTCCCAACCCAAATACAATGGTAGGGGCAGTGGTGTGGTTGAAGGAACACAGGAGTGAGAAGATGGTATTCGGAGCTCTCGGTCTGTCTGACTTGTGTGACCTTGGGCAAGTCACTTGTCACTGAACTTCAATCTGGAAACCAAGTGGGCTGGACTAGATCTTCTGAATCTTGTCCCACTCCAATATTCTATGACCTAAAAATCTTCCCTCCAAATAGCATATTCTTGGCCCAGCAAATGGCACACATCAAAATGAAGTTACCCTAGAGAAGGAAGACTTGTTACAAAAAATATAGGCTGAAGGTGAGGCATGGATTTTACCATTAATTCTTTGACGTTGGGAACTCAAAGTCACTTAATTTCTTCAGACCTCAATATCTTCATCTGTGAAATAGGGTTGTTGAACTGTTATTTCTAAGACCAATATCACCTCCTCTGAGTCAAATGAAAAGTCTCACCTGCGATTATTTCATAGAAGCCATCAGTTTTCACTAGATGTTCCTGATCACCGTAGCCCCAGGACCACTCACACAGAACCCGACATTCCCTATCGGCCGTGAAATAGTCCTTCAAAGCTTGTTCAAAGGACTCAATGGCCAACTGGAAGTCATCAGCTTCATAATATTCTACCGCTTCTCGGTAGTGTTCCTGCAGAGAAATACATGGTAGCACTATTGACAAGAATGGAAAATGGGCAGGATGATGACACGTTAAAAGATTAGAGATCACAGTGGCTGATCCCCTGAGTCACACGAGAAAAACTGGGCTGTGGCTTGGCTGGATATTCTTCTCTACTATGGATGAGGTTGCCATCAGGAGTCCTGAAATTACAGGGACATAATGAACAGACACCTAAGAACTAGAATTAGCTACCACTGGCTAGCTCAGAAATGAACTCACTGGGATCTAGAACGGTCACTTACACTTCAATGCAGTGAGGGGCCTCATGCATGTTATTTTCTCATGCATCCTATCAGGAGGGTCAGTGCTGCATATTGGAGACAGAGAGCCAGCCCTGGTGTGAGGAAAACCTGCATGGGTGTCCAGCCTCTGACCCATGTTGGCTGATCCCACCTGGGCGGCCCATCTAGTGTCTCAGTGTGACACAGAATTCTCTAGGACCATATACTTCAGAGAAGGTAAAAAGTTTCACCTTCTCTGTAAAAGGAGTCTCTGCATCAGGAATTCCCCTGACCTTAACATCCCAGGAACAGTCTCATTTGGACTATTTTTCCCACAGTGCAAACTTTCCCTTCACCCAGATCTCCAGTTCCTTGTGGTGCTAATATCTTAAGTTCTCTCACTCCAGTCTCAGAAATTCTTAGTTGTTACAAGATGGTTATAGAATCAGAAGAGAAACAGGTCCCATCTTCAGAGCAAGGCCAAGGTTTCAGCAATAGATAGCCTGCATGCTCCCTGGGGAATTGTGCAGTTTCAAGAGACATAGAGGATGACCCAGGCCTATTGGGAGTGAGGTAGAGATGCCCCTATGCAAGATCTATGGGGGAACATGCACAAAAGTCCCAGGGATGAGATCTTCTCTCATTGGCACCACTGGAGGGAGTGCATAATCTTCAGGATTATGGACCTATGAAAGTACAAGAAGGAGTGTAATGAGCTCACTAAGCCCTCTCATTGTTTGCTGTGAGTCTGGTCCAGAAGAATTAGCCAGAGGTCACCATGATAGTTTCTGATAAACTGCTCGTACAACAGTCCCTCAGTCAGGGAACCCAAGCCATGATGTTGGTGAGCGCTCTGATCTTATCAGAGCCTTATCAGGCCTGGGCTGAGGCCTAAAGAAACACAGAGGATGAAGTAAGTGGCCATCATCTGTCTCTCTAGAAGGGATTTGTAGTGGCCTGGGACTGGGAAAATCCATTATTCAGTGTGTGTGGAATGCTTTTCTTAAAGAAAATATTATTACCATTGAAATAGATTATTATAATTATTAGCCATTCAATTGTGTTGTGTCTGGGATCCTTTGGCATCTCATTGAAGACTAAGGTCCCTTCTAAGAAGACTTTTCTTTTCAAATGCAAAAAAAGTTACATAGTTACTAAGGAAACCAATTATATTAAATTCGTCTATGGATTTATTTTTAATTCAAAAAGGTCATGGACCAAGCAGGTTAAAAAACATATTATAGTAAAGAATGTCCATTTTAATGAATTTGTTAATTTTGGTTAATTTATTCTCTCTTATTTGCAAATCTACCCTCTCCCTTCCTGCCCAGCCATCACTATCCAAGACTGAGATAAACACCTTCACCCTCAAGATAGATGAAAGATGTCAGCCTCTCCCCTTCCCTCCTTCTCCCTCCCTCCTTCTCCCTCCCTCCTTCTCCCTCTCTCTTTCCTACCACCCTTCTATCTCATAACCTCTGTCTGTCTCTGTCTCTTTCCTTCCACTCACCAGATGGGGTTGGGCTTCTCGATCCACCAGCTTGGCTCCTGCCACCGCTTCAATGTTCTCATCATGAGAAGGCACTGCCATGTGCTCAGGGTTAGCCATTAGGAAGGTATAGGCAGCTTCTGCAGCCTTGTCCATCTGGTTCATCTAGGACAAAGCATGAATGGGAAGCAGATTAATGTTTGGGATCTGCAGTTGTCCTGTAAGTTGTACCAAGGTGCTCGGCCGTGCACAGCAATCCTTTGCAAGTAAGTGAGTAGCATTTGCCAGGATCAGAATTCGTGGATGAGGTCCTGGAGCACCATTATTGAGGGGGAATCCAAGCCAGAGCATCCCTAAGAACATCTTTCCATTCAGGGATCCATGAACCTGGATGAGGAAACTCGTCCCTTCCTTGGCCATATCTTTGTCTCTGTTTCTGGGAAAGATAATTCATGTGCTGCCCTTAATCACTGACCAGTGCTGCAAGAGCTCCTCCAACCTGAAGGCAAGTTTGGGACCTTTGTCTTTATCCTTTATCCTGAAAACAGGAGAACACATTGCAAATGTCCCCAAATATGTACACGAGGATCAAAACGGAGGCTCTTGAATTTTGAGAGGCTTCCAAATAACCCTGCCTCACTTAAACCAAGTCATTCAAGAGTCAAGACAGCACCCCCTGATGTCACTGGTCCCTCTTCAAAAAGAAGGATGAACAACAAGTAGCACAAGTCAAATGTTCTTGGCTTGAACTTTACAGGGAAAGAACTAAATGACCATTTAAAATGTTCTTAGGCCTTCAACTGGGGAATGGCTGAACAAGTTGTGGTATATGAATGTAACAGAATTCTATTGTGCTGTAAGAAACAAAGAGCAGGAGGAATTCGGAGAAACCTGGAAGAACTTGCATGAACTGATGATGAGTGAGATGAGCAGAACCAGAAGAACATTGTACACAGTATCATCAACATTGTGTGTTGATCTACTGTGATAGACTAGATTCTTCTCACCAATGCAATGGTACAGAAGAGTTCCAGGGGACCCATGATGGAAGGGGATCTCCAAATCCAAGAAAAAAACAACTGTGGAGTATAGATGCTGAATGAACCATACTATTTCTTTTGTTTTTGGTGCTGTTGTTTTTCTATTGTGAGGTTTTTCCTCATTGCTCTGATTCTTCTCTTATAACATGACTAATGCAGAAATATGTTTAATGTTATTATGTATATATATATATATGTATATATATATGACCTATATCAGATTGCCTGCTGTCTAGGGGAGGGTGGAGGGAGGGAAGGGGAGGAGAAAAATCTGAAATTGGAAAGCTTGTATAAACAAATGTTGAGAACTATTTTTACATGTAACTGGAAAAAAAATAAAATACTTTTATCAGAAAAAAAATGTACTTAGGAATGTGTATTACATGCCCATCTATATGCCTAGAGCAGTCTACTTAACTAACCATCCCAGTGGTGCCCCCATCTGATTACTCTGAACCCATTAAAGTCCAAATGAAAGGTCAACCCTTCCACAAAACCTTCCTAACTCTTCCTTGATGATAATGTTCTTCTCCTTTGGACTTTCCTGAGCTTACATCCTACTGCAGATAAAATATATCAAAAAGTTAATTTGAAAAGAGAGATAGCAATAGAAACTGGGAATATATTGAGGAAGGCTTCACAGAGCAGCTGAAACCTGAGCTGTGCCTGGTAAGAAGCCATAGATTCAGAGAGGTGAGATGAGACTGGTAGCTGTATGAGTGGAGAGAAGGGCATGGATGCCAGAGGTGTGGTGATAGCAGAATAGACGGGAATTAGAAACAGCTGGCCTATGGGAGGTGAGAAGAAAGTCATTCAGTGAGTTGGTCCACAAGTATTTAAGAAGTTCTGAACTACTTTGTGGAGCATTGAGGGTTGTTACTTGCCCAGGGTCATGCAACTAGTAAGTGTCAAGTGTCTGAAGCCGGATTTGAACTCTGCTCCTCCTGATTCCAGGGCCCGTGCTTTATCCACTATACCACCTAGCTGCCACCAGTTCTGACTTACTTTGTATCAGGCACTATGCTAAATGCTAGGAAAACAAAGAAAAGGTAAAACAGTGCTCATTCCCCAGAAGCCCACATTCTATGGGGAGAGACATGTGAAGAAATAGATAAAAGACACATAGAAGCAATGGGAGGTCATCTTGGAACAAGGCATTGGCAGCTGCCAATGGGAGGTTCTGGAGAAATGACTAGAGAAGCAGCAAAGTCAGATGCCCAGTTAGGGAAGTCACCTTGGCAGCCAAGTGGGAGATGGATTGGAGTGGGGAGAAACTTAAGGCAGAGGGGGAGACCAATGAGAAGACTTTGCACTCACCCAGGTGAGAGGCGATGGGGGCCTGTATGCTCAGAGAGAAAGTAGCTACTACGAGGAAGGCATTGTGCAAAGCAAAAGTGATCTCATCTGATCTTCACAACAGCCCTGGGGGGGGCTGCTATTTATTGTTCCTATGCTATCATCTTATTCTTATTGCTATTATATTATATTACCATAACACATCATATATTGGGTAATATTACTGTGTTATTATTATTTCTAGTATATTGTTCTTCATTATGGTCGAGGAAACTGAGGTCCAGAGAAGTTAAGTGACTTGTCCAGGGAGATACAGGGAGTCACATAAGAGATGCTATAAAGGGAGAAATGACAGGCTTTTGCAGCAGATTGGATACATTGGGTCAGGAGTAGAGACATTGAGGTTTCAAACGTGGGTGACAGAGAGGAAGTCACTGTGCCCAAGCTCAGAAGGAGGAATCTGAGGGCGCAAAGGACTGAGTCCTGTTTTTAGCCATGGCATGTTTCAGATGCCCACGGGAACCTCTTGAAGACAGAAGCCCGGTGCTCTCTAAGAGAACACCATCTCTTGGGTCATGTCATGTGCATACGAGTGTCCTTTTTATTCACTGGTCACAGGCTCTAGAGACCTTGAAATTGGTGAAACTCATCAATGTCATACCGGGGGTGATAGGAGAAAAATCTTTGAGCAGGCACAAACTACATCCAATAACAAGAAAAGCTTGGGTGAGGGCCTGGCTGAGGGCCTGTAGATTTGGTGGCATGGGTTGGCATGGCAACAAGTAAATATTTAAAAGAATGAACTTTGTCATGGTTACTCACAAACGCCCTCACATACTTAACAAAACATGTCTAGCCTAAAAGGTCATTAACTTGGTGGTGGGGGTCTAGGACATTTTTTTAATGGGCCCTGTACTTCCATATAATTAATTTCTTTTGGACTCCTGAATATTTTATTTTCTGGACATAAATTCTGACAAAGGGGTTTAGGATTCGAAAAAAGATTAGACCCCTTGGTTAGCCAAACAATGAGCACATACAAAGACCTGCAAAGTCTACTCAGATCCATTGGGTGCTCCCCATTTTGGATGGCAGATAGGCATCATTCTCCTGCTCTTAGATATCCTTAAGTGCAGAGGAAAAGCTGCCTAGTTATCTAAATGAGGCACTAAACTGTCATGGGGCAGGATTCCTTTGTTCTTTAGAACAACTTTATTTTTCAATGCCCAAGCCTTCAAGCAGATGGTCACTCCTTCTCAAGCCTCGATTAAAGCAAATTCCGGGGCTTATGGCGAGGCCAAGGAAATTCCTTCTCCACGGGCTAGTTCTTCAGAGTGTAAACTCCCTCAGGAAACCCAGCTCAGCTGCCAAGGTCTATAAAAGTCGTCACAGTTTCACTAGCGCTCTTTATTTCTGTGCTTATGTTTGAAATGGGCTAACTCTCTATATGAGGGTGTCAGGAAAAGCCTCGCTGAACATGCTCATTAAATACACACACACACACACACATCCTTTTATTACTGGGCAGCTCTATCCCACACTTGCTAAGAAATAGCTTTCAGCTGTGGCCATGAGAGCTGACATTAGATACAGAACCTCTAAAACAAAAGAAAATATTCACCATTTAATGTTTCCAAAGTCAATTTTGTTGTTGTTACACTCTTTGCGACCCCATTTGGGGTTATCTTGGCAGAGATACTGGAGAAGTTTGCCATTTACTCCTGTAGCTCATTTTACAGATGAGGAAACTGAGGCAAAGAAGGTGAAGTGATTTGCCCGTGGTCACACAGCTAGGAAATGTCGGAGGTGGGATTTGAGCTTAGGTCTTCCTGAATCCAGAGCTGACACTTTACTTTATCCACTATACTATCTAGCCATCCCAAGTAGATTTAGAATAGTAGCTTTAGAATAATAATAAAAGCCAGAGGGTATAGAATTCACCAAGAACAATAAAAAGCTAAAAATCTTTAAAGATAAATGATGTTAGTGAGGAGGTACAGTGAGGAGCAGAACTTCCCTCCTGCATGTAATGTGAAAGTGGGATGCCAAACCTGTGCTAAGTCTTGGGCCAAGTGGGTAGGTGAAAGTCCAACATGGTGTCTTGTGAGAAAAGCATGGCTCAATGGGGCAGTCACACCACCGTGGCAGTGAATGAATGCTGACAAAATCCCACACCAAGGGCAGCAAATGTTTCCTTTCCTGCATTACTGAGGGGAGAAGGAAAATCACTCTCCCTGGCACACGTGGGCTTTCCAGGAGCTAGAAACAAAAGATGTTCGGGCTCAGTCCTAGCTCCCCCTCTCTCTGGCTTTTCCCCATGTCCCTGAGTTGTCTCCTGAGGCTCGAGCAAAGGTCCTCACACGACGCTGCCCCTTTCCTTAGAATCCGATCAAATGTCTCAGCAGGGAGGACCTCCAAGATCATTGTCTCCTAAGGCCTCATTTTAGAGAAAAAGGCCAAGGGCAGGAGGCAGAGAAAGGGAGAGAGACAGGGAGAAAGAAGGTGGGGGAGGCACAGAGACAGTCAGAGGAGAAGTGACTTGTCCAGGCTCATATGGTCAGTGAGCAGTAGAATCATATCTTGAACCTGGGTCTCCTGACTCTGTCTGGAGGGCTCTGTCCACTTCCCTGGGCAGCCTTCCAATAACTAAGATGGTTTTCCATTTTAGCCATTTTTTAAAAAGCTGGTTCCAAAGTTTGATGACATACTCTGTAAATGTCCCAACACTGGGAGTGAGCAGAGGTGCTTACAGGGCACAAATGAAAGAAGCCGATGTTGCCTTCTCCTCTCCCCTCAGTCTCTATCTTTTTTTATTTTTTTGCAGGGCACTGGGAGTTAAAGTTACTTGCCTAGGGTCACACAGCTAGTAAGTGTCAAGTGTCTGAGGCCGGACTTGAACTCAGGTCCTCCTGAATCTAGGGCCGGTGCTCTATCCACTGCACCACCTAGATACCCCATCCCCTCAGTCTCTTAGTTGCTGTCACTGTTCCCTAGTTCCAGGGAAAAAAAATCATAGATTTCAAGGTGAAAGGGCCTCAGGAGACCCTCTACTCTAACCATCTCCATTTTATAGATGAGGAAACTAAGACTGAGAGATGGAGTGACTTGGCTGAACAAGTATTTAAAACCAGATCTTGTCATTCAAAGCCATGGGACAATTAGGTGGTGCAGGGGATAGAGCACCAGGCATAGAGTCAGGAAGACCTGAGTTCAAATCTGTCCATACTAGCTATGTGACCCTGGGCAAGTTTCCTCAACTGTAAAATGAGCCATTTCTTTAGAAGGAAATAGCAAACTACTCCAGTGTCATTGCCAAGAAACCCCAAGTGGGGTCATGAAGAATCAAACACAACTGAACAACAACTTGTAACTCACAACCCCAGGGTTACTGAGTCAACAGAAACAGACCCTATATTTTCCCCAAAGATCCACAGAGGCATGTATAGCTACTGCATTTTGGCTGTAAAGGAACAAACAACCCACAGCTACATGCACCACCAAAATGGATACAAAACTCATAGGAGCCACTGATGTGGAGGAAACCTCAAATGTCACCTGCACTAGCACTGTTTTACAGAAAGGGAAATGGCTAGACTAAAAGTCATACAGGGAGAAAGTAACAGATCCTGGATTTGGACTGAGGTCGCCCCCTACCAATCTTTCAATAATCTAGCCCAGGAGTTCTTCATCTTTTTAGTATCACGGACCCATTTGGCAGGCTGTGGAAGCATTCAGACTCCTCCGAGTAATGTTCTTAATGTATTGCAAAGGAAACCAATTATATTGAAATGCAAGGATCAATTTTTTTTTAAGTTTGTGGATTACAGGTTATAGCCCTGCTGTAGAAAGTCTTTCAACATCTCATACAAGATCCCCTATTTCTACCTTTTCATAGACTTGCAGACTTCAAAGATTTCTCGCTTTCCATATGTCTTTACCCTTGAGTGTAAAAGGGAATCAATTTTGACTCCTTTTTCTTCACAATCTTGTACCTGATCACATAAAGCCAATTCAATGCAATTCCATCCAACAATGGCTTGGGAAGCTCAGCTCCCAGGGCATGAAGAACTGAGTCCTGCCTTTGATACATCCAGGCTGTGGGATCTCTTCACATCACTCCCCTCCCTAGTGGCCCATAATTGATAATCCCTAGGATTATCAATTGAAGAATAGTTGCTCATCTACACTGGCTGAGGGCATGTCCCTCCTCAGCAGGTTCCTCACATCGATGAAATCACAAGTCCTAATCTCCCCTCCTCCCAAAAATATCCTTTCCCAGATTTTGCTGATATGTTTTTACAAAAGGAATCCGACTCTGCCCCCAGTTACATGGTACTGGAAGATATGACATGTGTATAAAATACCATACACTAAGTACATAAAAATAAATTTCTGGGGTTGGAGTCCTAAGAGCTGCTGGGGATGAAGAAAGTCCTGATGTGGGAGGTGGTGGAGGGGGTGTGGCTTTCATTTGGGAGTATCACATTCACTGCCAGGTGTTGGTATCTACTTTTCAAAAGATAGCAAAGTTCAGAGCTTTTGTCTCCTCCTACTCATTTGATCTGAATTCAGTGAAACATGGTGGGAGTTCTGAAGAAAGTCTGCCCCTTACCCATAGTAGAATTTCTTCACACCAGCTCAGTTTAGTGCAGCTCTGATTCCCTAAAACAGAGAATGGGTGGGCAAATCTCCCAGCCAGCAGAGTTTACAGAATGGCAAATTCTGACTATGACCCACGGGTTAAAATCTTTGCAGCTTATGTTTGTTGAATTATATTTCTCTAAGAGTGACCACAGAAGCTTTCAGACAGTTCTGTGCTCTTGAGCTAAGGATTGCTTTGTTATTTTAAACTCATATTTCTCCAGCACTTGTCTAATTCCCCAGAAATGTGTCTAAAGAGTGCCCTATTCATCATCTATGCCCTATTTGTTAGTATTATTTAGTAAAACCAAAGGGAAAATTAAATAGGATGTAACAAGAACCCTTCAAAGGAGGGTCACTAGACTCTGGAATGAACTTTCCAAAGAAAAGGTTAGTATTGTCATCTGAACTCCTTAACTGGACAAAAGTAAACCTGGGAAATCATCTTGTCTGGGCCAACAACAGTCAGTCTCATGGGATTCTTCCAATCCAGCCCATAGTTAATCTTATTGTAGCAACTCCTTGACAATTCCAAAGTAATGAACATTTACAGAAAAAGCACAGGTCACTGAATCAGAATTTTAGGGCCACAAGAGAATTCTTAGAACATCTACTTCAAACTCCCTATTTTTAACAGTGGGTAAACTAAAGATTCCTTAATACTGCTCCAAGGAAAACTTTAGCAATGTGTGACTTGCAAAAGTCCAGTTCATTGAGAAGCAAATCTTTGTCTTACTATTATTAAGCTAATTATCACATCTTAAAGATCACAGAATTACAGGGTATCTTTAAATAAATGTTCACAAAAACATTGACAGTAAATGGCATGTCTAAAGAGAAATATTTCCTAAAGAACAATTGGCATACATGGCATTAACCCCCCCTTCCCCCCCATTCTGTCACCCATATCCATCTCAGTGTCTTTATACTAGAAATCCCATGACTGAGATGCTTACCCTCCTGACCCCTGCCTCTTAGATTCCCTAACCTCCTACAAGTCTCATCTTTCTTGCACTTAACCTAAGTCCCCTAGGTGTTAGTCCCTTCCATCTCTGCTCTTCGAGTCACTTTGCTTTCTTTTGTGCGCATCCTACAAGTGAACAGGGGCTCTCTCTCTCTCTCCCTGCCCCCCTCCACTTCAGGAGAGCCCATGCTCCTGAAGGGTGAGGACTCCTCCCTATATTTCTGTCCTGACTAGCACAGCACCTGGCATCTAGCAGCTGCTTCAGGAGCTCTTTAATCGAGTTCCTCTGGGAGAAACTTGGATTGGGAGAACATGCCTGCAGAAGTCATTTCCCTGGCTGTTGTCCCTGCACTACCCTCCAATGTCTGGTGGTTTAATGGCTGCCCACAAGTGGCTTCTTGCCCTGAGACTGGTAGCCAAATCTCAATCTTGTGCTTCCAATTCATCACAACACACCAATGGGAAGCCACTGTCTTCCGACCAACTCAACCTGGCAGGGTTTTTGAGGGAATGGAGCCCAAGCACTGTAGCTCTTAGAGAACAGTTCTCATTAGATAAAAAACAGAACCTATCCTAATGAGGGGGGAGGGCAAGCTGGTCATCTGTGAAATGCCTTATCAAAAGTTTGGAGTCTGGCATTTCAGAAGTCCAATCAGGAAATGTTTACCATTTTTAAATGGTTTCATAGTTTTGAGAATGTATCCTTAAAGTAGAAACTAAAAAAACAAACAAAAAAAACCAAAAAAGTTTTGCAGGCTTCATTGGAACAGTTCTGACTTTGTCCTAGCAAGGCATCAGCCCAGAAGTAGATTCCCACTGAACAGCAGGAAGATCATGCTATCTTTTACACTGGACATTTATAAATGTCAAATCACACATGCTTCCAATTGAAGTGCATGGGAATGGGTGGGTTTGGGGTCTGTATTGGTTTTTAATTTGACAAAAGAGATTTGTATTAAATTGTTAGAAGTGATTCAGACAGAACAGCAGGATAACAACACCTGGTCCACATACAATATGGTCCCCAAGTCTCTTCCTAGAGGGAAAGGCTGATCTTGGTTTAATCAGCCATTGGGGTGGAAGATGTAGACCGTAGACTACCTCTCATTGGCTTCCAGCTACTGAACACAGGATCTTTTTATCTTTCATCTTTGTCTTACTATTATGAAGCTAATTATCACATGTTAAAGAGCACAGAATTACAGGGTATCTTTAAATGGATGATTACTTTTTAACGTTTGAAAATTTATTTCCAAGAGATCCAGTTGCTGGGCATATACCCCAAGAGGGTCAGTGATAAAAAGAAAGATCCATATACCTTAAAGTATTCCTAGCAGTCCTTTTAATGTTAGCAGAGAATTAGAATGAAAATCAGTGCCTATAGATTGAGGAATGGTTGAACAAATTGTGGTGAATGATATGAAGAATATAGAGAAACATAAGATGGCTTATATGAATAGATGCATAAAATGTAAGTAGAATGAGTAAAGCCAATAAAAAATCAACCAGAAATGAATAGTGGAGAATGATAATGACTGAGGTTATCCCCAAAGAAGAGCTATCAGGCAGTACCTTCACCACCACCCTTTCCATGCAAGTAATTTAACCTCCCTTAGTCTCAGGTTTTTTTAATTGGTAAAGTGAGGAGGTTGGGATTGATGCCGTCCAAGGTCTGTTCTAGCTCTAAGTCTATATGATCCTCTGGTCTGCAGAAGTGGAGGGCTATAGGTGTAGACCTCAGCATGCAAAGCCAGGTTCATTTGATATATTGGTTAGTTTTATTGGCCAATCACTTTTTTTCTTTGTTTTTTTTTTTGTTTGTTTGTTTGTTTTTGCAGGGCAATGGGGGTTAAGTGACTTGCCCAGGGTCACACAGCTAGTAAGTGTCAATAGCTGATTACTTTTGATCCCCCCTTGCAACCACCAAACATACCACACATTAGTGTCAAGTGTCTGAGGCTGGATTTAAATTCAGGTCCTCGTTAATCCAAGGCCAGTGCTTTATCCACTGCACCACCTAGCTGCCCCCTTTAAATTTTTATTAGAAAATATTCTTGGGGGCAGCTAGGTGGCGCAGTGGATAAAGCACTGGCCCTGGATTCAGGAGTACCTGAGTTCAAATCCGGCCTCAGACACTTGACACTTACTGGCTGTGTGGCCCTGGTCAAGTCACTTAACCCCCATTGTCCCGCACAAAAAAAAAAAAAAAAAAGAAAGAAAATATTCTTTATTTTGTTGAATTGCTCCCTGAGAGAATGAGGGGAAGCAATATTCTGAGAAATGAACATGATATAAAAACAAAAAGTATACATAAAATTATTTTGAAGAGGGCTCTCAATTGCTTTAGTCCCTATAGGATTTTCTCTAGAAAAATGAATCATGTAATTTTTCACCACATAACTCCAGTTGTATGTAACTCGATGCATGAACTTTTTAACATTGTTTGGCATTGCTTTGCAAAAACCTATTGTTTCCTTTTCTGTGCACCTGCAATGTCCACCAGAGAGAAAGCAAGGTAACAGAAGACAGGGCTTTCTTGTTCTTTTTATTATCATTTCCCCATACAATGGCTTGCACATTGTAGGCACTTAACAAATGTTTGTTGAATCTAATTAAATTCTGAAGGTGAATGAATTTTTTTCTTCACAGCAGAAATGGGCAAGGCTATAAAGCCAGGCCAAAGTTGTCTCTGTGTTTTCTCACATTCCCTTCCAGCTCCTTCCTTCTTCTGATGCCCACTTTATTCTCCCAGGACAGAAGGACAGGTAGCTATCAACCAATCCCTGCCAACTGTTGAAGGCCTGGTGATATCTTGAGATGGTCCCCTATAGAGGTATTTGCCTCTATGGGATTTATCCAAAACAATGAATTCTCAATAGAATTTGAGATACCGTGATAGTTAGGGAGAAGGATTTCTAGTCAAAAGACTCCCCCAGCACCTTTCAAATCCTGTATGTCAAAGCAACTCTCATCAGGGCTGCCAGGGATTTCTACCTTCTGGACAAACCAGAGAAACCCTCCTTTGGGAGCAGTTAGGTTGGCGTCTGTGAGAAAGCAAAGATTGACCTCATCAAATGAAAATGTTTTTGGGGGCAGCTGAGTCACCTTTAATGCATGGCCTGGTTTGATAACACTCAGCCTGTTGGGTTAACTATCCAGCCCACTCAGCATCTGTCTGGTTTTCATTATCATCACAGAGATGGATGCTGGATAACCCCAGTGACCAATCAGTTAATCTCTGGCCTTCCATGACATCACTGCAACTACCAGCCAACTGAATGACAGCCCCCTCCCCAAGCAAGCCTTTGTAATTCCGATCCACTCCACCCCTCCAGTCCATTTTATTTGTTTTTGTTGGGTTTTTTTGTTTGTTTGTTTGTTTGTTTTTGCGGGGCAATGGGGGTTAAGTGACTTGCCCAGGGTCACACAGCTAGTAAGTGTCATGTGTCTGAGGCCAGATTTGAACTCAGGTACTCCTGAATCCAGGGCCGGTGCTTTATCCACTATGCCACCTAGCCGCCCCCTCCAGTCCATTTTAACCTTAGAACTGAATTCCAAATACTCTCTGGGACTCAGAGGCAGAACCCCTTAACCAAGCCCTAGCTCAGGATTGATGCAACATCTGAACATGTGGGGGGTTCCAAAAATCCCTTTAAATACACGTCTGCAACATTCCTCTAACAACTAGGCAAGCAGCAACTATACCGCCATGGTATGAGAGGAAGCAGTCACAATGAAGGCCCAGAGACAGCACTTGGGTTGGAAGTCTGAGTAGGGAATCTGCTTTATAGAGGTTTCAGTGACATAGATCATGGGGTTGGGGGAGGAGTAGTTAAAATTTTCATGCACTGAAAGTATGTTATTGTTGTTTGGTCATTTCATTTCTGTCTAGTTCTTCCTGACCCCATTTGGGTGTGTTTTTTTGTTTTGTTTTGGTGAGGCAATTGGGGTTAAGTGACTTGCCCAGGGTCACACAGCTGCTAAGTGTCAAGTGCCTGAGGCTGGATTTGAACTCAGGTTCTCCTGACTCCAGGGCCTGTGCTGTATCTACTGTGCCACCTAGCTGCCTCCCATTTGGATGTTTTGGGCAAAGGTACTAGAGTGGTTTGCCATTTCCTTCTCTACCTCATTTTATAGATGAGGAAACTGAAGCAAACAGGGTGAAGTGAGTTGCCCAGGGTCATATAGCTAGTAAATGTCTAAGGCCAGATTTGAACTCAGGTCTTCCTGATTTTTGGCCTGGCACAGAGGGAAATATTCTCTGCCCTCCAGGAGGTTACATTCTAAAAAGGAAGACTGAGTGGAGGGGCCACCACAGAGGGTGTGGAAGGTACATAGTCATCTTTGGCATTTCATGATCTGCTTCAGAAACCACTATTGACATTAGTAGCTCTGGACTATGTGGGGAAGGATGTCAAGGATAGAAAAGTCCCCAAGAAATGCACCACATTATTCATGATAGCTTTTTATGGGAGAACAAAAATACTCAGAAGCAAAGTGGATGGGTGCCAACTGAATGGGGAACCATTGAGTGAACTGGGGTGTATACCAAAGGATTCCTGGAGTACCATAAAAACAATGGCTATGAAGAATTCAATCGGGGCGGCTAGGTGGCACAGTGGATAAAGCACCAGCCCTGGATTCAGGAGGACCTGAGTTCAAATCCGGCCTCAGACACTTGACACTTACTAGCTGTGTGACCCTGGGCAAGTCACTTAACCCCCATTGCCCTGCAAAAAAAAAAAAAAAAGAATTCAATCAACCAATCAATCAACAGTGCTTCATGAAGCACCTACTGTGTGACAGACACTATGCTAGGAAATGCAAAATACAACAGTCTCACTTCAAGGAAACAAGATATATACAGGGACTAAAATAATGTCAACAAAAAGATGTACAAACACAAATGACAACTGGGCCTCAGAGGTTCACTGAGAAGCCCTCTGAGGTGAGGGGGCTGAAGGGCATTTTTAACAAGGGCTTGCTCATAAGAAGCAGTAGAAAAGATGTTTAATACTCATTGTACAGATGATCAGAGAAGGTGGATCAGTCCTGAACTCAAAAGAAAAGAGAAGACTTGTGTTTCCTGGTTGTGTGTCATCCCCACGTGATGTTAAGAGGCTTTGGGTAAGTCCTGCAAAAGGTGTTAGACAAATCACCTTTCAGATGGAGGACATGGAGAGGCATGGACGGTTTGCCATTTGAACTGGTCAACAGCCTGCCTTCACCTCGGAGATCTTGAATCTATCAAGCTTGAGGAGTGTGATCCTGCCTGCTCTTAAGGAAACTAACTGATAGGACCAGGGCTTTGGTAGGAAGTAATGGTTAAGTAAGTATCACCCTGTCAAGATCTCTTTAAAAAATTATGGTGTCTGGTTGAAAAGTATGTCATTTTCAGGATAATTGCCCTTCAACAGAGCACTCAGATGAACAGTAACTCATCATCCGGTGCAAAGACCCTCTTTAATCTAAACAAACCATTGATTTCACTGATCTTCAAGAGTCCAAGTTGTTTTTACTGGAGGAAAAGCGCTGCCTTGAGCCCCAGAGAAGATCATGCCTGGAATGCCAGGCCTCTGCTTTCAGACACTCAAGGGAGGGTTTATTTGTGGGAAGACGATTTGCCCCATACGGCCACCATATGGGATAGTGCAACACGAGATAGGAAATGCAGGGCATAGAAACAGAAGAACAAAATCTCTTAATCCCCAAGAGCCAACTGACTTCCCCTGTACACCATCCCCTCTAGGATTTCTAACAGCCTTCCCAGAAAGGATTTTAGGACTCCAGGCTTGGCCTGCAGCACTGTTTGGGGGATGGCTTTTCCAGGTGGGGGCTGCAAAGCCCATGCGTGCTGTGCTGCCAAGGACCTGAAACTCTCCAAGGGAGGAAATGAATTGTTTTTAATGCCACGAACTAAGATTAAATAAAATTATGTCCTCACTACGGATTTAGATAAAATATCATCCTCGGGCAGGGGGGCATGGTGGGCATGGTGGGGAGGGAGCCTGGCTCTCACTCAGTCCCTGGCTCTTTCTGATTTTTTAAGGAGAGAAAAAAAGGTCACCCCCAGGGAATCCAAGAGCCTCCAATGTGATGTGAGATAGAAAGAGGCGTGGGAGGGTGTGGTGTCCATTCATTCACTTCATTCCATTCACGTTTATTCTCTTAAACCACAAGAATTTATGTGGTGCCCACCATTTGCCAGGCACTGTGCTGGGTACCTAGGGCACCTTTAGGTGCCCGGATAAGTAAATAAAACCTATTATTCACATGCATTTTTTAAAGCTGTATGTGGGAAGTTGTCGAACAACTGGGGTGGGGGAGGAGCTGTCAAGAAAGGTCTCTTGTGGGGAGGCATTGGAACCAAGACTTGCAGAAAGCTGAGGGTTCTAACAGGTGGGAAGGCAGAGGGTGGGAATCTCAGGCATTGGGAATAGCTTCTGCAAAGTCAGAGATGAGAGATGGAATGTTGTACACAGGGAAACTAGAGCAGAGAAGTTTGGCTGCAATAGACAGTTCATGATGGAGAACATTTTAGTAATTGTTGGCTCACATTCCTGCTTTCTCTCCCCATGCTTCTTGCTTGTGAATTTGACAGCCATTCACCAAAAAGAGTGAGGGGAGTCAGCCTTGGGAAGCCAAAGACCCAGATCCTCTTTAGGTATTTCGGGTAATAAGGTGAATGAGGCTGGAATTGAGTCATCAGACTGTACCAACTGTAGAGGTGGGGGCCACCACTGCAGAGGAGCACTGAAGACCATCAGTTGAAAGAAGGGGGCCCAGTCCCCTTTTTACCCTTCCTGCCTTCTCTCACAGGCAGGACAGCAGTTAGTTATGAATGGGCTGGGCTGAACTTCAGCCAAATGCTACTTTGTACCTCATGTCAGAATGAGGGGCTCCCTGCCATCCCCCCAGAGACCCAAATTTCATTCCAGTTATGGTCTCAGGGATGCAGACTCCTAGGCTCTGATCTTGTTGACCTCAACAACCTGGGTTCAAATCCTGACTTGATGATTTATAAGCTCTGTGGGCTGAGGTAAGTCAATGTAAGTCTTTTCCTTTTTATAAAAAAGTGGGTGTGTGGGAAAAGCCAACCTCCGTGTTCCTCTCTGGCTCCAAATCTATGACTCCATGATCACGTCATCCACAGGAAAATTAAAGTGAAATGTTGGGACAGTTCCCAAAGTGACTTTAATATAGGGCAAAGAAAAAGCGGCAAAAGCTACTTTTGACCCTGATGACCAAGTCCTGGCTATGCCACAGTGGGGACCTTGGAGAAATCTCAGCTTCACAGGACTCAGTTTCCTAAGCACATAGAGGACTTTTCATCTGTCTTCGTCCTCATTGGGAAATGCGCTTCGTAATGGGTAAAAGAGGATGTTTGGTTTAGTTTAGTGGATTTTCGGATATAATTCCACTTTATTTTCTTGAGAAGCATTGGTCTCCAAGTTCTACAGACCTCCCTCACATCCCTCCTTTCCTCTTGTTCTCCACTTTTTTTTCCTCTTAGCCACTTGCCCAGATTCCTACCTCTCCTCTCCCAATTCAGTCCGTCTCTTTGATCACCATTCCAGGCACTCGGCCCTTAGGTATAAATAGGCTTTTAATGGAGACAACGGAGAAGGTTACATCCTCACCCGTGGCTGCTCTATGCCAAGGGACAGAGAAAAGAAAATGCCTAAAATGAGAGTTTGTCCTTTCGTTTTTGGCACTAAATAACTGTCCAGCTCTGCCTCAATTTCCAGCTGTCATGCCCTTTCCCCATCTAGTCACACACTCATCATTCCGTTCATCAGACAGTGCTGGGCATACCAGCCTCCTGGGTACTTGATGACCAGAGCTTCTGGAGGATTATCATGACTGATTGAGTCTCCTGAGGGTCCCAAGGTGACCTAGGGTGATATGAGCTGCCACTCCTCTGGTTGTGCTGTCCAACAGCATATTTAACCTGGTGAGGACCATTAGCTTCTGGTGGTTAGTTGGAAATGGATTCTCCTCTGGAGGAGAAGGCCAAGAGCACCATGTCCCCTCCCCCCCCCCCCCAGATTTTCTCCCTGTGTCAGAACTGAGCTTTTGTTACTTAGGGCTCTTCCATTTCTCAGACTGAATATAAGTTCCATAAAATCAAAGACTGTTTTGTTTAGGTCTTTGCAAAGGGGCTAGTTCAATACCTTGCACATCATTTGTTGTTCAGTCATTTTGCAGTCATGTCTGACTCTTCCTGACCCCATTTGGGGTTTTCTTGGCAAAGATACTAGAGTGGTTTGCTATTTCCTTCTCCAGCTCATTTACCAGATGAGGAAACTTGCATATAATAGGTGATTAATATATTTTTTTAACTCAATTAGTTGAGGATACTAAAGCACCAATCTGACCATTGACCCTCCCCCAAATCCAAACCTCCCTGTTACCAACAGGATCAAATCCAAACCCCAAGGTTTAGCCCCTAAAGCCCTTCATAACCTGGCCCTTGCTATCTTCCATGCATCTTACACTTTCTTCCCCTCGATGAGAGATTTGGCAATCGGGTGACACTGAGCTCTCACAAGACACTCCCTCCCCCACGACTGGAATACTTCATCCATGCTTATTGATTTCCCTCCCATCTCACCCCGACCTCCTAGCTTTCCTGACATCCTTCAAGACTTAGCGCAAACTATTTCTTCTGCAGGAGTACTTCACTGCATTCTCTGCTCCCCACCCAGGGGGCTTCCCCTGAGATAGCCTGCCCTCTGCTCTGCTGGTTGTTTCCATCTTGCTCCCCATTAAAATATGAGTTCCTGGAGGGCAGAGGCTAGGATTTTGTCTTTGTTTTCATTCCCGGCACCTAACACAGTGTCTGGGCTATGGCTGTCACTTCATAAATACTTGCTGACTGGGGAGGAAAAAAGGCATGATTCAAGTATCTGAAGATTTGTACTGTTGAAGAATGTTTAAACTTGTTCTTTTGGACCCTGGGCAGAAGGTGAAAGCTGAAATGAAGCTGATCAAGTCTTGATATCAGGAAAATCTTCCTAAGGCTGAAAGCTGTCCAACAATGAAATGGACGGGAAGGTGATGGGTGCAGACAGAGCTTGGGGGCCTCCTTGTCACATATGCCATGGCTGGGATTCTGCTCATGGGTGTGGCTGGACAACATGCCTGCTGAAGCCCTTCCAAATCTGAAAACTGTGATTGAATATAATGATTTAATAGGCTGCATGGAAAGCATCGTTCAAACTCTCCCTGTCCCAATAAAGACAGCATTAGTTCCTGGGTGGCAGCTGAAGACTCTTCATATGATTGATATCTTCAGAGCAGACATAAGGCATGCCTAAGATTAAGGGCTCACAGGTTGGATCTTGAAAAAAAATCTCAGTTTTTAAAAATCTATATAACTGATAAATTTGCACCAAATCCTAACTATTTTTTTGGGGGGGGAGAGGGGGCATTATTGTTTAGCCTGAAATACTTTGGCCCCAAAAACTTTAATTTCTATATAATGAAAAAACTGATATAAATTTAAAACCTGACCATTGCTGTTAGCTCCTCTATAACACACCCATTGGAAAATTCACTGAAGGCCTCAAAAGGAAGTGCTGTTCTAGAGTGAGTGCTCTCCTAGACCAGTGAGCCACAGGGAGATGATGAGCTGGAATGGGGACGTTCTTTCACAACTGGGAATAGGATAAGAATATCATCCTTAAGTCTCTGAAACCCCATGGATCAGACATTTCCTGAAAGTTTCACAAAAGTCTAGTCTAACCCTTCATTTTACAGATGAGTAAAATGAGAAATGAAGAGCCAATGTCTTGCCCAAAGTTGCCCAAAAGACCCAGGATATGAACCTCTGGCTTCATTTCTAGTGCTCTCTTCACTACCCACAACTGTTTTGGCCTCATCTTGTGCCCCATCTCAGGTCAGTAAGTCACTGGGGTGACTGGGCAAGTTGTTGGATAAAAATAACTATAAACACAACAGCAGCAACAACAAATGCTGAGCTGGTGTCAATCTGTTATAATTCTCCACTGTCTGCCCCATCCTTTCCTTCTTTTCCCCTTTACCTAACCCTATTTTAAGTTTAGAGCAGGTTCTATGGCTATCACCTTTGACCAGTCCACAGTGAGGAGTCTTATTATATGCATTTCCTTGGATGTGGTGTGGAGCCCTACATCCACAGCACCAAGATTTTACCCCAAGAAGGGTTCATTTTTTACCATCAAGCCACCTCAGCTGCTCTCTCTCTCTAAAAAAAAATGCTATTTTACTGGGTTTCTTATTACAAAGGACTGGAAACATCCTCAGAAAATATTTGAAGATCAAATATTGTTTCCAGAGGCCGAATAGTGTGCCTGTGAGAGCCTGAAGATATGCTGCCTGGATGTAGCCAAGTTGAATATGGCAGATCGATCCACAGGCTAACCTCCACCAAGATCCTAAACACAGCTGGCAACATCAGGCTGGAAGATGCCTCGGGGAGTTTTCAAAGTCCTTCAATTATGGCTTTCTCTTCAGCCCACCCCTGGCCATGGCGCATAGTGATGTGCTTACTGCTAACCCACATCACCACACCACAATTCATGATGCATGTAGGCAAAGACACTGAGCATCACTGGTGTGATAGCCCTCATTTTTCTTGGAAAGCCTAGGCAGACTCTGTTGGCTCACTGGCCAACAGACAAAGGGGGCATCACTCTGGCAGGGTATTTCCTCAAGAGCTTCTTTTTGAGACCGAGGGAATCTCTTCCATTTTTCTTAATGCCAAATGACTGTAACTCAACAAACATTTATGAAGTTCCTGTGTTATATGTAAGGTACTGAGGACAAAAAATGAAGGCCTTGAATGCAAACTGTCTGGGGCTCTCTCAACCATAACGAGAGAGGCAAGGTAGACTTTTTGTTTACTTTGTCATATACACAGACAAGGATGAATCTGATTCCCTGGGTACTTCTCCCATGAGATGGTCTCTCAAACTCCTGTGTAGTCATCTCAGCAGGGCCCTTCTGGGTGCCAGTGGGGAAAGCTACCCAAGACAGCTTGTAACCCCCTCATAGCAGTTTCCAGACATGGTCCTCTGGCCCCTTCCCATATCGTTCTGTTTGATAGTAGCAAGATCCCCATTTCTATGCACAGTAAGCAACCTCCTGAACTTCCTGAACTCAGGATCTTACCCACACAGGATTAATCATTCCCATAGAAATTCAGAAAGAAGGAATGGGTTCTATTTCACATGGAAGACTGACAGGACATGGGATCTGTGTACAGCTTTGAACCCCAATGACTCCCACTGGGGAATGGCAAACCACAACCTTCCCACTGATCCTTGAATAAACTGCACAGAATAAATCTCTATCACAACAGCATCCCCCAGCTCATCTTCTTCTAAATACTAATGTAAGTCATTAATTACTTATACTAAAAATAAAAATAGCTGGCAATTAGTGCTTTAAGTTTTAATCTGGGTATAAATTAGATTCAAATTTTTCCTCAGGTCTTTCCTAAGTTATATAGTCCTGGAAAAGACATCTAACCTTATTCAGACTCAGTTTCCTCATCTGTTGAATGGGTATAGGAGATTATCACTATGATTCTATCTGGCATTTATATAGCCTCTACTATGTGTGCTATGAAGGCTTTACAAATGGAACAACCACCTTGGGAAGTGTTATTAGTATATCCATTTTAAAGATGAAGAAATGGAAGCAAACATTTAACTGACTCTCCCAGGTTTACACAACCAGTTAAGTGACTGAGGTCAGGTATTCCTGACTCCAGGTCTACCATTCTATCCATTGGACCACCAAGTTTCCTTATCCTCACCATCATCACCATCAGCAATCAATAATGAAATCAGATTTGTCAAGAAGACAGAAATTGCTCATATGCTATATCACTGTAGGCTGCAAATATTTATCACTTACTGAATACACAACAAGATCCAATGTGGTGGCTAAAATTACACATTAAAAGCTCACTGGCCAAAAAAAAAAAAAAAAAAAAAAAAGCTCACTGGCCTTCATGGAATGACAAATGAGAACTTCCTATATTACCAAAGCAAGCAAAGGACTCAAATATTAAATTGTCCCAGCTCTGGACCATCAGAAAAGACCCCGCTGTGGCCCACAATCACCCTGGCATAACATGGATCCACAATGCTTAAGAATAGCATTTACAATGATAACAATAATTTCTCATAATGAAATCACAATTCCAAACACACATCACTTCTAGGCTCTATGGACCTAAAATCTTTCCACATGCAGAGGCCTCACAGAAGGCATATAAACCATATGGGATATAGGGTGAGGGTCTCACAGCATGTCCATCATGCTCTCTGCTTCTGGCTTGTAACAAGGATGCTGTCAATGAGCCTAAAACAGATGGACCTGCACCTGTGTTCTCTTCTTCACATGCAGGAAGCAATCATTTAGTCCACCTGTATAAGAGTCCACAGATCCTCACATATCCAAGGTCCAGGAGAAGTAGGGATTCGAGTCCCAGCTCTTTCTGACTGACCTCCACTAAACAAGAAGAGGAGAGAGATGGTTTTCCAATAGACACTATCTCACGAACGTATCAATAGCACTATGTATAAAGTGTGTAAAAAGCACTCAAGTTCAGAACTCACAATAACCCTCAGGAGTAGACACTCACTACAGGCAGAATCATTCCCACTTTACAGATGAAGAAACTGAGGTTTCGAGAAGTTACATGATTTGGCCAGGATCACACAGCTAATCAAAGCTGGAGGCAGGATTTGAAGACCGAACTTCTGTCTCCAAACAAACTATTCATTTGTGCTGTCTGCCTTGCAAAACTGCTGCACAATTAGGGAGGCCATTAAGGCTCTATTGCTGTTTGGGGACACCAGGAAAGACTTTGGGTGAAAGGCGATGCTTGATCCAAGTCTTGAAGGAAAAGAGGGATCTACAAGGAAGAAGTGAAGAGAAGATACGTCCCAGTTAAGGTGCACAGCCAGTGCAAAAGTGTAAAGGCTCGAGATGGTGTGTGTGAGCAACAGAGAGAAGGACACTTTGGCTGGATCACAGAAGGTAGGAGGGGGAGTCATGTACAATGGCTCTGAAAATACTGATGGTTTTCCTAATTTAAACCATCCTTTCATGAGAGAGAGAGACAGAGAGACAGAGAGACAGAGAGAGAGAGAGACAGACACAGAGACAGACACAGAGACAGACACAGAGGCAGAGAGACACAGAGACAGAGAGAGAGAGAGGTGGGGGAAGCACACATTCAAGACCTTGCATCTTTCAGGGGAGACCTCAGAAGCCGCAGTGCTTTCCAGGGACTTCAAAGAACTCCTAAGTCCTTCCAGAACTTTCCTTCACAAGTACCTTTTATTGCTGTATAATTTCTGCTGCTATTTTAAAAGTCAAATATTTCCAATTTCATCAAAAGTCTCCTTCTGTGGGTTCAGCCCCAAACATACAGAGAAGTTAAATGGGGTCACAATAAGTATGTGTTTTAGCTGGGAAGTCTGCCCAGGGGTGAGGTGTTTCTTTCCACACATGGTGTGAATGGGATGAATGCCTGAGATCTGGCTTGTTGAGGGACGTGTAGATGTGGATACGTGTCTATATATAGATGATAAAATAGCACTTCAATGGCACTTTATAAAACTGTTTTTCCCTCAAGCCATTGGGGCAGGCCATGCCAGCATCATTATCACCATTGCACATAAACAGCCCAGAGAGTGCTTCTCCCACATCAAGAACACTGGGCCTTGCCATCTGCTCTCCAGCTGAAACCCACCATCCTTGTCATCTCCCCTATCATAGGCATTCTTTTTTTTTTTTTTTTGGTGAGGCAATGAGGGTTAAGTGACTTGCCCAGGGTCACACAGCTAGTAAATGTCAAGTGTCTGAGGTCAGATTTGAACTCAGGTCCTCCTGAATCCAGGGCTGCTGCTCTATCCACTTTGCCATCTAGCTGCCCTATTATAGGCATTCTTAACTCTGGCTTCATAGACACACCCCAAATGACCCTGGGTAGATTTTATGAAGTCTGTGAACATGGGTGGGGGGAAATGGAGTCTTTGCTTTCCCTGACCTCGAAGTGAAATTTAGCATTTCCATCAATTATTGAAAAAGTCATGATTCTGAGGAGGGTCCCATGGGCTTCGGCAGATGCTGTAGGCCACAAAGTAAAACACATCTGCCCCTTTGGAATGGTAGCTCCTGGCTTTGCTTCCTAGGCATCCCCATTGTTCAACCAACAGAAAGCACTTAATAATGCTCTTTGTTTCACTGGTTCATTTAAACATGATCCTATCTCTGGTTGTCTTCCCGCTGTAATCTGCTGGCCCTACAGATATGAATAGGCTACAGTTCAAACCCTAGATCAAGCTAGAGAGCTAGGTAACAAGAGGAATGTGGATAGAAGCACAAATGGGTGTGGAGGAATGGATGGAAGGCTGGCCTTGAGGACTTGGGTTTGAATTCTGCTTCTGAGACACACTTGGCTATATGCACATTTCTTGACCTCTCCCAGGCCCCCAAGCAACTCTCTAAGAGTGTAAGTTTTAGGGGACTGGCTGATATTCATCAGTAGAGGAAATTTCCAGACTGGGAGGATCACACATTTATGAAATCACTGGTCTAAAACAAGAAGAAATGGGCAATTATGGTACAATAGAGGCAACACTGGTTTTAGAGCAGAAGGAAACAAACATCTATTAAGTATCTACTATGTTCCAGGTACTGTGCTATGCACTTTAAAAATATAATCTTGTTTACAACAATCCTGGGGTGTAGGTGTGATTATTATCCCCATTCTACAGTTGAGAAAATGAAGGAAGTCAAAGGTTAAGTGAACAGCCCAGGGTCAAACAGCTAGGAAGTATCGTATTTGAACTCAGGTCTTTTTGACTCCAGGCCCAGAACTCTGCACACTACATTACCACCTAGCGGTATCTTGGACCTGGGTTTGAATTCCACTTTTGTTATTGACTCCCAGTGTGACCTTCAGTGAGTTAATTCATTTGAAAGTTAGTGTTGCAGAGTGGATAGAGTGCTAGACCAAGAGTTGCAAAGGCCATTGGAGTTCCTTACTTACTCATTTTGTGAGCCCTGACAAAGCATTCATCTTTTTGAGACTTAAGTTACACATCTCCAAAATGGGGGTGATGATATCCATAGGACCTACTTCAGGCTTGAAGGAGAGAGCCGACATGACGTTTTTTACAAATACAATATAAAAGTCAGTTGTTTCTTTGTTCTCTAGGCATCAAGTTTTCTCATCTGCAAAATTAGGGGGTTAGAGTAGATGGATTCCACGATGCATATTGGCTCTTATTGTCAAAAATTCTAAGTAGCAATTGATGAATATCAGTGTGTGTGTGTACACACACATACACACACACACACACACATATACACACACACAAGGTCCATGGGAGATACAGATACCTGGATAAATGGGAACACACTCTACCGGGCCAGTCATTCAGATGTTTAGTCTACAAGATACCAACAATTTGGAAATGTGTTTGTTTACACAATGCCAAGTACTCTGAGAATTTCAATTGTTCAGATGTTGGAACTGAAAACCAAGGAAGCGAAGGAGTCCTTGGAGGACCAGCTGGCCTTCATTTCTTCCTGGAGATGTTTGGCATAGTATAGATGAAGACGCAGTCAGCATGTGCTTCAACAGTTCTCTTTCTTGTATTTCCCCTTGGGCCATCAAAAGAAAATAATAATAATGATTATGATGAACTTTTCTTTGTGTTTATTTTTTTTGGCATTTCATTCAGTCTGGAGTATTGGAAATTAAACTGGCCCATTTTACTTTCCATTCATTGAGTTCAGTTTTTCAATCTCCAGAGAGCAGACATCTTTTTAAACACAGTTATAATGATTAATTCCAAACCAAAATGATTTCCCCTTCTTTTTTTTTCCTTTCCCCCATTATTACCTCTGTTTTTCATTAAAATTTTAATTAAGACATTTATTTCATTACTGGCTCTTATAAGTTATTTTCCCAACCTATGGTTTTCTTTACTGAAACCCACATTTCCTATCTAAAATATTTAAATAGTGGGAATATACATTATTAACCCTACCTAATATTTGGAAAATTAATCCAATCCAATAAGGATTTAATAAGGGCATACTTAGTGCAAGGCACTGTCCTAGGTGCTGGGCACAGAATGCCAAGATAAAAACGAGTACCTGTCTCTAAGGAAGTTACAGGAGAAAAGAAAACACCTCTTCATTTGAGGAGGATGCACCAAGTATCAGGGGGTTCAAAAATACTTCCTGGAGCAGTGACCATCACCTCAACCATGAAGGAGTACAGAAATTCCAAGAGGTGGGAAGCAGGAGGAAGAACATTCTAGACATAGCCAGGGCAAAGAAGTGAATGGATGCTAGATATTGTTGGGCATTTTGTTTTATTTTTATTTTATTTCATCATGCTATAAATGGCTACATGCAGTTGGGTAGCATCAATGTGTTTATTAAACTACTCTTAGTAAAATGAGCTGTATTCTTGAATTACTTTAAAACGTTTCCTTTAAATGGATTTCAGAAAATCATATCGTAAAGTCAAAATTAAATTTATTATAAAAATATTTAGGCGGCAGCTAAGTGGTACAGTGAATAAAGCACTAGCCCTGGATTCAGGAGGACCTGAATTCAAATTCTGCCTCAGACACTTGACACTTATTCGCTGTGTGACCCTGGGCAAGTCACTTAACCCTCATTGCCCTGATATATATATATATATATATGTATATGTATATGTATATATATGTATCATATACATAAACATATTCACTTTCTAATTGGCTCATGTAAAACTTTAGCTTGCCAACACAGTAGCATTTCTGAAAGCAGAACACATCTGTACCATATGGCTGTGAGTGACAAATGAACTTCTTTTCAAGTACATCCAGAATCAGGATCTTGGTTGGAATTGACCTCAGAAGCCCTGCAGTTAACTCACACTCATTCTGTATAAAGAATGATAGAAGTACACACTAGGTTTTATCTATTTTTAGGGATGGAATTTCAGGCTAAGAAGACATCCTTTCCAACTTCAATCTCCAAAGAGGGATTCCCTCTACAGTATCCCCAAGTGACCAGCTAGTCTCAACTTGCAGACCTCCAGTGGTGGGGAATGTGCTACATCTTGAAGCAATCTATTTCATCTTGGACAGCTCTGATTGTCAGTGATTGTTTATTCATTTGTTTGTTTTCTATAGATGGTCTCCAACCAGAATCTATTTAGTTCCCACCGATGGCCCCTAGTTCTCTGTAGAGTCAACCAGAATAAATCTAATCCTTCCCCCACTTGGCAGCTCTTTCAACCTTTAAGACATGGATAATGCTACATGTCTTCTCTAGGCTAAAAATATTTAGTTCCTTTAACCAAAACATAAATAGGTTGAAGTCCCATTAACAATCTTAATGACCTTTAATAGTTGAAATTAAATCTCTTACACTTTAATGATCTCCAAGATTTCCTTAATGTGGGGATCACCTGGTATGTTTGTAAACTCCCTCTGAGTTCCATTTACACTTACACATTAGTAACTATCTGTAGTTAGAGTTGTCTGCAATTGTTGTTCAATCATTTTTGTGTCCATCTCTTTGTGACCCCATTTGGAGTTTTCTGGGTAAATATATTGGAGTGGTTTGGAATTTCCTTTTCCAATTCATTTAATAAATGAGGAAACTGGGGCAGACAAGGTTAAGTGATTTGCCCAGGCTCATAGAGCTAGGTAGTGTCTGGAGTACTGAGAGTTAAGTGACTTTCCCAGAGTTATCCAGTTCTTAAGAGGCAAAATTTAGAATCCAGTCATCCTCACCTGGGTCTAGCCACACACTGTCTCTGCAGCTTTCCTTTAATTGGTTTAACATTGTGCTGAATGTTCCCAGGGCTTTCTTGGGCTAACCTCTCCACTTTTGCTTATCCAATAACTAATCATTTAAGCCTCACTCTGTTCCAGACACCGGGCTGAGCACAGAGTATACAATGAAAAGGCAAAAGCAGCTCCTGCCCTCCAGAAGCTTAGAGTTTAACCAGGGGAAATTAGTAAGCTTATTCCAAAAGGCAGGAGGGAGATGTGAACTTGGGCTCTTCCTAATGCAGGCACCTGAAGAAATGGCTGGGGGTTGGGGGGAGAAGAAGCAGTGAGCATTGGGAAGGACATGGGTTCCTTGGTCCTAGTTCTCTTGCTTTTCCAATTACATCCGAAATCCCATCAGAAATATTAGTCATTGTGAGGAAATGGGGAATGGTCTCCTTTCAATAAGAGTGTAATAGTCATCATGCAAATTACAGTCCTCCTGACCTGCTTTAGGACAAAGGTCTCAGATCCCCTCCTCCCTCTCCAGCAAACAAAATCACATGGTTCTAGGAGCCCCGAGTTGGTTTCAATTAGGTCAATAATTAGGGTTGGGAATACTGTGTTTTGATTAGCTAGTTCTTGCGTGTAGATTGTAACCCTTGAGTAATCAATTAGTGATGAAAAAGGGGAGGGTCTATTCCCACTAGGGACTAAGGGATAAAACGGGGCCTGTGAGCATCCATTCTTGGCACCCACAAGCTGCAAACTGGGTTACCCATTCTCGAGAGCATGACAATAAAGGAGCCTTTGACACATCACCACCTCAGAGTTCCAGAGAATTATTGTTGGAGTGATTTTCCTCACAGTCATGTAGGTGTCTCCTGTGGGTAACCTTATGATTCTCTTCCTATAGGTTTGTTTAATTCTTCAAGTTGGAGATCTATTAGCCAAACACATAAAATTAAAGAAGGAATGTACACAAAGCTATAAACGCCCTACCTCATACATCCTTTGCTCCCTAGAATGCCTGTGAACTTAAGAAAATAAGGAGCCCACTAGCATTTGAGTTCCCTTCTAATGTTAAGTCCTGTTTGGCATGTTAAGCCCTTCACAGCCTGGCCCCGTTCTAATTCTTTAGTAGTTTGAGACCTCACTCGCCTACTGAAATTCCTGTCACAGTGGCCCACTTGCCATTACTCTAGTCCCTCTCTCCACCCCTGCTCCATGAGACCCTACTGACTGTCTCCCACCACTTCCTGGCTTCCTTTGTTTGTTTTAAGACTCAGCTCCCCAACTAGGTTGCACAGTGGTTAGAGCCTGAGCCCTATCTGACCTCAAACACTTAACACTTATTAGCTGTGTGACCCTGGGCAAGTCACTTAACCCCCATTGCCTCACCAAAAACAAACAGAGGAACAAAAAGACTCAGCTCCAATCCCACCTTTGAAGGGGACATTGTGATGGTCATTCCAGAAGCTAGTGTTTTTCCTTTTGGATTATTTTCTATTTACGCTGAATTTATCTTGTATGTGCCTAGTTATTTACATGTGGTCTCCCCATTGGGATGTGAACACTCTAAGGGGAGGGGCTAGCATACAGTAAGGGTTGAAATGCTTGTGGATGGATTTTCATTCTGGTAATTTTTGTGGGGGGGCGTGGTTAGGGATCATTAATAGGGCATCTAGGTGGCAAACTGGATATAGTACTGGGCCTGGAGTTAGGAAGACTCCTCTTCCTGAGTTTAAATCTATTCTTAGACACTTCCTAGGGGTAGCCTGGACAATTTACTTAACCTTGTTTTCTCCTGTTTCCTCATTTATAAAATGAACTGGAGAAGAAATGTCAAGTCACTCCAGTATCTTTGCCAAGAAAGCCCCAAATGGGGACACAAAAAGTCAGATAGAACTGAAAAATGATTAGACAACAACAATAATGATAACTATTCTTATCAGTTGTGGAATAGTAATATTATATGTATTTTCTGAACTTGTTCTTCTTTCCTTTCTCCCTACTGGTACATGAGGTATATGGAGTGTTCAGGAGAACTAGCATCTCTATTGTGAGGGCTGCTCATCCACCTTTGGGGTTCACCTGATTCACCCAACTCTTGCCTGTGGCTCCAAGAAGCTGTAGCATGCACAACAGCCAAATCCCATTCAAACCATCTTGGTATATGGGCTAAACCAGTTTGAGGATAACTGACAGGTCTCAGATCCGTCACTGGGTTAGGGGCTTATCTAATTCAAGCATGTGAAACCTTTTTTTTTTTTTCTGGTGAAATGAGTAAATAAGAACAATTTGTTCCAACAAGTAAGCTGCTGTGGAGCACTTAGAGCTTGGTCAGAGCCCAAAGATGCCAAGATCTACATCCTCTTGCCTTTTGTCTCACCACTGTATTTCAATGACTCTGGAAGAGTGAGGCTCACAATTTTGCATGACTCTGCCTCTCCAATCCAATTCATGCTCAAGTCAAGAAAACACCCCGTGCTATCTTTGGTCCTCTTCAAAAATGAAGAATGAACAACAGCATTGGTGCAGATGTCTTACTGAAATGTCCTTCTCTTTTTCCTATTTATCAACTGTCATCGTTTATGGCTTTACTATATCACAAAGTTTTTAGCTCTTCCCTAACTGTTGACCATATGGATTGATTTTTTTTTTCACTTTTCCAAACAAAACCACTAGAGCTATTTTAATAGAAGCATATTCTTCCCTGCCCCCCCCACCCCTTCTTTTAGTAACATCCTTAGGGTATAATCATAGTAACTGAATCACCAACGTGAATGAACAGTTTTGTTGCTCTTGGATATATTGCTGTAGTATTTGGTGAACCAATTCACAGTTCTACCGAGAGTATTATAAGGTGCTTCCTTCTTAACTAACCAAGTCAGCATGGATTTTTTTTTTTTTGGTAATGATCTTTTTCACAGTTTATTTAGTTTATAATCTGATTATTGGAGAGTTTCAGCAGTTTCTCAGGTGGTTATGACATTTCTACTTCTTTCTTCAAAAAAATCCCTTTAATATGTTTTTACCATCATACATTAAAGAATAGGCCTTACCCATATCAAGTTTGTATCAATTCCCCATTGATTTTTCCCCCCCATTGATTTTGGTTGTCAGATTTCTATGGGGCATATTTATAATTAATATGTTTCCCAATCTATTTCTTAGCGTTTTTTTTTTTTTTTAAGTGAGGCAATTGGGTTTAAGTGACTTGCCCAGGGTCACACAGCTAGTTAAGTGTTAAGTGTCTGAGGCCGGATTTGAACTCAGGTATTACTGAATCAAGGGCCGGTGCTCTATCCACTGCGCCACCTAGCTGCCCCCTTCCTAGCATTTTTAAGAGTTGTTTCCCCTGCAAAAAAACCTCACTATTTTTAAAAAAGCAAAGAGAGGCTTTTTGTTTCCTATTAACTTCTTTCATTTGTGCAATCAATATGATTTTTTTTTACAAAAGTGAAAAGCAGGTTATTTTAATCTTTCCTCAATTTTTTAAAGTTTACTTTTAAAAGAATTAATTCATTGATTGTAATACATAATGTGAGATGTGGCCATAATTCACTAAGTTTTTCCAATAGATTTTTAAATTATTTATTTAATAAAGGATTTTTTCATTAATGTGTGTGTAGGTGACTAATCTTGAGTATTTAAAATAGAAATCTATTCTTTGCCCATATTTCCAAGCCTGGGTTGTCCCTTCTAGTCCAATTTTCTATTGTTTTTCAATCCAGTTATGAATAATTTTGTCATAATCACTTGAAAGTTGTGGTTTTAAATATGACTGAACAAAAATAATCCCCTTTTTCATAATTTCCCTTGATATACTTCTCTCTGTAATCTTATCAAGTTGTTCATTGATATTTTCACTGGCATTCCATGAAATATATTAATTAATTTGAGTCATACTGAAATGTTTCCTGTGTTCAGCTAAAGCACATACATGGTGTAATCCTCAAACCTATTCATCTCTTATTTCTCCTAAAAAGAGCTTGATCTTTGGCTTCCTGTGGCTCTTTCACATTTCCTAAGACGTCAGTGGTCAAATATGTGATATATCTTATACCTGGAAACTGTAGCTTTCTTTCTAGCAACACCTTTTGGTTTCCTTCATTAATGAGTAATAAAGCTAATGATTATTATTGATTTGGTTTCTATTCCTTGATATTGCTAAAATATTTATTTATTTATTTATTCACATTTTGACTTAATTATTATCAGGGACTCCTTATTGCTGAATCATTTCAGTCACATCTGACACTTCATCACCTCATTTGGGGTTTTCTCAGCAGAGTCATTGGAGTGGTTTGCCATTTCCTTCTCCAACTCATTATAAAGATGAGGAAACTGAGGCACAGAGTTAAGCGACTTACCCAGAGTCACATATCCAGTAAGTGTCTGAGGCTAGATTTGAACACAGGCAAATGAGTCTTGCTGACCCCAGGCCAGGTGTTCTAACCACTGTGACACCTTTTGTGAATTAGTTGTTATAAGAAACCACTAATAACAATCTTCCTCTACTGGTGTGGATCACCAAGCACTCTGTAGCCCGTAGTCTACGAAAGTTATCAAGGCACTGGGAAGGAAGGAACTTTCCCAGGCTGCCACAGCCAATATAAGTCAAAGGCAGGATTTGCATTCATGTATTAGTGACTCAGTCTAGCTTTCTCTCTACTGTTATACTCCCTCTCAAAAGCAGTTTTCATCTCCATTAAAAAAGTGAACCCACCTGCATAGTATGAATATGTGAAAACAACATAATGCATCGGATAGGCTTCTGGTCTTCAAGTGTGGAAGACTTAGGTTCAAATTCTACCTCATGTACCTGTCAGCAGTCTAAGTATTGGCAAGCCCCTTAACCCTTGCACAGTATCAGTTTTTATCTGTGAAATGGGTATGATATTGTCTGAAGCCCACAGGATTGTGATGAAGATCAAATGAGATACAGAAAGTCAACAGCCCTCAGTCCTTAAGATGCTTAATAAATGTCCGCTCTTCCCTCCTGCCCTGCCCCACCTGACCCATTTATCTATTGCACCCAATGAATTCCCGATGCTTATTTCCCCTAGTTTATTTTTCTTTCCTTACTAGCCAAGCTAGCACATCCAGAATGATTCTCGATTGCTAGAAGGATGGAGGTGCCTTCTCCTGCCACATCCCTCTTCTGCTCAGGTTGCCTTTTGGACATGCAGAGTACAATCGGCAGCGTGATTCCTCAGAGAAGTCCCACATTCTATTTCTCTACTTTACAGCACTTGCCATGAAAGTCTGTGATCTAATATAGACTTTATTCATGTATGGCATTTGTACCATATTAATTAAACACAATGCTTTTCACATTTTCAGTTGGCACAAAGCTGGGAGAGTCAGCTAAAGAGTTGGAGTCATGTCAAGAACCAAAGAGATATCACCTAAGGATGCTAGGTGGTACAGTGCTTAGAGCATTAGATTTGGAGTCAGGAAGACCTGAGTTCAAATCCTGCCTCAGGCACTTATTAGCTATGTAACCAGCAAAAGTCACTTAACCTCTGGGGCAGTTAGGTGGCACAGTGGATAGAGCACCGGCCCTGGAGTCAGGAGTACCTGAGTTCAAATCCGGCCTCAGACACTTAACACTTACTAGCTGTGTGACCCTGGGCAAGTCACTTAACCCCAATTGCCTCACTAAAAAAAAAAAAAAAGTCACTTAACCTCTAACTGTCTTAGTTTCCTCATCTACAAAATGGAAATAATAATAGCTCCTACTTCCAGAGTTGTTGTGAGGAGATATGTGTAAAATGCTTTGCAAAGTTTAAAAAAACTATAGAAATGCTACCTATTATTATTGCTATTCTATCAAAGGTTTAGAATGATGGGTCCAGTCTAATAAGATGAAATTTAATTGCTATATGTCAACCCTTACACTTGTGTTCAGAGAATCAAATTAACAAACACAAAATGGGTAGCCGAAGTCAAAGGGTACAATGGGCGATATGAAAAAACAAAAGTGAACCTGAACCTAAATGGGAGTCCTGGGGGTATGACTTTGGCAATAGATGTGGCCTCAGGAGACAGTAAAGGAACCCCAGGCCACTGCAGAAGAGAAGGAAGAGTGAGTCTTGTGGTACGTGCCCTGGTCACACCAGTGGACTTTCCAAATATTTCAGGACTGGTAACTTTTTATCTCATTTTTTACATATATTAAACTTTCATTCAAAAATTGTTGCCTCTCAGTTTGGAAATGTTCAGTATTGCCATGCTTACCACATCAATGGGATCTTTAAGCATGAGACAATTTCCTTATTTGCTTCTATCAGTACTTGGTCATTTGATATTTGGTGTCATGAGCTGACCTGGCTGGAAAATGGGGTGCTTCCACCTACCTATTCAGAGCTTTACATGTTAGATGGAGTTCATATAAACAATACATCGTGGGGTTCTGTTTCAGTTGATGGATTGACACATCATTTCTATGATGGCATTCTTAAGATCCATATGTAACAAGCAGGTTTGAAGCTGGAAGAGACCTCAGAAGGTCATCTCATTCAATCTCATTTTACACATAAGGAGACAAGTCCAGAGGGTTCAACTGACTTTCTCACAGTCATACAGATAGTGGGTAACACAGCTCAGAATTGAACCTAGGTCCTCTTAACTACTCAGCCTGCACCAATCTGCTATTGACATTTAAAGTTTTAATTGATAATTTTTGACTGTAATGACTTGACTGACCTTTATTAAAATAATTGCTTTGTCAGAGGAAGGCAACAATCCTCATTCCATAAAACAAAATCTTTCTGAAATAAATACATAGTGGCTGAAGTAAATCCTGTGTTTTATACCATTACCATAGGACATATAAACATTTATATAACATGTACATATATGTATATAGACTTGACCATATTTATATACATATAGACACACATATACATGTATACATGTGTATATACACACAAATATATATACATATATATGTGTGTGCATATATGTGATTATACATATATATATATAAACATACATACATATACATACATATGTGTGTGTGCTATCCATTCATTGTTTAATCAAAGCAACCCTTCCTGTAACTTTTATCTATTATCATTTCACTGAGAGGACAATAACTGGCAAATCACATTGACATATCTCTTGTTCAAGGCTCTCTCTTCCAGAAGTTTTTCTTCTCCTGGCCCCTTCCCCCTTTTCTCTAGCCTGCAAGTCATTTAAGGCTCTTCTCACTACTGTTGCTTTTCCCAGTCAGAGCTTCTCTAAGCCCCCCAGGCACCTACACCACCCACTCCTACCACTCCTGCCTTGGATCTAGCAGTATAATAACATATCTCTCAGAATCTGGGGCTGGTGGTGGGCCATAGGCAGCTGTGGCTGCTCCTCTTGGTAAGGCCTGGTGGGAAGATGGCTAAATAGAGGGAGGGTTGTCTAATAGGCTGTTCAGAATGGATAGAAGACTTTGGCTTTGTCTATGGCCAGAGATCAAAATGAAAAATGAAAAATACGAGTTTTAAAAGTTATCCAGATGCCTTGTGAATGAGATGCCAAGGACCCAGATAAGATATTTGCAGGCTACACTTGGGGGGTGGGGGAGGGGCACTGTGGAGCCATAGCTCGAAACTCTTAGAAAATGTCTTTCCGAAATTCACTTCAGGGTCTAATTATTACCAAGATTGTCCTGTGTTTCCCTTTGGATCCACAAATACTTTTTTTAAAGGAACTTTCTCTTTACCCATCAAATATCTCACGGGTCTTTCCTATATGTTTGCTATTTCTTCCCTCTCCCCCCAAAAAAGTTTCAATTGATAGCAAAAACCATATCTATGTCCAAAATTATAGGGCAAAAATGCTGCAGTATTGATCACTCCAAATTATACTCATTAAGGAAGAGGCAAAAGGCCAAGAGCCATCTGTGGATCTGCAGGGATTTGAGATCAACCCAGTTCTCACACTGCAGTGCCTTACTGGGCTCTTGTCCTAAGCATGTGTTGCTCATTAGACCAATGAGGCTCACAGGTTTTGCATTTCAATTATAATGGGTTCATCTTGAAGTTATCCAGCACACACTGTGAATGCGTTGAAAATAGTCATTGTGTGGATCCAGCCAGTTGGACAGGCCTAATTTTCCAAGCGATGAGGTTGTTTTATTATATTTCCTTAATTTCTTATCTGTCAGCATTTCACAAATACACTTCTCTTGTTAAAACTCCTGGGGCCATTCCTCTCCCCAAGGCCTTCCTCGTTGTCTCTTTAAATAAAGAGTAGACTTCTGCTTGGTCCCATGCACATTTCCAACCATCTCAGACTCTCAGTTTCTTTTTGCTCATCTGAACCTCTTGTTCTCTTCCACCTTGAAAATAAAAGATTCCCACAATCTTCCATTGTCTTCAGGGGGGAAAAGGCAGAAGAAACTAATAAAAATGAGATAATATTCTGACCTCTGAGTCAAATCCTATAAAAACAAACCCCCAGGGAATGACTCAGCCCTTTTGTTGTGAAGGAATTCCATTGTAGCAAATGGTGTTTGAAGAAAATACTCCCTGGTGATTTTTAAATTAGAGACAATAAGTGGCTGTCCAGTTGTTCAGGACCAAAGGACCTGATGTAAATTGAATCATCCTGGAGGTGCACACATGGTGCAACTGTTTCAGAGAGGCTGAAAACAGGGGATTCAAGTTATCAATAAAGGATCCTCTTGAGACTTCTTTGTACCGTTCTTTGCCTGTGGGAATGACTACCCGTCACGGAACAGATAATCCACCTTTGGCAAGAAAGCTCCGGTGGGAAAGGAGAGATTCTGCCCTAGCTCTTACCAGAAACATGCAAAATCTATGACTATATTGGTCCATTTGTTGATGATCTATGATTTCAGTCACAAAACTCAAAGAAGGCAAATGGACATTGCTTAGCCATAGTGGCTTCCAACCAGGAGGGAAGAGGTGAAGAGATGAACTGGGGTCACTAAGAATTGACAGAGGGAATGGATATTTCAACCACCAAGGAAAGGGATGGGTGACAGCAGTATGTCATGCTTTTCAGTTTCTTTGTGTATTTTTTTGTGGGTAGAGATTGTCCAGCCAGAAGAATTGGCAAAAGCCCACTATTAACCATAACCAGCAATTTGAATACTTCTTAGTTCCTACCCATTAGATTGGAGCCTCCTGGAGGGCAAGAACTATCTTTTGCCTGCTTTGGTATCCCTAGAGCTTTTGTATTCATAGGGCCTGGTACAAAGAAGGCACTTAATACATTGTTTTTGACTGACTGATTGATTCTACTGGCAACTATAGTAGAAACACACACTGGCTGCATTAGTGACTGTGGCATCTAGCCTTTTAAGCCTCCCAGGTATTCTATTTGCTGGCCCCAGTTTCTAATTCCAGCCTCACCTCCCACTTTTGTACTTTCCCAGATTTATTTCCCATGAGTCTCCTATACTCCAGCTCTACTCATATTCTTGCTATTTCCCAGAGACTGAGCCATGCTTTCCAGTCTTTCTGTGCTCTTCCCTTTACTTGGAAATCCCCTCCCTACCCACCTCATCTCCCCTTCCAACTCTGGCCAATCAGAATCCACTTACTGCATCTTCCCATAGTGCCCCAGTTGACCCTATCATTTCAAATAGTTAAACAACTCTACTTCCCTTCACAAAGCTCTTTTAGTATGCATTGCATGAATTTAATTTCCAACAGTTAAGAATGACTAAAGTCTAAGATCTTGTGATAATGCCAGTGATCCAGGCTGAACCATTTCAGCACAAGAACCTTTCAAAGACATGCCATGCAAGCAATTGACTTAAGTGTTAGCTCATGTGTTAAAAGGAAAATGAAACCCAAGTGGTTTTGACAATACTGGCCTCACACACCCTGCCTCCACTGGCTGGTGTGAATCGGTCCCACTCCTGGCACTTCATCAGTGTCCAACCGGCCTTCCCACATCTCATACCAACTCTGAGATCAGCCAATCCACAGAGCCTATGGGAAAAGATCCATTTTGAAAACAAAGTCAATGCCAGGTCCTGTGGAACATCTAAACCAAACCAAAGAGCCCACTGGACTTTCTCCTTGAGAGCCTACCATGGATCACTGCCATGCCCACAGAAAGAAGGCCTGGCCCAGTTTCACAGAGTTGTGCCTCATCCACATCCCTCTGGGCTCCCCATAGCAGGAATGCCTCAGCACATGGTTGCTGGTATTGCCATGCGACTCTGTCAACACTGGGTCTTTTCCATGGTTGATATCTGGGTCCACATTAGGGAAGCTGGGTCAGGTACTCTGATGATAGCTACATGACTTAAGACAGAGGATTTTCAAATTAAAATTTTAAAAAGGAATATAAAGACTTGGGGGGAGGGTGAGAGGGAAAGGAGAGAGGGGAACTGGATTGGAAACAAAAGGCCATTTTTCAGCCTACATTCCATTGATGACTCAGGGGATAACGTGAGAAAGAAACTGGCATTTGTTCCCTGCACAAATCTGTTCCTTGAGGATGTGTTAATCACAAAAGCTGGAGAAGGAAAAGACCTCATGGGCCACTTATTTCTTCCTCAAGACGAGCCAGGATCTGGGTCTTGCAGTTTTCTTTCCAACATATATGCTTCATTGATCATGACTAGAATGCGACCAGATGCTTTAAAATTCACATTATATGAGACAAACTACAGGTTGCTAGTTTTAAAGAACAAAGAGACTTGGTGGCCTTCCTTCATCTGTGTCTCCTTACTCTCTTCTTCCTTTAAAGAAGGAGCAGTACCCATGATGCCAAGTAATGACAGCATCCTCCACTGAGTGGGGATGACAATGGAATTCCACAAACCGCCTCTGTGGCCTGCATCAGCAGCATTTGCAGATACAAACAAAACATTCTTGGAGCCTCAGTTCAGTTTTATTTAACTCTACCAATGTTGATCAAGAATCTGTTAAGAGCCAGGGAGATGCTCGGTTCTAGGGATACAATGTTGGAGGACAGTCTCTGTTGGCAGAGAACTTTTATTCTCCTGGGCAGGATGGAAGGCATCCACATAAGCAAAATCCAAGGTTAGAGAAAGGGAGAGAAGGAGTAAGTACTCGAGAAAAACTGCTAGGATGGGTATGAGGGAACAATTTCCACTGGGTAGGATCACAGAGGGCCAGCTAGGTGGTGCAGTGGATAGAACACTGGGCCTACAGTCAGGAAGACCCAAATTCAAATCTAGCCTCAGGCACTTTATTGTGACCCTGCACTAGTCTCTTAATCTTGTTTGCATCCATTTCCTCATCTGTCCAAATAGCTGGAGAAGGAAATGGCAAACTACTCCAGTATCTGAGAAGAAAACCCCAAATGTGGTCCTGAAGAATCAGATATGACTGAAATGACAGAAGAAGGAGGGGGAGGAGGAAGAAGAGGAGGAGGAGAAGGAGAAGGAGGAGGAGAAGGAGAAGAAGCAGAAGCAGAAGCAGAAGCAGAAGCAGAAGAAGAAGAAGAAGAAGAAGAAGAAGAAGAAGAAGAAGAAGAAGCAGAAGCAGAAGAAGAAGAAGAAGAAGAAGCAGAAGCAGAAACAGAAGAAGAAGAAGAAGAAGAAGAAGAAGGAGAAGAAGAAGAAGAAGAAGAAGAAGAAGCAGAAGCAGAAGAAGAAGCAGAAGCAGAAGAAGAAGAAGAAGAAGAAGAAGAAGAAGAAGCAGAAGAAGCAGAAGCAGAAGCAGAAGAAGAAGAAGAAGAAGAAGAAGAAGAAGAAGAAGAAGAAGAAGAAGAAGAAGAAGAAGAAGAAGAAGAAGAAGAAGAAGAAGAAGAAGAAGAAAAAGTCATTTCCTAGAAAAAGATGCCCTTATGCTGGGTCCTTATGGAATAGAAAGATTCTGAATGACACGGATGAGGAAGTGAGGGCCCTCTAGGAATGAGGCTAGCCTAGAAGAACACACACTGGCAGCAGGTGAAATGTTTAACTTTAAACATACTTGTCCAGTCTGGCATCAACAAAGAGTGAATGAAGGGAAGTCATGCCAACATAGGGCTGGGAACTCAGGGCAGAGACCATCACATTCCATTTTCTCCCAGGAAAACAAAATAAAAAGAGGAAGAGCTTCCAGCTTTGGAGAATGGACATGGAGAAGAAATTTTAAGGGGCAGATTGACCCAAATGTTCTCCTAAAAGCCAGCCCGCAAAGAACACATGCACATGGCATCCTCCTCAGAGAGTTACAAGATCAACTACAGCTAGTTCTATGAATTAGTTCAGATAACGAATCTCCTAAAAGCTAACACAAGCATTCAAATTCACACCATTCTAGACTATAATCATGTAAAATAGGGTCATTGGTTCTAGTCTAATGGAAATGTGTGGTGCAAATTTGAAAAATGCAACTCTTTCAAGGGGTTCCTTATTTGCACTCATGGAGAGCCAGCTACACTCATCATCCAATGGTCTTGACTGTATATAAAATGGCCTTGCATATGATTACCAGCCAGGGCGCCACCAACTAAAGCTGAGGGTAAGACAGCACCAGGCTATAGAGGCATCCTCCTTCTGATAAGATCATGATACTTCATAAAGCATGGCAACACTGAAAGCAACTTTTATGCATGAATGAATTAATGAATCAAAAGAATTAATAAATTCTTCCTCTGTGCAAAGCTGACTGCTGGGGATACAAATAAAAAACCCAGACAACCCTTGCCTTGTATTCTGATGGGAAAGACATTTAGGGCAGTAGTGGCCAGGAAGGGATTTAAGGTCTGGGACATTACAAAGTAGAACTACAGGGTAGCTGCCCTTTCCAAAGACCATGCTAGTGTTGATTTGATGCCATGAAGCAGGAGTTTAACAAGGGTCTGTTAGATTGACTTGTAGTTGACTTTCCTTTTATGTCATACTATTTTTTGAAGCCATACAACAAGACCAAGATAAACCGTACTGTCATCAAATTGTCATCAAAGGAGAATGTTTTACACAACTTGCCTTCATATCCCTATCTAAGGGATCATAGTGGTCTAGACGTGAGGGATCCTCACTCACAGAGGCTTTACCAATGGAGCACAACCTCTGTGCATCCCTCGCAAGCTGGAGAGGGTCATCTGCCAACCAGACTGAGTTAAGTTCAGACAGACTTAGGTTGACTGGAGATTGTCAATATTTCAGTCCCAGTGACTGGTAGAGTTGGGCTTCTCAGTGAAAGGCAGCTGTGGCCTCTTTCAGTGGAAGGCCCAAAATCTGGGATTCTTGAAGCACAAGAGAAGGTGAGATACAATATGGAGTCAATCATTTCCACAAATCTTTGGCAGACTCTCTGACTCAGAGGCGTTTTCCTTTGGGGGGCCTGACCACTTGACATCATATAACGCAAGGAAGCGACTTTCACCCTGAAGATAAGCCAAAGTTGTATGTAGCCCTCTCCCCTTCCCTGATATGTACCAACCTGAGGGGTCAGCCCACCCAGGCACAAATGACTCCAGGTCCATCACAGAAGTTCCTAACACAAGCAAATGGGGGTCAAAATCCCACCTGAGTCGGCTTCCCATCATAACATTTCACATCTGTTGGGAAAGATTCCAGGGAAAATTCTGACAATCTGGGACAGGACTGCTGCGGCCAAAGCACTCATATCCTTTTATTGGTGCTATAAACTGGGATGTGGTTCAGTCAGTGCTAGAGGAGAGAGGTCACTTCAGGCTGGCTGCCGAGAGTGCCAGAGGCCTGTTATAGGATCTTCCACCTGGATCATTGAAGTGGAAAATGGGACACTCGTTCTCCTGCCATTGAGAAAAAAAAGATGTGTACCATCCTTTTACAAGAGCCCTCAGCTGATTCTACGCATCAAGAGACACCCGCTTCACTGAGGGCAAAAGGCAAAAGGTGACCTCTTTGTGGTGACATGACATCCTGGCTGTCATCTTCTCCATCAGAGCATGGAGACATTGGATTTGACTTTCCATTGATGGATGGTGGCGACCCATTGTACTGCTCCATTTTAGTCTCACTTGTTTCGAGTGACACGAAAGGGTACAAATGCTAGGCTTGGATGCAATCTGGGATCAGAGAATGGAGCATTTGTTTGCTTGTGTTTTTGTTTTCTGTCCAAAACGAGTGGCCTGGATAGCAACAACAGCCCTGCAGTGAGGCCTTCCTTAGCAATTCTCTGACATAACTGACTTAACCCAGAGGCCCAGCATAAGCCAAAAGTCTAGTGGCCTCTGCTGTAACTTTGTAAACCCATTTTCAACCTGTTTTCTCATTAAAACTAAGGGTCACAGATTCATACGGAATAACTCTGTGTGTGTATGTGTGTGCGTGTGTGTGTGTGCGTATGTGTGTGTGCGTGTGTGTATGTGTGTGTGCGTGTGTGTGCGTGCGTGCGTGTGTGCGTGTGTGTGTGTGTGTGTGTGTGTGTGTGTTTAACCATAGGATCGTATATTTATAGCTGGAAGGGACAGCAAGGGCTTTCTACCTCCAACCCTCTTGTAATACAGATGTGGAAACTGAAACTTACGTGACTTTCTCAAGGTCAAGGCTAAAAAGTCGTGTCCTCTAAACAAGGTATCAATGGCCATGTGCCAGGTCCGTGGTGGTCATCAGGATGACCAGGACCATGTCCACACTCCATGATGGTGAATCAAGGACTCATCAGGAAGACCAGGGGAAGTGACTCTGCTCACCCCCATCCTGTATTGATTTCCATCTGTGATGAGCTTTAGCACTCCGCTGCTCCACAAACACCTTCATTTTACACACAAGGGAATGGAAGTCCAGAGTTCAAGATCCAGATATTTCAGATAGAGATATCTGAGCAAGAATGTTAACTCAGGGGGGCAGCTAGATGGTACAGTGGATAGAGCACCGGCCCTGGAGTCAGGAGGACCTGAGTTCAAATCCGGCCTCAAACACTGAACACTTACTGGCTGTGTGACCCTGGGCAAGTCACTTAACCCCCATTGCCTCACCAAAAAAAAAAAAAAAGAATGTTAACTCAGATAGTCTGACTGCAAACCCAGCCCTCTTTCAGTATCTATCTCCTATTCGTCATTCCTGTGAGTTCACCCATAAATCAAATTAATCCTGGGTACAATTTTACCGCTTGCAAAACTCAAAATCTCAAGTCAAAGCTGCTCCTGAGACAAGCCAGCCGGTTCTTGATAAATTCATGTACAAACTTGGACTTGAGCCAGAGGCTGTTTGAGCTTCATTGTGCGACCCACAAGGGCTGACAGAGATTTCATGTCTCTCAGCATCCTGCATGGCAGCAGACCTGGGCCACTACTATCCATGTAAGGCCTGGTTCTTTTTCCTTGAAGATACACAATTAAATAAGTTCTCCTAATTTCTTTTATAAGGCTTTATATGCCCAGAGGGATAAGGAAAGGAGCAGACCGTCTTCCCTACTGGCTTCCAGACTCATTTCTAATTGCTAAGCCTAAAATGGGAGTGTAACCAGAGTGCTGGAATTCATGGCCATGAGATGTTCAACTTTTTGAAAGTTCTTGACACATAAAAAAGTAATTACTTTTATTTCCTTACTCTTTTTTACATTTTTACAGATCACAACCCCATTAGAACATGAACTTCTTGGGAGCAGAGTCAGGGGAGATTCTGCATTTGCCTTGCAATAGTTACTAACACATAGCCAGGCTGCTGTGCAGAAATACTGAAGTCCTGTGTGCGAGCAGATCTATGATGCCTCAATTTCTGGAACCATCAGTGCTTAATTAGTGAGAGATCACTGTTTGCAAGGCAAATGCCTGCTCTCCACTGCTCCTGCTTTCAAGAAATCACATTCTGATGGAGAAATCCCTCTGCCAGCAATGAGAAGGGGTAGAACCTCTTGCAATTGGGGAACTAGGATTTTACTCTGTTGAAAGGATCACGAGGTAGATTGTCAGGGCTTGGCACTGTCTTGTCCCTGGGGAATTCTTCTTTGATTTCAATCATCAAAGAACTCACCCCCTCACAAACCCTTGGATCACAATCTCTATCCACTAATCTTGAGGAGTTATTACTTATTCACACATCACAAGAGGAATGATATTTGCTGACCAAACTTAGCCCCTTCCCCCAAATAAGAACTGGAGGGTAAGAGAGAATGCAGGGTGTAATCCCTGAAAGCCAAAGGAATTGTACTCCCCTTTTCTGGATTATTTCTTCTTGGTGCAGGGGACTCATGGGTAAGGTCCACCTAATCTTGTTTATTTCCTGTAAAAAGTGTGTGTGTGTGTGTGTGTGTGTGTGTGTGTGTGTGTGTGTGTGCATTTCTGTGTTGGGAGGGGCAGCATCTATCATCTCTATAGAATCGGCTAGCTCCTTACTACAGCACACTTACTAACTCTGTGATTCTGGGCATGTCACATAACCTCTGTCTGATTTGAAAGGTTGCTATGAGGATCAAAGCACGTAATGTTTGTAGAGCTGGAAAAGTACATGGCCCATAGCCTGCGCTTGGTAAATGTCCTTTTACTTCTCTTATTCTTTTTCTACTGGTGATGCCTTATGTGTATGGTGGCACATCCTGGGAATGTGATGCATAGGAACCTGGATGAAGATCTCCCAAAGGTGCACCTGGCATCATTGAATGTTTTGTTTCCATATTAATAAACATCAGTACTACAAAGCCACCGAGTATGAGCTTCCTCCATTAGCATTGGCCAAGCCCTTTACTGTATGCAAAGGGCCTTCCACAGAAAGAAACAAAGACAAGAATGGAGGGGTTTGAGGCCAACTAGGGCATTCTACAACCCTGACCAAAATGAGAGTGTGATCCTCAGGGGTCCTCACTTGTTGGCCACCAGGAGATGAGAGCTGGCCCTCTGGACTGGCGTGGAAAAGCAGTTCCTAGTTGGCTGCGCTGTCCACCCACACTCCCCACAGGAGTGTCCCTGCTCTCCGAATCAACACAGGGAAAGGACTTTAAGCATGGAGTCCACCTTTCCATTGACTGGTCCTGGCAGACTAAGCTGTCTTGTCTGTGTCTTTCTCACATATTCTCCTCCAGGCACCAACCCTTCCTCCCTTAGTGTCTGAAGAGCTGTGCTCACAGCTTTATCCTCCTCATCGAATCTTATAGCTCTGAAGGTTGAAGGACCATGCCAGCTCTCTAGTCTAGTTTGAAAGCTTCATTTTACAAAGGAGGAAGCTGAGTTCCAGTCAGGTCAAGTGACCTATCCAAGGTCACAGAAACAATGTCAGAAGCATGACTTGATCCTAGGTCTTAGTTCACAAGACTCATTCTACCAGACTTCCCCCTCCCCCTACATCCTTTATTCCCTGACATGCTCTTCAATCCAGTGACAGGTCACCCTTCTTGCTCTTACATGAACAGGACACTCCATCTTTTAGCTCTGGGCATTCTCTCTGGCTGCCTTCCATGCCTGGAATTCCCATGGGAAGGACAGGGAGGGTCACTGTTTCCATGTGGCCACTTGTATATACTTTAGTTTGACAGATGGGCTGGCAGCAGATTTTGGTGAGAAGGACACAGGAAGAGTGACTGAGGGTGCTAGGTCCCCAGAGGGATACAAGATGAATGAAAGATGCCCATGGCTCTTCCCACCACCACAGCATTGCCAAGGGCAAGCCTTTGTTCACAGCCTTCTATTTGTTCTTAAACTCATTTTATGGATGGGTTAGCGATGGCTCAGGAGTGGTGTGATGGGAAACTCCTGAGCTTCTCATTTTCTAGAGGAAGACCAAGATGGTTCAGTACTTTCCCCAAGGGCACACAGGGAGGAAGTGGCAGGACTAAGTTAATGGAGGGGCACTGTACCAGGGGCTTCCGTGTCAAATTGTATGAAATCCCAAGAGTCTGCTTGCCTCCCTGGATTCAACTCAGATGCAGCTTGTGCTGCATGAAATGTGTCCCCCCCCCCTGGGGCCCCCAGCATCTTTTGGCTACATGATGGTTTGTCACCTTAATAGACTTCATTTGGAAAAGAATGCCCTGGTTATGATTTTAATTTCTATTTCTCAAAAGTTTGTATTTAATTCACTTTATCCAATTTGGAGTTTTTTTGTTGTTGTTTTTTTTCAAACTATAAAACTCCACGGGGTTACTAGCCCCAAGGTCATGGTCACTCACTGAAGCTCCATCAAAACAGGAGAGAATTAAGAACAGTCAAGGCTTTTATATCTGTCCAGTGAAGTTTCCCACAAGAACAACAACAGGCTCAATTAGCTGAAGCCTATTCCATGATCTGATTTGCCGACAACCTAGGTGGTCTGGGTGAATCCAGACAGAGGCAATCAGGGACCGGCTGGGAAACAGCAGTGTTGAAATAGAACAACACGTGGGAAACCTTCTCCAGCTGAAGCTGGGACCTTGACCAGGGAGGATGATGACAAACCTGGTCATTGAATACAGGACTTTTGTGATATGGGCTTGTCCCCCCTTTGAGAAATACCCTGACTCTCCTGAGGGGGCCCTTCCCAGCACCTCCCCCAGAACCATTGTGGCCCAGGAGCTCAGCTGGTAGAATCTAGGCATCTCCACTCAGTGCAGGGTAGTATGGCTGACATGTCTCCGCCAGGAAAGCACTTTCTGAACTGAGACCAACCTTACTTGGGTACCAAGGGCCACCCAGAATGGTGCCCTTCTGACTCACAAGAGTTAGTGGTCCTCATCAACTCTTGCCTGATTGTTGCAACAGCCTGCTGGTGGGCCTGCCTGCCTCAAACCTCTCTCCATTCAGCCACCAAAGCGATTTTCTTAAAGCAAATGTTTGGCCATGCCCCCACCATAATACTGCCCTTCCCTCAGTAAACTCCAGTGACTCCCAAGTGCCTCCAAGATCAAATACAAAATCTTCTTGCATTCAGAGCCCTTCATGGCCTACACCTCTCCCCGCTTCCCAGGTTTCTTACACCTTCTTCCCTGACTTGTCAGCCCAGTGACACTAGCCTCCCTTGCTGCTGTTTTTTTCTTCAATCCAATAAATATTTACTAAGTACCTACTAAGTGTCAGGCACTATTTTAGGTCCTAGGGGGATATGTGTGTGTGTGTGTGTGTGTGTGTGTGTAATTTTATTTTTATTATTTTCCAGTTACATATTACATATAAGGATAGTTTTCAACATTTGTTTTCACTGGATTTTTAGTTCCAAATTTTTCTTTTCTTCTTACCTCCCTTCCCTCCCTCCTCCCCAAGACGGAAAGCAATCTGATATAGGTTGTATATGTACAATCACATCAAACATATTTCTACAGTAGTCATTTTGTGAAAGAAGAATCAGAGGACAAAGGGAAAACGTCAAACAAGAAGGAAAAAAAAAACAGTGCAAAAGTAGAAACAGTATGATTCAATCTGCATTCATAATTCACAGTTCTTTTTTTCTGGATGTTGAGAACATTTTCTATCGCAAGTTCTTTGAAACTGTTTTGGATTGTTGCACTGCTGAGAAGAGCCAAGTCTATCCCCATTGTTCATCACACAATGTTGCTGTTACTGTGTACAATGTTCTCCTGGTTCTGCTCTTCTCAGTCAGCATCAGTTCATATAAGTCCTTCCAGGTTTCTTTAAACAACTCCTGCTCATTGTTTCTTACAGCACAATAGTATTCCATTACATTAATATGCCACAACTTGTTTAGCCATTCCCCTATTGTTGGACATTCCCTTGATTTCCAATTCTTTGCCACCACAAAGAAAACGGCTATAAATATTTTTGTACATGTGGGTCCTTTTCCCTTTTCTATGATCTTTTTGGGATACAGACCTAACAGTGGTACCACTGGGTCAAAGGGTATGAACAGTCCCATAGCCCTTTGGGCATAGTTCCAAATTGCTCTCCAGAATGGTTGGATCAGTTCACCCTTGCTGCTGTTACATGAACAGGACAGACCATCTCTGAGCCCTGGGCATTCTTTCTGGCCATCTCCCATGCCTGGAACACCCTCCCTCCTCCAGTCTGATGATTCACCCCCATAGCTTCCTTCAAGTCCCAACTGAGATCCCACCTTCTACAGGAAGCCATGCCCAACCTCTCTTCCAGTGCCTTCCCTCTGCTAATTCTTTCTTATTTGTTCTGTATATAGATTGCTTTGTGGGTATTTGTTTGTGTCTTCCCCCCCCCCCAACTAGACTTGAAACTTCTTGAAGGAAGGGGCTGTTTTTTCCTTTTTTTTTGTATCCTGCCACTTAGCCTGGCACACAGTGGGTACTTAATAAATGTTTATCGATTTATCGATTGATTGATTGATTGATTGATGGCCCTCTAAAGAGTCTGTAATGCCCCAGAAAACAATTCAAGTGATGGAAGGCGTGTGGGCCATTGTGCTTGTAATTCTATTGAGTAAAGAGGCCAGTGCTTGGCCTTACATTCAGCACTTGAGGCTATAACTGGCCCCTAAGACAGTTATGTTTGCACACATGTACAAGTGTGTTCACACACATATAACATGAGACTGAATAGGCTAAAAACAAAATAAGTCATGTTTTAATATTTGTATAAAATCTCTCCTTTTAGTTTGTGTCTATGCAAACAAAATAAAGCAAAGGGGAGGTGGGGGTGGGAGGGCACTTACTAGGATGATACAACCAGGGCCCCCACACAATACTTTCATTGGAATCTCCCTAGAGATAAGAGTAAGCACTAGGGGAAAAGCAACAATGATGATGGCAAAGAACCACAAACATCCAGACCCCATGTTGTGATCATACTGGGGCTTTCTCTTTCCCTTTCCAGTCAGGGGGGTCAGGTCCTTGTCAATCTTGAGCCTAAAGGAAAGATGTGAGGAGGAAACCCCATTGCTTTTTCTGAAGTGGGTGCTTAGGGGTATTTAACACTGTCTCTATGGCCAGATTTAATTGACTGATTGTTTAATTTTTCTGAACTGCTCCACTACATTCTTTTTTTTTTTTATTTTGAGGGGCGGGTATTTGCTTGAAGGGTGGTTGGGGGGGGTTAGGGAGGCTATGTTTGGAAGTGAAAGTGATATAAGGACAAAGGGTAGCAATTAAGCCTTTAAAAGAGGGTACAACAAGTTTAAAAAGAGAGAAAACAAACATATAGACATATATACAAATATATATATATATATATATATTCGTTTATTTTTGAGTTGTTTTTTTTTTAAAGACAGTCCCCAAAATGCTTTAGAAAGAAAAACATGCAGATAATGGATTAGCCATCAGATTGATTGCATTCTCAGGATGTTTCCAAAACCCACAACAAACATGTCCTTAATCATTATTAAAGAGTGTTCTTTCCCAGATATTTACTCCCTTCTTGTCATGACTTATGACCTTGACATGTGACTTACTTCAGCAAAAACACTAAGGAGATAAAACTCCCTGGAGCCCAGAGAGATTGATCCCTAAGAAAGACCTCACAAATGCCTCCTGGCCCCTTGCAGTCAAAGGACTATTTTGCTCTGACTGTGATCAATTGTCAGGGAGCTCTCTCCATGGGAATACATTACTGTTGTTGAACAATGGGGCTATGGGAGTAAGGGGAGGGTCCTCATTTGTGATTAAACCTGCACTGGAGTTCAAAGCCTGCCCCATAGTTCAAAAGCTAAGTCACTGTTACTCAAAATGGATCCTTCTTGAATATGGTAAAGAATAGAATTGGGAGCAACTGGGCTACAGGTGAAAAGGCTGTGGGTTTGGAGTCCAGAGACCTGGTTTTAAATCCTACTTCTGACATTTAGTGCACAGGGGAACTTGGGCAAGTCACTTAACTTCTGGGGGTCTCAGTTTCCTCAACTGTAAAATGGAAGAGTTGGATTAGATGACCTCTGATGTCCCTACCATCTCTAAACATATAGTCCAATGATTACCACAGAACTTGGAACACTGTTAGTGTTTAATAAATACACCTCATGATCCTAATAAAACCAACTCAATATCTTTGTGCCATTGCTCTTATTCGTTTTCAATCTCTAAAGAAAAAAGAAAAAAGTTAACAGTAGCATATAAAAGAAAATTCACAGAATTCAGACTAACTTTGCCAATTTATTTCAGTGTGATGGTGAGCAAAGTGATAAATTGCTCTGACCTCATTTCTCCACCAGTCAGAAGAGAATGATAACTGCACCTCCTTTCCTTCAGGACTGCCAGAGGCAGAAGACTAAAGACTGGAACACATGACAGAAATGGGAGCTATTAGTGTAAGCAGATGGGGCTCCTCACAACTCAGACTATTTTGATGATAGAGAGGCAGGGTTCAGGATGAGGAGGGGCATCACCTTGGAGTCAAGTAGCCTTTGACTTTAGTCTCACCTCCTATATGTACTGTCTGTGTGACCCTGGGCAAGTCACTGGCCTTCTCAGGGCCCCAGGCCATTTTCTAAGACAAAGTTGCAGATTGAATTGGTAGAGGAAGTGTTCTTCCCTGGGTGTTCCCTATTCCAGGTCTAGGCCCTATCCACTTTCATTATATTGATGATCAATGATCTTCTCATTGCAGGCATGGCTTCCATGGGTGTGGGTCTAAATCTATGCTCCTCCCCCACATCTTATATGAATCTTATTCATTTTCTCCCAAAAATCCTGCACAGAAGAAGCCCCTCTGGGGCAGTATAGCACCCTGTTTGTCCATTGGCTTCCCCTGTTCCCAGGGCATGCCCATTTACCTCCCTTTCTGACCCTCCATCTTGACCATGCCTTTTCTGTCTCCTTGTGAGAATGAGGCATCGTGTTGAGCATGCCCTGGCCTCGTCCTTTCCAATCACACCCATCCTCTTCTCTCCTTCTTAAGTGCTAGGCCCACCAGCCACATTGGACTAACGTGGGTGAGCTCAAAGGGTTGCTCTTCCATCTGCGTTTCCTGATCCAAGAGCTGACCATTCCATAGACATTTGCATTCTTCAGAAGGAGCTCCCCTGCTTTGGTGGGTGGAGCTTCATCTCCCAGTGTGAACCAGTCAATTTATAGGTCCAGCTCCATCTTCTAGGCATCCTTTGCTTGGCTTCCCCTTTTTTGAGTGATTGGCATTCTTCTCTATCTTGGGGAAGCTGTGATAGGCAGTGAGGGCAGTGAGCAGCAGAGCTTGTCTGTCAAACTACAAATCTTAGATAAATTGGGCTGAGAATTTGATAGGAGATGGATAGAAGACTGGGAGGCCACTGAGAAACTGGAAAGTCACATTAATGCCAGCCATGTTCCTCCTTGAAACAAAGACCCATCCTCATGACATCGATATTCTGGTGATATTATATGGCCAAGAGCCCCCATTTTCCAAAGAACCCAATTTGAGACTTACATAAAGAACAATGGAAAGGTAAATGGTGGCTGTGAGTGGCTGCACCCCAAACATTGTCCCATAGAACAGAGGTATGGCACTAAATATATAGATTAATTTGATAGAATTGTCAGTTTTATTATTTATTATTATTATATTTATTATTATTATTATTTATTATATTGGCTCAGCCTCTCCCCCAAGCAAGTAGTATTTTTCCAGTTGTTTAGATCTGACTATCTTTGTGAGAAAAGTGTTTTATATTGTGTTCATATAGTTCCTGGGTTTGTCTTGACAGGGAGAAATGGAGATAAACAGTGGTCAGCTCATATTTTCCATTAGTATCCATCCTCTAGTGCCAGAGCACTCATGAGGTGCCTATCTTGGTTCAGTAAATGCAGATCTTATTAAAAGTCCTAACAATTGGGCCTTCAACTCATATTTTCATGGTGACCAACATAGTTCAGGCCCCAACCCAAATCTAAAAGTCTCTTTATAGGTCTCTTGGCCCATAAAGGTTTCATTTATTTATGTATTTGCCTAGAGCATTATATGTAGGAGGCATTTATTAAGCATTTGGTAAATGAATATTTGTGGGAAAGCATCAAGCTATCTCACCAACATGTTCATGTCTGCCCAAGTTAAAACAGAAAGCCTCTCTCTGTCCTTTCAAGCCCTTCTTGAATTGAATTTGGAGTTAAATTTTACTGCCTATCTTCTAGAAAGAATATTCTATAGTCAAGGCCTCCATTTCCCCCATCCCATACCCTCTCCCTAAATTCTCAACCCCAGAATCTAATTTTCATTTCTAATAAGCAACTGACAACTGCTCTTCAAGGTTATCAATGACTGAATGGCCGCAAATAATTGTTTCTTTTAAGGTCTCCTTGACTCCTATCCATCATCTGAACCCTTCTATAATACATTCTTATCTCTAGGCTTCTATGCCATGGTGTTTCTCTCTGTCTCTGTCTCTCTCTGTCTTTATCTCTCTCTCTGTGTGTGTCTCTCTGTCTCTCTCCCACAATTCTATTCTTTCTTCTCTACACTTTCCCTTGTCCCTAAGCTCAAGTGCTGAGCTGCCTGCCTTAGCTTTCAAGAACCTCAACAACCTGGTCCGTGACCCCCTTTCCAATCTTATCGCACATATGTCCCTAAGGTTCCAGTCAAACAGTACTAACTGCTTCTCCCCAAACACCGCTAGAGTTTCTTGACCCCACTTCTTTACTTAGGGATCTTGGACAGGCTTGCTGAAGAGGCAAAGTTATCAGAATGGGCAGAGGCCACTGCAAGTTGGCCTTATAAACAAACTATCTGATAAAAGCAGGGATCCTTTGAGAAATGCGATACTTCTCTCAGGGATTTGCTAAGTTAAACTACAAAATAAAAGAAGGGACTTGCCCTCAAGCTCCCCTTCCCCAGTTCCCTGAACCATCTCAACAGCCAAGAAGAAATCCCAATAGGTTTTCAATGATGCCTGTGAGGTTCTATGTTTTTTGAGTCGTTGCTGTCCCTGAAATATAACATTCCATTTTATATCACTCTATTTTGCCCCAGCTGGTCTTCATGTCAGGAAGGTCCTGCATCCTTAGCTCTACCTCTTTAACCCCTTCACATCTCACTTCAAGCCCGCCTCCTGTACAAAGCACTTGCTGATTTCCCCTCAGAAAAACCAGGGCCCATCAAACATGATGTATTTATGCTACACACACATACACACATATACACAGAGATTTTATGAACTTGGATATATGCAAGTTACTTCCCCTGATAGAATGTAAGATTCTTCAGAGTAGGGATTCTTTTATTTCTGCTGCAGCACCTAGGAAAACGTTGGTGCGTAATACATCCCAAAGAAATTTTTGCTTATTGACTGGTCTAGCCTAAGCAGAATGGTGTTGTCATCAGTTGTCCTTTGTTTTAAGAGAACTAATGGCTTCTTGGGATGTTGTCTTAGACTTGCATGTGAAGGATTTAGGTGAGGCAGAGCCTCACTCTGCCTTTCATAGTCATTAAAGGCCAGTGGCAGAAGAAGCCAGGATTCCCATTGATGGGGTGGGATGCAGTAGATGACTTTGGTATTGGTGTCATTGATGTCTAACCAGCTCTAAGTACTCTGCTGTTCCTGCTTCTGCAGCCTTCATTGCTGCGGAAACAAATTGTTCTCCTCTACCTATTGTGCTAGGGGAAGTCTTTACATCCTTGGAGTAGATGTACCCCGTAACTCACAGAAGGGTTTGAGACCCCTTGATTACCCTCAACCTACCAAAATGGTTTACTGAGGTGTGGCCACTGTGCATGCTATATGAGCAGCCCCAAAAAAGTGTTTGGTGGCCCTCACACCAGAGGTGCTAGTCTTCCCTGAACACCTGCCATACCCCAAATAATATGGTATGTTGGATAAAGAGCAAACCACCATAAGTCAAGAAGACTTGAGTTCAACCCCAACCTTCACTAAGATTCTGGCCAAGGCATTCGCTTCTTATTGACCTCCATTCCCTTCTCTGTAAAATGAGAAGATCATAGTTAATGATGTTACGTATCCCTTCCAACTCTATGGTCTTACAATCTCAGAAATCTATGAGAGATTATTGTGTTTTAGAAACTCTCATTGTTCTCTTGCAGCTGGTGATACAATTGGGTGAATGAATGACTAAGAAGTCAGATGATGAAAATCTAAGTAAAGGCTTTCTCTACAGAAATAGAATCTAGGAAACAGAGCAAAAATAGAATTCTCAGGGCTTCATTGATGGTCAATCCTTTATTGTCATGTAATTTAATTACATTACAGAGGGGTTAAATCTTTCACCTTAGCATTCTGAAATGCTAAAGCAGAATTGGAAATTAAGGCAATCCAATTATCAGATACTTTCCATTACTTAAAAATAAGTTCCTGGGGGCAACTAGGTGGCACAGTGGATAACACACCAGCCCTGGATTCAGGAGGACCTGAGTTCAAATCCAGCCTCACACATTTGTCACTTACTAGCTGTGTGACCCTGGGCAAGTTATTTAATCCTCATTGCCCCACCAAAATAAATAATAAATAAATAAGCAAACAAACAAATAAATAAAAATTAAAAATTAAAAAAAAATCCACTCAAAGGAAAGTATGTTTTTTCCCTTAAGCCGACTCTCTCTCTTTTTTTTGTCTTTCTTCTTATTGTAAGTCATCAAAAGAAGACTAACAAAATTGACCCCTTGGAAAATTCCTGGGCTTTGCTGTCACCAGTTTTTTGGGGAAAATAACAAGAATTTAAAGTGGAAACCAAAGAAAACTCCCCAAACCAGGGATTCTTGTATGCTACTTAAGAAAATGTTACTTTAGAATAATTTTGCCTCCCCCAGAGGTTATCTGCCAGGTTTCATCCCACAGTGAATTCTTGAATCCATCAAGAATGGGAGTTGAATCAGCAAAATGCCAAAGAAGACAACTTCAGCTGTGGAGGAGGATGGAAAATTTGTAAGAACAAGGACCTTGCCCTTAAGTACATGGGATTGCCATTCAGAAAGACTAGCTCAACCCCTTGTAACTCCAGGAGTACAAGATTCTGGATAAGTCTCATCTTACAGGGAAAAAAAAAAACAAAACAAAACAGGCCCTTTGTAGGCTCTGTCTCCCCTCTTAAAAACAGATATGCCAAAAAAGAAAATAGAAATACCACAAAGGACAGACAAGAACAAAATCAGTAGAATTTGTTCTTTCCCATTATAATCTGACTCAGTCTAAGTAAGAAGCTTTTGGTTTAATAAATATCCCTGAGAATGTCATTAACTCTCTCAATGGCATCAGGGGAACATGGAAGCCACTGAAAGAGAATCTTATTAAATGAGTCTTTTGTGTTTTATAAGGGCGGAGCTTCCCACACAATGGGAGGGGCCACCTTGTTTAATTATGCTGCTGACTGACAGATAAGTGAAAATAGGTACCACTCCACAGCTGGGCTGGACCATAGTTAGTGGCTGTGCTGATGTTCTCTGGAATTCAAGCTAATAGCTTTTTCCATATACTGTTCCCCAATAGTGGAAAGAGCCTCTACTAGCCAAAATGTGGCAGTAACAGTCTAAATCACAACCCTCTCCTGCCCCTATAACATTGACCCTCATGTCCATTAGATCCCTTCCCTCCCAGTCACCACCATGCAAGATCTAGAACAGGGAACATTCAGTAGGAGGTGGGCACAAAGTTAGCAATGCCTCAACCTCACTATGCCAGAAAGAAAACAGTGGCAAATGACCATTTAGAGGATTGATTGGTATGGCACTAAATATATAGATTAATTTGATAGAATTATCAGTTTTATTATATTGGCTCAGCCTCCCCCCCAAACAAGTAGTATTTTTCCAGTTGTTTAGATCTGACTATCTTTGTGAGAAAAGTGTTTTATATTGTGTTCATATAGTTCCTGGGTTTGTCTTGACAGGGAGACTCCCAAATATTTTATATGGTCTAAAGTTATTTTAAATTGAATTTTTCTTTCTATCTCTTGCTGCTGGACTTTGTTGGCAATATACAGAAATGCTGATGATTTTTGTGGATTTATGTGTATCATGTAACTTTGCTAAAGTTGTTAATTATTTCAAGTAGTTTTTTCATTGATTCTCTAAGTATAACATTATATCATCTGCAAAGAATGACAGTCCTGTTTCCTCATTTTCTATTCTAATTTTTCCAGATGATTTTCTTCTCTCATTGCAACAGCTAAAATTTCTAGTATCCTATTGAATAGTAGAGATGATAATGGGCATTATTGCTTCACCCCTGATCTTATTGGGGAGACTTCAAGATTATCTTCATTACAGATAATGCTTGCTGATGTGCTAGCTCATATAGCAGAATTTTCATCCTGCCCATTGATCAACAAGATTGAGACAGAGAATTAATTTGCATACAATTTCAAGAGAAGCATGGATTTAGTGTTAAAAACAAGCCCAGAATTTAGTCTCTACAAACAAGTAATGTTAAGGCTTACCTTACAAAAATAGCTCAAAAGCAAGAAAGAGGAAACTCATGATCTTGCTTCTTTTTCATCATGTTACAACAACAAATCAACACACATGCATTTATTAAGCACCTACTATTTATTGTTCAGTCACTGTGAGAAGCATGAAAGGGAAACATGAGGAGATTCTCAACTTTTACCCCAAGACCCACCAGAGGCTAGCAAACTCCCCCCCTCTCTCTTCTTAGGTCTGTATAATCCTTTCATGTCTGGGATGAACTACATACTGCTGGGGCCCCATCTAACAGGTTCTGGGACTCTGTAATACTGGTACTGCTTATACAGTAGAAGTCACCAGAGTAACATGACAGCCAAGGAATCTTGCATTAATTTAGTCTTCATTAAGAAAAACACAGGGAGTCCTCTGTTGGATTTTAGTTTTTGTATTCCCAGAACTGGGTTCAGTGCCTGGAGCACAGTATGTGATTATTGAATGCTTGCTGAAGTGAACTGGATGGTGCCAAGTTCTAAGGAGTTATGTATTACCATAGTCCCCAGCCCTGAGCAAGGGACAGAAAGACTTGAGATAAAATCTGGCCTCAGACACTGGATGTGTGACCCAGGACAAGTCACTTAACCTCTGTCTGCCTCAGTATTCTTATCTGTAGGTGAAGATCTGTATAATAGCATCTACCTTGTAGATAATCAAATGAGATAAACAGTGTTATATAAATGCTATCAAGATTCTTATTAGTCACACTTTGATATCTCTGGAGATCTCATTCACTTCTGACATTGCATTTTGGGAAAGTCATTGATAAAGCTGGATCGTGTCCCAAGAAGGGGGACCAGGATGGCAAAGGGCTTCCAGTCTGTACCACAGACCATTAGCCGCAGGACTATGAACATTTAGAAGACAGAACTTGAGTTCATGAGCATTTCCAGAGCCACATTCAAGAGTCTGAAGTCTTGTTATGGAGAAGAAGAGGATGAAGTAGTAAGCTTTGTCTTGGCCTTAGAAGGCAGAACTACAGACATGAGTGGAAGCCCCAAATCATTTGATGGAGATGGATGCAAAGAATGTTTCCCTAACAGTAAAGGCTGTCCCAAAGCAGAATGAACTGCTCTTAAGGGAGTATGTACCCCATTACTGGAGGCCTTTCAGTAGAGTTGGGAAGACCATCCATCTGCCATATTGAAAAGGAACAATTGTTCCATTATGGGCAATGTCATCCCAATGGACTCCCCTCCCAACTGTAAGTCTATCATTCACTGAAAAGGTGCAGAACATTCTGGCTTTGCAGCCCTGGCAAGATGCCAAGGACAACCCCTCTTCCTCTTATTTTCCTGAGTTCCCTCAGGGCCAGTATTCATGTACACAAAACATACTGTGATTGCATTTTAAGATTAAAGAGACTGAGAATAGGCACTGGGTACAGCTGTGATGTTTCAGAGGACGGCTCATGTTCTCCTTGAGGAAGTGAAAGATTGCTTTGTGGGAGCTGTAGCAAGGATTATGAATGACCTTGGACTCCTGTTCTAAAGGAAGTAAGACCCAAAGGGGAAGGAAGAGGATGAATGAGTAACAGGTGGTTCTTTTTGTCAACCTCTATTCTTCCCAATTTCGATTGTATTTATCCACTTAGGACAACGAATTCTTGAAAACATAGACAGACAGATAAACAGATTATAGATAAATAGACTCACAGATTTATAGACATATAAACTGATAGATAGCTGGATAAACAGATTGACAGAAATATGATAAACAGAAATATAGATAGACAGATAGATAATAATAGATACTGGAAAAGTCTCATATTTGAAAGAGATGCCTAACAAAAGAATTGTGTATGCATTTAAAACATTCTGGCTTTTAAAACAATGTATATCCATTCATCCATTGATAGAATGCAAGGGGAGTAAATGCAATGAACAAGTCACTTCTTTCCGGTTCTTAATTTAGTTAGAGTAGATGGTTTAGTTCTAAGATCTGATGATCAGTGATGCTGTCAATCAGTTCGCATCTCTGCCCTTTCCTATCCCAATGTTTGTTTGTCAACCAGGCTTCCTTCAGGGAATTCCCTCCTTCACTGTAATTTAAATCTTTCCCACTGATTTTCTCAATGTTGGTTATCAGCCTTATAGTGAGTAGTGAATTTTTATAGGAAGGACATTTGACTCTTTTTTATGGAAAAGCTAAAATCTAGGCAAACACACACTCAAGGACATGTGCACACACCAGAAAATGAGGAGAAAAGTCTTGAATCACCCACCCAGTGCCTAACTGATTAATTGAACCCATCAACCAAGGTTGGTCTGTATCATCCAAGCTAACTCAGCAAAATTCTCCCATGGGGTCAAAAACAGGGTGAAATTAATAAAGTAACAAACATTTATTAAGCACCTATTATAGTTCAGCCACCTGGCTAAATCACTGGGGATGCCAAGACTAAAGTGAAACAATCCCTTCCCTTAAGGAACTTAGATGCTATCAGGGGAGACAACCCCTGGAGAGGTAAGACACATAGACTATAAATATAAGGTTGTGGGAGAGGTGGGGAGGAGTCAGGGAAGGATTCCTGCAGGTAGTACTTGAGCTCAATTTGGAAGGGAGATGGGAGATTGGAAGAGGCCAGATTGCTGGCTGGTTGGTTGTTGTCCTTCACACTTGAAGAGGACCAAAATGACATCATGATGTTGGGATCAAAGTACAGTGTTTCCGACTGTGGCTGATCACACCAATATGAGCTCCAAAGAGTCTACCACAGATGGGGTACAAACATTCCATATGAACTTAGGTCAGATTGTAAAGGGAGAGTCTTCATCATTACACCCAGGTCAGGTAGCAAAGCTTGCTTGAAATGAAGCAAGTTCCAAAAAAGGCAGGGTCTGGTCAACAGGAAGAAGCTCAGAGCTAATTTCTGATTGCATTAATCCAGACTCCTCTTCCCAATGAACCCGGGCCAGTAAACAAGGAGTAACAAACATGGCTCGAAGGCTGCTGATTCTGCTAAGCAAAGTGATCTCCCACCTCCACAGTCCTTCCAGCCAGCAGGCATCTGCAAACCATCAGTAAAAGTGTGGGATGCGGACCTCCTTTTACTGAACAGGGGCAGCCAAGTGGCTGTCCACGCCATCTGGTGGTTACAAATCTCTTAGATGGGAGTTAGGAGGTATGGTCAGCACTCTGTAGAAACCAGTGAAGCCTATTGCTCCTTGAACACTAGCACATTCTTCAGCGAAGGTCATTCCTATGCCAGGGATGCTGCTGACCCCTCCGGCTCCTTGCTAGGTACAGCATGGATTGGTGTCCTTGTGTCTGTCTGCTTGTGGGACATGGGGATGAAGGAGGAAAGCTTCCCCAAACCATTTCAATTCATGTTTGAAATAAAACTCTTTAATGTTCAATTCCCTTTCCCTGTTCCAAATGGCATCTGGAAAGATGGATGGAAGAAAGGCAGGATGGAAAGATGACCTGACAGCTGCAGCCTGGGCTTCACATTGACAAAGAGAACACAACCTCCCAAAGGTGGAAAAAACCCTACATGCAGAAAGCATGGTGTGCCCTTGGCAGGGGCTCACACAGGAAGGAGCCTCTTGTAAGTGGAAAACATGTCCTCTGATGGATTGTTAAAGGCTAGTGCAGGTGGGCCCAAAGGACAGGAGCACTGAGTGACTCACATGGTCAGTGGCTGAGCTCAGCAGAGAAGAGCCTCCAAATCCACTGGGGACCTGGTAGGATCATCCATACAGGGAACCCCTGGGACTGGAGAATCAGCAAGATAGAGGCATTCCTGAGGCTAGAGTCAGAAGACCTGGCTTCAAATCTCCATTCTGCCCCCAGTACCCTTTAATGAGGTCCTCCTCTGTACAATGAGAGTTCATCCGACTGAGTTCAGATTTCATCAGGCTAGAGATCCTCTGAGCCGGGAGCTGTGATGAAAACTGACTTTCCCTCTTCAGCTCTAGGGGCTGGTCCCATTTCCATCTAATCTCAGATGTGGGAAACAAGGCTGGGCAGCTCCTGGAGGCTCAGTCCTAACAAATCCTGAAGTAATGAGCCGGGTAGCAGCCCTATCCCCCACCCCCAACCCCATCCCTCACCCAGTGCTTGCTTAAGTTTATAATTGAGTTTTATTGATGACTTTTGTATGTATTTGTCACACACACACACACACACACACACACGACTCATAAGGAAGAACATCGAGTAGATACAAGCACTGGGGACAGCGAGTGGCCTTCTTTGATCCCATCCCAACACTATTTTGCCCTGGGGTTCCCCTATCTCTGTTCTCCAGAAACCTTATGAGTGTTCCTTCTATTTTCACTTCTTTTAAATGATTTAACTTTCACTGACATCAGTTTCATCTCTGCTCACATTCTTCTTCCCGGTCACAAGCATCTCCCTTGAGCAAACTGGCCTTGCAAAGAAAGACTTGCTGATGTCTACCCTCCTCCCCCCCCATTCTGTTCCTGGAAAATAGATGCAGTGGACGGGGGATCTGGTCACACTGGAGAAGGGCTCTCCCCTGGGTAAGCCTCGGGGATGCTTCTAATCAGGGGAGCGGAGCCTTGTGCCAAGGATGCGGAAGACTGGATCAGGCAACAGTGCTCAGCCACACGTGCTCCAATCTGGGGAACATCCCAGAACACATATTGTGGGGAGGCAGCCATCCATTCATCGCCCAGCAGACACACAGCCCTGGCCTGCCCCGCTCGGTGCCCCCTCCCCCTCCCCCCATAGCCAGGGCTAGGAATAAGCCTTTGGAAAATGTGACCTCACCTCCCGGGTAATTTGAGTTCATGTGTAACAGAGCTGGCTGCAGACCGCCTTTCTGCCTGGTTAGGGTGAGGGGTGAGAGGGGGAGGCTGAGGCAGGAAGGCCCCTGGGCTCCAAAGGCAGGCCATGTGAGCATGCCCCATAAATCTGCCCCCCTCCCCCCTTCTCTGCTTCTCTGCTCCCAGGCCCTTGGGGACTCCTGGATTTGACTTCCCGATAGGAAAGCCCACCGACGGGCCCCGCTGACATCTGAACCAGCAATAAATCTAACAAAGAATGAAAGCATGCCCGTTTGCCCAGAAACCAAGCATGCTCATTTAGGAAATGAATTTGAACACATTAGCACGTTCCAAGAAGGGAAGTCTGGCAGAGTGGGAAAGACCACTTCCCTTAGTGACAGGAGCCACGGGCTTCAAATCCGGCTTCAATCCCACTTATTAGCGATGTGGCTGTGGGCAAACCGCTGAACTCACCTGAAGCTCAGTCTCCTTATGTGGGAAGTGGGTGAATAAGTAGTCCCAACCAACTGCCAGGATAACAGCAAAGAAAATGACTTGAAACCCTACTACAGAGTTGGGAGGGATTTCTTCCCCAGCCAGAATGATGCATGAGAATCGCCCTAAGCTTGCAGGTCACTGGAAAACATCCCAAGCCACAAGTGGGAGTGGCTCAGGGGGTGAGGAAGAAGATAAGGTTTCCATCTACCATCTGTGGCTCGTGGTCTGATTCTGCCATGAGGGTGACTGTGAGCTGTGGTTCGGGCACACACTTTGGAAGGGATCAACATATTAGAAACAGAGCCAGGCATGGCCCGGAGATTGGCATTGTCAACAGCGCTTCCTCCATCTCACCTGCTGCTGCTGCTGCTGCCCTCCCTTCTAAAGTTCCCTTGCACCTCCTTTGAAGGTATCCTGTAAATATGTATGTGTGAATGAATGCATATATGCCTGGATGGATGCATGCATACATGTGTTTATGTGTGCCTGCGTGTCAGTACATGCATGTAAGCAAATGTGTTTATAATGCATCCATGCATGTATGTCTGTGTGTCAGTGCATGTACGCATGCACATGTGTGTCTATGTGCATCCATGTCTGTGTGTTTGCTTATCAGTGTATGTATGCACATGTGTGTCTATGTACATCCATGTATGTGTGTGTTGGCATGTAATCTCTTTGAGGGCAGAGATGATCTCAATTCCTGTATTAGTGGCCCCAAGACCTGGCACAGTGCCTGGCATACAGTAGGCACTTAATTAGTGCCTTTTTGTGGGGCAATGGGGGTTAAGTGACTTGCCCAGGGTCACACAGCTAGTAAGTGTCTGAGGCTGGATTTGAACTCAGGTACTCCTGAATCCAGGGCCAGCGCTTTAACCACCGTGCTATCTAGCTGCCCTTGTTTTTTTGTTTGTTTGTTTTGTTTAATTAGTGCCTTTTGATTGACTGGTTGCTGGACTTTGGTCCTGACTCATCTCTATTAGCCATCCCTCCCAACCAAGCCCTGTCAATCCTCTTCTCACCAATAAAAATTCAGCTGAACGATCTGGTATAACCACATGGGTGGGTGGGCCAGAAGGGAACAAGACAATTCCCAGGCCTTCCATTTGGAAGTAATTATCAAGTGGACACTTCTCTCAAATCAGGTGGACCTGTTCTCTATCAAAACTCCCTTTTCCCACTCCTGCCTGCCCCCTTTGGTGGGTAAGTGCCCTTCGTCTCCCTCCATTCGGCTCCCGCCCTTCCTGGAAAGCCCAGCGCCAAGGCCATCTCTGCACCCTGGTGAGTGAGCCCCAGGCCAAGGAGCCTTTCCTGCCTGGAGCTGCCACAGGCTTGTCTCTTTGAGATGCTCCCTCAGCACAGCCTGAGACAGAGGCACCTGCTGGCCCATCCTGGCCTCACGTACAGGAACCAAGGCTCCTCCTTTATCTTCCTCTCCCTTCCCCTCAGGCACCAACCCAGAGCCTCCTGGAACCCTCCTGCTGTTTACATAAGAAAGCCAGACTTTAATCTCTACCAGGCTCACCCTGCCCCACAAGCAGGGGATTCACACCCCTCACTCATCTCCCTGAGGGCAGGGACTAGTGTGCCCCAGAAGTTAGCAAGGTACCTGGCATTTCATGGGTGCTTAATTAATGCTTATTTACTGGAAGAAGATCTCCAAGTGTCATCTGGGTGGCAGAGAAAGGGGGACAGAGGAAGAGGAGGAGGGAGAGGGAAGAGGAGGGAGGTGGGGGGGTGAGCCCAGACCTAGTTTGCTGATTAGAGTCTTTCCTGCTCACTGCGCTCTCCTCAGAAGGCGAAGAGAAGCAGGGTGTGCGGGAGGAGAATCAGCATTCCTCGAGCACCTACTATTGTTTTACAAACATTATCTTGTTTGATACTTGCAAAAGCCCGGTGAGGGAGGGGGTGTTCTTATCTCCATTTTATGGAGGAACTGAATTGTAGGAATGCTAGAAACAACCGAGACAGACAGTCAGAGTCAAAGACAGAGAGAGGGAGAGACAGAAAGAGAGACAGAGAGAGACAGAAACACAGAGAGAAATGGGGAGGAATAGAATAAAGGGGGGACTCTGGTGACAGGAGAGACCAAGAGGAGGGTCAGTGACCAATCTCCTGCAGAAGCAGTCAGCTTCAGATTCAACTCCGTTATTTTAACCCTGTTAAAAGGACGGCTAAGGGGCATCACGGCGTGGTCCTAATGAATAAAGGATGTTCGGCACAGACCCCAAAAGAGCCACCAAAACAAAAGCAGCCGTGGTTCTGCTCAGAAAAGAACATGGACTTGGCCAGGCGGGGCAGGATGGGGGGACTGGGAGGAGGGGGAGCCCCCCACAGGACCCACCCAGTCCTCCCCCTCTCCCAGATGTTTGTCCTCTCCAGGCTGAGCCAGACAAGTGACAGTGTTTCCCATTAGTCACCCCCACCCCCATGGAGCCAGGGGTGATCTTGTTGTGATACCAGACTCTGGGTAGCTGTTCAGGAAGCCTGGAACTCCTCCGGGAGCACAAATGGGTAGTGATTTATTGGGGATAGGGACAAAGCCAGATAGCTGTGCAAAGCTCAGGAGGAGCCCAGAAGTGTACCTCAAAAGCTGGCTGACAGTGCTGAGGGGTGGGCCTCTCCCGGCCCACGGCTTCTCTGACCAGCCCTCCCTTGTGATCCAGCCTCTGCAGGGGCAGCAGGCTCTTGCCTGAAGAGAATGAAAGGCCTGTGCTCATTGAGGCCTGGAAAATCTGACCCTGTCCTAGTCAGCATCATTTTTTCCTCATCCCAATGGTCTCCTTGATCACCTTCCAGACCCACTCATTTCCATTTTGCTTCTCCTTCCATCAAACTGACCTCCTCCTCCCCCCCTTCCTGCTTCTTCAAGGCCTTTACAGACAAGAGGGAATCCTGGGGCAGAAGCAAATGGCTGGAGCCAGCCATGGCTCCTTACTACTGGGGAGCCATCCGAAGCCCACTTTCTTTGTTCTCTTCCCACTGTGGCCAGCACAGGGCTCAGGGACTGGTCACATGTCAAAGGGGCATAAAAAAACATTTATTTAAAAATAATGAAAATTGCCCATTTTCACTAGTAAAAAATGTGAAATCTCTAAGCAGCAAAGGAAAGATGGCCCACGGCTCTTGAGACAGAGGTGAATCTGGCTCCCTAAAAGTTCTCTCTTTGAATGGGTAAATACTATAAGTGATAAATTCCTTCAGTGCTGAAAGGATTTCAAATAGGGACCATCCTGTGTGCTTGCTGCCCAAGGATCAGCATGGCAACCTGGGAAGAGGTTCATCAACAAAAAGAAGGCCAAGGGACTGTTTTCAGTTTTGGCAACTTATTAAGTCAGTCAATTGAGGCAGAGTGGGAGTTGGAGAAGGCAGTGACGAAAGTGTGGCTCCCTGCAGTTCTAAGATCAGAAAAAAAGGGTGACGAAGGAGTCAAGGTATGCATTCAGGAGTGGGGATACCTAAGAAAAAGGGCAACCAGAGAGAGGAAAAACATGCCAGGCATCCATTCAGACACTCAAGATAAAAGGGAGAGGAAGCTTGGCATTGCAGATGGAGAGCCAGCCTCGAAGCAAGAAGCACTGGGTCTGGGTACCTGTCTCCCTTCTGACAGAGATGGGCTGTGTGACCCGGGGCTAATCACTTAACCTCTCAATGCCCCTAGACTAGTTCAGAACAACAGCCAATCTACTCCATGGAAGGAATACCCTTAAAGGATGCACCTTATGTCAATAATATCACAGGCCCAGCTAGTTCCCACCCTCTCTCTACCCACCCCAACCCTTCAGCCAAACATGAAAAAGTGGCAAAAGAAATCCTCATGAGGAAACTGCTTAAAGCTCCTGCCAATAAGGGAGCACTGTGGTCAAGTGAACATTAAGGGAACAGCATATTGGGGAATATTCCTAAGGGTGCTTTTAAATCCAGGAAAAGAAAGGACCCGTGAGAAAGCAGACAGAGTGGTATATTCACAGAAGAGAGAAACCCTCTGACTCTCAGTGGGGCAGCTGGGGCTGACTGTTCTCTCCTTCACTAGTTATCTGGGTGACCTAGGGCACAACAGCTCATCCCTCTGAACCTCAGTCTCCCCACATGAAAATTCCAACCATTCTCATGCAACCCACATGTCAAAGGGTTTTTATGCACTGGCATTCATAAGCCTTAAAATGCTAAAGCAAGGAGAATCATTTTATTATTATTATTATAATCATCAAGAATAGTAGTAATTATTTGATAGAAATTGGCCTGGCAGCTATTAAAAATGGCAGCCATTCTCTTAAATGCCAGGGCATTACACACATGGTGTCTTTCTTCTGTGTCCTTCAAGGCTCAGCTCATGAGCAAATCTTCCAAGAAGTCTTCCATAATAACCATATTCCTCTCCTCACCCCATGCTAGTGTCCTCTCCTTAAGTTTGTGTTTATATCTCTTTTCATGTTTGTCTTCTCCCCATCCCATCTTGCCAGACTATAAGTTCCTTAGGAGCAGGTATTTCATTTATATCTCCATATTTCCAGTGCCTAGTCTAGTGCTCAGCATACAGTAGGTGCTAAATGAATGCATATTGAATTGAAATGCTACTTAAGCTATTTGGTGCCTTAACTGGAGTCCTGCTTATTGAATTATCTTATTTCTGATGTTGAGCTTTGAGATGAGGGCTATCCTTCCCCAGCATCCCATGGCTAAATCAGTTCCCAAAGGACACAATAGTGTTCAAAGTCAAGAATGGTTTGGTGCCACTGCTTCTGGTGAAATCACAAATCTATAAATATGTATCATACAGCAAAAGGAAGTGAAACAAACCAAAGCCCTTTCCCCTCCACTCCCCATGCCCCCCAAAATTGAGCACCACAAATCTATCAGTAATAAGCTATTGAGAGGAGAAGGCTTGATCCAGGATTCCAGTCTTCAATTCACTGGCCTTCAGGAGAAGGAAAGGCATGGAGGTGGCCCTCCCCCACTCAGCCACCTGCCACTTTCATCAGCTGCCCTCTATCTTCCTTCACCACTCTTCGGTCTCTTCCTTTCTATCAATCTGCTTCTCTGTATTAGGTATTATGCAGGATCTCCATTTTCCCTGTTTTCAGATCTCATACCCTGTCCCCAAAGCAGGAGTCGACTCTGCCAGGCCACATGCCTGATCTTTGGTTCAGAAAACATCATCGTGATGCCCACTCAGGCTCACATCGATGTCATCAGCTGCTCTCCATGATCACTTCTTAGGAGCCTGGGCGGAGATGGGGACTGATGGATTCATGGCTTGAGACATGATTCATTTTACAAACATATTTGAGAAAGATTCCCTGCGGTTTGACGGCATGGAATCACTTGGCCTTCTGGGGAAAAAAGGAGCCCAGATTAATGCACCATGAATGGTTTTGGCCTCAGAAGGAGGTCAGTATTAGACACTTTCTCCCTTTTACACATTCATGGGGACCCAGAATGATTCAACTCAATGAGTATGTTAAATGTAGCCTACTCTCCATCAGGCTGCATGCTAGTCATGGAGGAGAGGGAATAAAAGCAAGCTGTCTTCAAAGAACTTAAGATCTACCCAGATCCCAATCCTGCCACTTGTTTGTATTACTTTGAGACAGTCACTTCTCTCCTCTTGGTCTCATTTCTTCATCTATAAAAGTAGGGAGTTGGCTTAGATGACCTCAAAGGTCTTATCCCACCCCCCCCCCCCACGAATGCCATGGCTCCTTACAAGTCTATGCGTGGCAAGGGGTGGGAATAAAAAAGGGAGGGAGGGAGGAAAGATGAATCAAGTGCTTATGATGTGCCAGGGCCTGTGCCTTTAAGAGGAGCACTGTCTCCCCCCAGGAAAGTCCCTCTTTTCCAATTTCTTTGATTGTTGGCTTGGAAGGAGCCGAGGGTCAGAAAAAAGGCAGCTGATGAGGTTTACACATGGAAACCTGGCTACCTCTGCTCAGTGAAAGGGTTGTAATGGGGCACCTGTGCAAGTCACATCTCCCTTTTATTACTTACAAAGGGCCTCCATCCTCAATCCAAGGATTGGCTTCTTTTTCAATTGAGCTAGAATTCCGGTGATTCACACGATATAGAAACATCCAGTGTAGCACATCCTAAAGAACAGCAGCCTTAATCTACTTTGGAGGGAGATTTGCTAAAATCTTGGCTTTGTCTTTCCATATGCCAGCCCCTCCCACGACCTGCTTTGTGGGACTTTTAAGAGGGAAGGACAAAGGATGGAATGCCTACTGCACATTACTGATGTCACTTGTTCTGTATTCTCTGTTAGACCCCACAGAACAGTTGTGTTTTCTAAGAGGATCGAGCAAACATCTATCCTAGTCAACTCCATGAGTCAAGGAAATGGGTAGAGAACTCCATTGTGAGTGTCTAAGTCTATCCAAAAAAGCTTCGAATACATGAAATTACATCAGGTTGGGAATTTTACTGATTCCACTCTTGTTTCATGTGATTAGTGGTAGAGCATTGAACTGATGTCTAGAGTGGGGAGATTGGTAAGTTGGTGATTTAGGGACTCAAAGGGGGAAAGAAAGGCCAATAGTCTCTTCCAAAAGATACTTCAATCTTCCAATGGATCTGAGATCTCATTGGAAGTGTTTCCCTCTCTCTCTCTCTCTCTCTCTCTCTCTCTCTCTCTCTCTCTCTCTCTCTCAATGCTAATTCCAAAATTGATACCAACATTATTAACAATGAAGATATTATGATAGCTGGCAGTCATAGAGCACTTGCAAGTGCTTTTGACATAATATCTTATTTGATCCTTCTAGGACCCATCACTTGGTTGGGCAAACATCCTATTGCTGCCCAAATCACAGGGATTCCTTGTATTCCCTTCCCCATTTTGAGTGTTCTCTTTGGCCTTTTTAACACTCTCCAGAGTGAACCAAGTCACCCTGAAAACTATCTTTAATGAAAACACCAATGGCACAAAATGGGAATTTCCATGACCTCAGTTTTGGCTGTCTTTCCTCCAACTCCATTTCCAGTTTTCCCTCACTTGATTCACTTTTTTGCAGGGGACCTAGAGAACAAGGGGTTTCTGGGTGGACCAGAATGAGACATCATGCCAGTAATCTCATGTCTATCTCTGTCTTTCTGTCTTTCTCTGTCTCTGTCTCTTCCTCCCGCCTTTGCCTCCCCCCCCACCCCTGCCTGAAATTAAGCAGTTGGTGCCAAGGTCCAGAACTTGGGAAAGTTCTTGCTAAAGTTTCAAAGCACTTACTCCCTCCCACAAACATTTGTTAACCATCTACTAATAGGAGCTGTGATACACATTTTAATGGCCATGCCAACTTCTCTAATGTGCCTCTGGGAAATCTCTCTTAGTACCAACTTTTAGAGTATTAGAAATGTGCCCCTCAGAGACTCTCCAGATGTGAAGTGACAGGTTTTTTTCTCAGTCTACACAAACAGTCTCCACATGACACATTCCCAGTGGCTGGGAGGGGTGGAGACTCTGGCTCAATCACCCTAACTTTTGCCGGGTTGGTTTGTTTTAGCCATTCCAACATCATCCAGATGTTTACTCAGCAAATGCCAAGACTGGTATCATCCCAACTGCTTATATTAACATTGAGCTATGTTGTTATTATCACTATAGAAAACATGGGGCATTTTTGGTGTCTAATCCCTAACCAGGATCTCTCACCTGGAGTGGATGTTGCACAAAACATCTAATCCTTCCTCATCCACTCCTTTTTAGGCTCAGATGTTCAGGAGCAAATAAGCTATTGCTTTTCAGCTCCCGGTGCACATGAAAACTGAATAACAAAGTATTCTATTGTTCAGAGGTATGTGTGTATTCATTATCAAGTATTTCAAATTAATTCTGTTTCATGAATCAATTAAATGCTACCACAGCCAAGTCATTGCCCCACCAAAAAACCAAAACCAAAAAAAAAAACCCATAACAACAACAACAAAAGTGAAATAAAAATTATAAATGTGAATTCATGACCCACACGACAAATAATCAACACAATAGAAAAATGAGTGCAAATATTTGTCACAGTGACAAACCACGCCGAAGAAACGAAAGAGAAGAAAAGCAATTGGGAATGAAAATACAAAAAATCAAAGGATTATCTGGAAAAAGAGAAGAAAAGGCTATAACATTAAAAGAAAATACAATGTCTATATAAGCAAAACATATTGAGAAAGACAAACAATGAGTATTGTCCCCAAAATGGAAGGGGCTTCCTAGTAAAGAAGCTTCTTTTGAGACATTTTCAAGATGAGCCTAGATACTCATTTATTGGGGATTTTATATAGGACTTTTCTGTAGTTTGCATTAGGTTAATTGCCCACTAAAGACCCTTTCAGATTTGTTATGTCTCTCTGAACTGTTTTTCCACAAGCAGGTGGCAAATGATAATGGATCCAATCACACATTCAATAAGAAAGATGCCCACCAGGGTGAGGAGATTGGCTGAGGTTAGAGGTATGGTCTGTAATTATAGGCCAAATAGAAGCTAAATGACTCCTGGACCCTCAGCTCCAAGCCTATTGCAACATCACTAGGACACTAAGTAGACACAGGCACTCAATCAGGTAGGATGACCAAGAAGCAGAACCTAGAATGCAGACTGCCAATTAGAATGGGAGAGATATTGTCAAAACCCTCAGGTGGTACCCAGCTGGAGGCTAGTTAGTGATGATCAGCTGGAGGCAATCAGCTGTTCACAGGAAAGGCAGTTAGAGGGAAAGTTTCTAAGTCAAACAACCAAAACACTTTCAAATGAGTGGCACATTTGAGGAAAATCAAGATGCATCCTGGCTGAGTGAATGAAGGAAGTGCCTGGAAAGGAAAAGCAGAGACTGCTAGTGAGAAAGCACTTTGCCCATGTCAGTACAGCAGAGGAATGAGAGTTGTCCTTGTCTCCACCATGAGCATCACCCTAGAGGGCCAAACTTCGTCCTTCATTAAAGACATGCACACTTCCTTGATCCAGCCTTTCTGTAAAACGAAGGCTTGGGTCTCCATGCCTTCTGATACCCTTTTCAGCTTGAAATCTACCACGGCAAGATCTCTCTACATGAGGGGATCTGAGAACATGGATAGGGGAAACATTACATATCGTCACCAAGCTCTAACTGAAACTTACCCTTTCCTATTCCAAGAAGGGTCCTTAGATTTCACCAGATGACCTGAGTCGTCTATAACTCCTGTGCTACTGAGAGATGCATTCCCCATAAGCTATTTCATTCAAGTGAAGCATTAAGGCTATTTTATTTAGATAGGCCAAAAGAATTTCTGATAGATAAATAAGACGGTCGCATCCCTTTTTCTGGATTGCAGTCATTCTTCAAATAACATTATATTCAAATACAAGAAGGCTGAATACAAATTTTAAGAGCCTTACTATTTCTACGACAGAAAAAAATATCAAGGGAAATATATAATTTTTAGCATTTGCCAAATGATTGCACAGCTTACACTTGGCAAAATTTCCCAAGAATGAGCCAAAGTTCAGTGCTGAGCTCCAAATATTCAGGGATTGATACTGACTCAGAAAGGAGTATAACGATTCAATTGATACTCATTCTGCAAACCTAACAGATTGCAGGGGTATGGGTCAACTAAAAACTTGGCTAGGCATTTTAGCAAGCTGCTGTCTTAGAACTTCAGTTTGCTCATCTATAAAATGAAAAGGTTGCATTTGGTGACCTCTTCCAGGTCTGACCTCCTGCAATTTTAAATAGGTCATTATAAAACAAAGAGCCTTCATGTCAAGCAGGGGACTTTGTTCTCCTGGCCTTCAATTATTCCCTCAGAAACCCTAGGGTCTGGCACTTTATCAGTGTTGTTCTTCACATCACTGACACAGAATATAGTTCCTCTGGCCTGGAAAAATAATTTTCAAGTCATTCTTTGTCTCTGATCAATTTGACCAACTGGGTGATGAACCTTTTTGAACTTATTAAGGTGGGAACTTCCTAGATGTAGACACACAGAGTACCCATAATTTGGGGTTCTGAAAGCCTATTCTACAAAGTGTCACCCCCTACAAAAATCTTCCTTGATTAGATGATATAATCCCAAAAGTCATCCCACCAAAACCAAGGTGAGGTAGGTACAAAATGGCTAATCTAATTGACCCTTAACTCTCACATATTTTCTTTTCACCATCTGAGAGAGAGAATTTATGAGTAATTCAGCATTTCTTCTTCCTCTCCCTTTCCTTCTATATGTTTTCTTTTCTTTACCTTCTTTCTTTTTCTTCCCATATTCCTCTTCATTTTCTTCTTTTCCTTTTTCCTACTCTTTCTTCATTTTTCTTCTTTCTTTTCATCTTCTCTTCTTCCTCCTTTTGTTCTTTCTCTTTTCTTTCCTTCCTCCTTTTCTTATTTTATTTATTTCCTTTTATTTTTCCTTTTTCTTCTCATAATTTTTTCCTTTTTCATTCTATTCTTTTTCCTTTTTCTCTCTACTTGTCCTTCTTTGTCTGAAGATAAACACACTTAAACAACTGCAGCCAAAACAAAGATGTGAGGGAAAATGTCTAACTCAATGCCAACATATAATCTTACGTAAAAGAGCTTCTATTACTTGGCAATATAAGTTTAAATACTAACTGTAAAGATACAGACACTCCCACATTCCTATAAAGAAAATGGAATTTGTTTATAAATCAGTACCTTTCCTAGATCCCATTAGGTTTAACATACACAAATTTCAAATATCTCATTTTGCCAAAATATTTTCATGGAATAAAGGAGAGATAGAGGAAGAAAGGAGAGTGGAACAAAATAAAAGAATAAACTTAAGACTTTAGCAAGTTTTCAATGACACAGAGAATGGAAACCCACTTCAATAGAATACAGTGGTCCTTGGTTTCTTCTATCTCTCCCATCCTGAATAATTAGCAAAGATGATATTGAGAAACAAAAGCCTAGAAGAGCCATATATAAGGCTTAGTAAATGACCTTCCTGACTGATATGATATGGTTTGGAGGGTACATTTCTATCTGGCCCCAAAGCTTATGTCTCACCAATAGTCAGTAACTTGGGGAAGACCTGAATTGAGGTGGGGTTTGATATCCTCTCAGTCCATGTTTCTTGAACTTGTTGGTTCGACCCTACGTTTGCAGCATCACTGATTTCTAGTAAGTTCTTACAGTGAACCCATATTTTTTGTATTAAAATTGAAATAATTAAGGGCAAGCATCCTTAATTTTGTAATATTTATTTATGTGCTTTGGCAAATGTGGAATTGGGATTTTCAGGGCCAAGTGCTCCCTGCTCCCTGGAATTGAGACAAGAAAGGAATCTTTCCAAAGATGAACAAAGGAAAAGTTTGACTCCCGCACTAAGTCTCCCCCTGGCTGCATTCCAAAGAATGGTGGCCATTATTTCCAAGAAAAATGTGCTAACCATCATGTGTAAGGACCATGCAAGTGCGCTTTTCTTCCAAGGGAAGTGATCTATGTATTCCAGTCCTAGTCCTTAAAGTATATGTGGTTAGGAAAGACAGTTACCAGGGGTAAACAGCTATACTCTATGATTATGGAGAATAGTGGAGCCAACTGTTCCAGATGGGTTTTGAACTCGCAGCCTTGACCTTGTTAGTCAATTAAACTAGTTAGACATCTACCCCAAGTCACAGAAATGTTCAATCAGCATTGACTTGGTATAAGACTTAAACTCACAAGGAAATGTTGGTAGCAAAGTACATGAAATGACCAGCACTCCATACGGCAGACACCCAGGCCATAAACTCCAGCTCTCTGTGTGGCCTTGGCTGTGTCATTTCACCCCTTTCTCCAGGCTTTGGTTTCCTGGAGTGGAGGACAATAAGCACAGTGCCTTCCCAGAGGGAGCACATCCTCAATGGTTGCTGAGCTCAGTGACTCTGTGGCACTTTAAGGACAATAGGGCCCCTCTGAACCAGCCGTAGGACAGAATATTGACTGCCCTTTAGGGCTGAAGAAATGGAGGCTCCGAGAACTGAAGTGCTTTATCTGTGGCTGGACATCAGAGTCACTGCCTGTGAACACAGGTCTCACCTGACTCCATCAAGCCTTCTCTTCATTAAATCACCCGCCCCGCTTCCAAACCTAGGATGATTATAACTGAAATGCTGAAATGAAAAAACAAAACAAAACAAAACAAAAAACCAAAATGCCAAAAATCCTGTCGATGACATTTGCTGTAAACAACACAAGAGGATTAAAAGACCAGAGAAATCTTTGAGAAACAGTGAAACCGCCATTAAGTAGAATGTGGTGTTTTTGGGTGACTGATATTTCTAGCTAACCGAGAGCTCATAGGATCTTCATTCTAGAGCTCATGGAGAACTTGGAGCCCTCTGGCCTAAATGCCTTCCTTTTACTGAAGAGGAAACTGAGGTCCAGGAAATGGAAGTCATTTTCCCAAGGCCTCAGCTAAGAGGAAGGGCCAAGATTGTAATGCCGTATAGCACATCAAACTGTCCTCTTTCACCAAGCATTCTGGAAATGCACTATGACTAGCAAGGTTGTGGGATGGCATTGTCCTTGGCCTGCTCCCCACCGCAAGGAAAGCACTTACTGGTCTCCTCCCCACTTTGCCAGAGAAAAAGGTGATGTTAATTAACCCTGCCCTTAATCTTGCAGGACTACTTTTTGTCAAGTTTGCATCCGGAACTTGATTCCCTCTGTATGGCTTTGGAAAAAGCAATGCTGCAACTTTCTTTCTTTCTTTCTTTCTTTCTTTCTTTCTTTCTTTCTTTCTTTCTTTCTTTCTTTCTTTCTTTCTTTCTTTCTTTCTTTCTTTCTTTCTTTCTTTCTTTCTTTCTTTCTTTCTTTCTTTCTTTCTTGAGGCAACTGGGGTTTAGTGACTTGCCCAGGGTCACACAGCCAGTAAGTGTCAAGTGTCTGAGGCCAGATTTGAACTCAGGTCGCCCTGAATCCAGGGCTGGTGCTCTATCCACTGTGCCACCTAGCTGCCCCCAATGATCCATTTTTCATCATAAAAGAAAACTTCCCCCTGGCCTGCCCCTGGTACATAGTGTGCACGGCAATCAGGGGGAGTCACTGTGGGGTCTGACTCTGAGTGCCTGGTGAGTGTGTGTGTGTGTGTGTGTGTGTGTGTGTGTGTGTGTTGGGGGGAGTGGGGGTATACACTCACAATGCACTTTCCCCTGCATCAGAAAGTCAGCAGTGGGAGGGGGCATTTCGGGGTGGGGGTATTGGGCTGCAGTTACAGGGGCAGAGCTCCTGGGACTAGGGAGGTAAGCTTCCCACTGTGCTCTCATCAAGCTTTCCTGGGGCATCATGATCACTTCTGGGCATGATCATTTAAGGAGGACATACATCAGCAGCCTGGGGAAGGGCATCACGGATGGTGAAAAGCCTCGAGTCCATGACATACGGCGATTGACTGAAGGGACAGGGAAGGCAGATGCAAGAGGGATATGAGCTTTTCTTTTAAGTATTAGAAGGACTGGGAAGAGATGAGACTTGTTCTCTGGCTACAGGGGGCAGAACCAGGGGCAGCAGGAACAAATGTCACCGTGTTCACTTAGGGGGATGATAGAAAGACTTACTGAGCATCAGAGCTGCCCAAACACAGACACCCCCTTTGGTTTTCTCCTCTCTAAAATGAGGATGTTACCCTGAAGGGCCTCTGAGGCGTATTCCCATACTAACTCTGCACCCAAGAGCCTCCCAGCTTCATCGGGAGCATCTAGTGACCAACCTATGCCAAGGGCCCAAGCCAAGGGGAATGGGCTCAGTTTCTACATGTAGGTGGGCATACATGTCTGTGTGTGACCACTGCTCCAGAATTGCGACCAACACTTTCCTCTGGATTCTCCCAGGGCATCCCTGCCCTCATCTCAAGTCACCAGCTCCCTGCACCCACTGCCCACTAACCAAAACACTGTCCACAGGCCTGACCTCACTGCCTAGGCCTGCTGGGGACAGCTGTTTTCTAAAGCGGACAGAAAGGTGAGCTATGAGGAAAATGACCTATTGGGCTAGATCCGACCATCCAAATGCCAGCACTCAGAGTTTGAATGTGTCTCATGTGACTTGAAGTTTTTAATAGCATACGCACGGATGAAAAACCTGCCCCAAATTGCAGGCTTTTTTCTCAGATGCCCCACCCTCCTTTCTTTTTATCCCCAGGATGGAACTTTTTTCTGGGGGCTGAAGGGAAGCAGGGCAGGAAGGAGCAATCAGCTTGGGTGTTTACTCTAGAAGGGTCAAATGTCCCCTAGTCCTACCAGGGGGAAGCATGTGAGCAATCTGAAACACCAGGGAGAGGGTGGGTCACGTCCATATGAGATTAGGAAAACAAGCCTGGCTATTTTGGAACTGGGAAAATGAATCAATTCTCCAGTGTTTTCTCCTGGCTAAAAATGGCCTACTATGCCCGTCCTGCTATGGAGATGGGTGGAGGAAAAACCCTGAACAAGCACAAAAGGATAAACCCATCTTCAAAGAGTCTTCAAATGGTAAACTTTTAACTTTGCAGATCATGGGTGGGCTGGGCATCCCATGTGATCTATGGGACCCTCCCTTCTACAAGCCTGTAATTTGGAGGTAAGTGAACCAGCCCCACCAATGGCGGAGGCAGCCAGAAAGAAAGCAACCGCCTGAAATGAACAAAATGGAAGGATCCTCAGGAGAAGCAAGTGACCGAGTGCTGGCTTTAGATCAGAAGAAAAAAAGAAAGAAAGAAAGAAGAAAAAAAATTCTACATCTGACACTTATAAAGGATAAGTCCCTTCACATCCATGTGATATGAGTAACATCGCCCTAGCGTTTATCTACTAAGGCAAAGAGAGCTGCTATCTGCTTCAGAGGAAGGAGCAGCTATTCAAGGAATTCCCTGCTCTGAGGGAAAACAAAACAAAACAAAATGTGGATCCTTCATATACCCCCCCCCGTTGTTTTTTTTTGTTTTGTTTTGGTTTTATTTTGTTTTTGTGGGGCAATAAGGGTTAAGTGACTTGCCCAGGGTCACACAGTTAGTAAGCGTCAAGTGTCTGGGTTCAGATTTGAACTTAATTCCTCCTGAATCCAGGGCCAGTGCTTTATCCACTGTGCCACCTAGCTGTACTCCTTCCCACACACCCCAAGGTAGTTTGTTTTTTTTTTTAAGTTTTTGTGTGTCATGAATGCCTCTAGAAATATGATTAAGCCAATGGACCCATTTCTCAGAATTGTGTTTTTAAATGCATAAGATAAAATATGTAGGATTGCAGAGGAAAATGATTAAAAAGAAATAGTTACTAAAACATTAAACCAAAGTTAACTCACAGAGCCCAGCTTGAGAAACCCTGCTAAGCACTGCCAAGGAAAGCTACATTCACCTCAGATCCCTCTTCTGCTAAATTTAGAATCGTCATCTCCCTCTCACCTTGCCTGCTTCAAAATTCTTCACCCTATACCTGTTTTTGAAAGGGGGAACTTTAGGAGTGGGAAGGAAGGGAGATGTCAGGGGTTTTATTCTTCTGATTCATTTTAAGACAGATTACTTAAAAAAAGAAAACTTACTGGACTGAAATGGCCCTTTTACTTATATTGAGTTGGTTTTTATGTGGAAGCATCATGGGTCTGAGAGGAAAAGGGATCCAAGAGCTGGGGAAGTCATACTGTCTTAGAGTCCTTGAGATTTGTTTGTTTTGAGAAGTGGAGACAGTGGGGAACTCCCAATATGGAAACTCCCTCCACTGATTCAGGACAGTTCTCCATAAAGACCCAGGCTTTGCTCTGAATCATTTCCCAGTCCTTCACCCAACATTCATTAAAGGTGCCCTTAATAGCTAGAGGTCTCCTAAGAATTTTGGGAGAGAGAGAGAGAGAGAGAGAGAGAGAGAGAGAGAGAGAGAGAGAGAGAAAGCATTCTCAATCAGGGATTGGCCTGGGCAGTCTCTGAGGTACCTCCTGCGATTCTGAGATGAGACACCCAAGGTTCAGGGCCAGCTAGGGGAGATGGGAAATATGAGGCACAGAGGCTAATAAGACACAACCCTTGTCCTTAAAGAGATTGTACTTAATTTCTCTCTCATCCACAAAGCCTCATTGCATGTCAAGACATAATGATCCTTAGTGGGTTAGGGTCTCTGCTGGCAAAGTGCAAGTGGTCAGTGCTTCACAGGGTCAAGACAATTTTTTTTCTTTTGCCCTATTTGTCCCATCGAAAGCATCATTACTGCCTGCACCAATCCAGTGATTTATTTAGGTTTCTAGTATGAGAAAATTATTAATATTGGGAAGGTTTGGGAGACTCAGAGACCCCCTCCCCCCAACACACATACATACAGGAACTCTGGCTGGTTTTGCAGGGCCAGCCCAAAGTCAGTACAATTGCAAAAGAAATGTAGATTGACCTTCCTGAAGACCTAAAGGAAGTTAACTCACCTGGGTGAACACCCCCCCCCCAAGTCAAGTCAATCAATAAACTTGAATGTTACTGGCCAATTAGCTTGGGTCAAAGAGCAATGACCTGCTGCTACCTGAAAAAATCTTTGGGGGGGGGCTTCGTCAGGCTCTTCTCTTCTCTTCTTGCAATTCAGAAGACAGTTCTGGGGGACCACACTTTGGAAAGGATTAGAAAGGACTGTAAAGTTAAGTAGGGGGGTGGGCAGGAGGCAATTGACATCAGAATAAAGAAATGCCTGAAATTTATATCATATTAGGACAGGTTGAAGGAAGTTGGTTGGTTAATTTGGAGAAGACAAAGGGATATATGAATGAATGGACTGTTTATTTATTAAGTGCCTACTATGTGCAAAAGCATTGTATTAATGGCTATATGATGACTGTCTTCAAATATCTCAAGGACCGTCATGTGGAAAGAGGGCTTAGCCTTGGGCTACATGATGCCCAGAGGGCAGAACCAGGAGTGAGGAGCAGAATATTCAGGAAGGTAAATTTTGGCTTGATATAAGTAAAAACTCGGATCAGTTAGAACCCTCCCAGATTGCGATGGAGTATGGGAGGCAGATCATTCTTCCTGACTGAAGGCCTTTAAGCAAATTGTGGATGTCACCCCTGGTAGGTAAAATTGTGGAAGGGAGTTCTGGAAGTCTAGGGCTGGGCCAGATTTCCAACTCTGAGATTCTAAGAATCACCATCCTACGAGGTCAGAAGGTGGAAAATTATTCAGTGAATTAGGAAATAGCCCAGACAGTCATTCTAAATCCTGGCTTTTTCCAAATCCTGGAAAAAATTAAAAATCTAAATCTTTTAATGAAGATTTCACATTTTCCCAAAGAGTTTGAAGGCAAAATAAATCATATTCAAGTGAATTAAAATAAGAGCACATGATAAAAAATAATAATTATTATTGAGGGGAGCAGTATTGAAAAATTAAAGGAGCAATTATACAGGGTTTGGAGTCACCGGCCAGTGAAGCTAGTCTGGATACTTGAGGCAAGTGGATTGATGGGTAATTTTGTTGGTTTGCTTTTGCAGAGTTGCTGTTTAAGTCTTATTTATCCAGTTGACTTCCTAGATCATTCTAAATTTTTTGGATTGATCAATGCTTAGCACATGCAACTCTTTACACTGGGTCTTTTCTGATCCCAGCAGCTGGTGGTGCCCCTCCTCCCACTTTACCATCTCTGTCTCTTTGTCTCTGTGTCTCTCTTCTGTATCTATATTATCTATCTGTCTATCTATCTATATATTATGCACATTAACTTCTGAAATATAAGAATATGCATATGTGCATACATGCACATATATATTATATAATATATTTATGTATGTAATGTGTCGCATTGACTTAGCTTTATAAACATTGCCCTCACCATGTCCCCTCCCCCCAAGTCTTTGATAACTTTGCTTTTTGTTGGTCTTTGGCTGCCAGGTTGTCCAATGTGCTGCCTGACCCTTGGTAAGTTAACCTCTCTGAGTCTGCTTCTTCATCTGTATAATGGGGTTAATAATATTGCCTGCTCAGTTTTCTGATGAAGAAACCAAAGCTATCTATTCCCATATGAAAAAATGTTCTAAATCACTATTGATTAGAGAGATGCAAATTAAAACAACTCTCAGGTACCACCTGACACCTGTCAGATTGGCTAATATGACAGAAAAGAAAAATAATAAACGTTGGAGAAGCTGTGAAAAAAATGGAACACTAATGCATTGTTGGTGGAGCTGTGAACTGATCCAACCATTTTGGAGAGCAATTTGGAATTATGCCCAAAGGACTATAAAGCTATGCATACCCTTTGACCCAGCAATATCATTGTTGGCTCTTTTTCCCAAGGAGATCATAGAAAAGGGAAAAGGACCTACATGTTCAAAAATATTTATAACTGCTCTTTTTGTGGTGGCAAGGAATTGGAAATTGAGGGGTTGCCCATCAGTTGGGGAATGGCTGAACAAGTCGTGCGATATCAATGTAATGGAATTCTATTGTGCTGTGAGAAATGATGAGCAGGAGAAGTTCAGAGAAACCTAGAAGGACGTGCATGAACAGATGATGAGTGAGAGGAGCAGAACCAGAAGAACATTATACACAGTATCATCAACATTGTGTGTTGATCAACTGTGAAGGACTGGATTCTTCTCACTAATACAATGGTACAAGAGCATTCCAGGGGACTCATGATGGAAAAGGCTCTCCAAATCCAGAAAAAAAAAGAACTATGGAATATGGATGCTGATTGAACCATACTATTTCTTTTGTTTTGGGTGCTGTTGTTTTTCTAATTTGAGGTTTTTCCTTATTGTTCTGATTCTTTTCTTATAGCATGACTGACGCAGAAATATGTTTAATGTTGTTATGTATATATGTGTGTGTGTGTATATATATATATATATATATATATATATATATATATATATATATATATATATATATATATATATATATATATATATATATATATATATATATATATAAACCTATATGTCTGGGGGAGGGAGGGAGAAAAATTGGAAATTGGAAATCTTATGTACACAAATGCTGAAAGCTATCTCTACATATAACGGGAAAATAATAAAATACTTTTATTTTTTTTTTTAAAAAGGAAACCAGTCCCTGCCCCCAAAATATCACCTGCTTCCCAGAGTGTTTGTGAGGATCAATGGCAAAACACTTTTCAAACCTTAAAGAGCTTTAGAAATGCTATCCATCACGATTATGATTTTTATCCCCTAAATTTCCATAGTAATTGCTTAATAAATGCTTCTCCTGTGGCTGAATGACCAAATGGCCCTACCCTGTATGATAGGCAGATCTGAGTCCACTCCATGGCAAATATTTTAAATGAAGATTCAACTCAGTCATGGGCACATTCTTCCCTTTGACTAAAAATGCTGCCTCTTGTCTACTGGCTGTCTAAATTAAATCGTGAAAACTGTCCTTGTAAAAACTTCTGCACGTCCTCCAAGGGCTGAGTGTTCAACCCAACTTCATTTCAGAACACATGGAAGTGATCCTGGGGTCACAAGCCTGGAGACTCAGCTTGGTGACCCTTAGAACTGAAGCCAGGAATGCTCTAGTTTTTGTTACTATGCTTCTTTCTGTAGTTGTTTAATGGTGGATTCCATTAAATCGGCCAAAACGTGCCATTTTCCTGCCATCTCAGCATCTCTCACGTTGCATCACATTTTAAGAGCTTGATGTTAAGAAAAAATAAACAAACAAACAGATTTTTTAAAGTGTGTAGTGTTTTCTGAAGGAATTAAGTCTCTCCTGACTCTGATTGAGATGAATTGACCTAACTCTCAAAATATCTTCTGGTCTACAAGATGGAAGATGGTTTATCAGCCACTGAGAATCTCGGTATTTCTTTTTTTTTTGAGATGAGCCTGGCACAAATTCTAGACATCCCTCCTTTAACACACAGGCCACACCCGAATGGCAGATACAGGAGTCTCTATGGGATTACTCAGGCTGAAAGAAGAGAAGTACGGCACAGGCTATGTTCCCAAAATGGCATGGGAGGAATGGAGGACAGCTTAGGAAACAGGTAACATGAGGAAGGGAACTGCTGTGCAAGAGACCTTTTGTAAGCCTCCATCATTAGGTTTCTTAGGCTTATAGACCTAGAGCTGGGAGGAGTCTTGGAGGCTGTCCAGTTAAATCCTCCTCCTGCCATTTTAGAGTTGAGAAAACTGAGGCCTTGATGGTTCAAGTGACTTTCCCAAGGTCACTCAGGTCATAAATGCCATAGTTAAGATTTGAATCCAGGTTTTAGAATCCATAACCAGGGTTTTTTCTTCACTAGACCAAACTAGTGTTACTTCCTGTGTGTAATGTACATCGTACTTGTCCCTTTTCTGCTTGGGGGCCCATCGTCCTTCTTCCCTCCTTCCTCTCTCCCATACCCTCTCACACTTCCAGCACATACTGAGAGATCTGCACTTGGTTGTTGGAGCTTAGTATCTCAGACTGTAGGAGTCCCAAAGGACATCAGAGATCAGGCCAAGCCATACCTGAATGGTAAAGCAGGCCAATGTATCTATTTATACCCAAGGAATATGGGCCAGACAAGTGCTTTATCCAACTTCGTGTGGTCCTGTAAGAGAAAGCTTGACAGAGTTATGTTCTAGCTGCCAGGCAACTACCACTAAGCTGGAGAAATGTTGGCTTTCTGTCCCACATTGAGCCTGCATGCCCAGAGACCACATCATGTTTCAAACATAGAGGAAAATCGAGATGAATCCCACCCTTTGTAGAGACAGTTCTCAGCATCTGGCAAGGCCTCATCATCGTCTTTGTGGTGAGCGAGGTAAAAGGCTTGTGGGGATGGTGTCCACGTCATCAGGGAAAGGAATGTTGAGGGCAGGCATCTTTGGTAGGTAAACCTTTCCAAGTGCTTATGGCTAGGTTTTCAAACCTCCACCTTTTCATATAAAAATAGATGGGTCAACTTTTCATGTGGACAGACTGTTCACTTTCTCATCAAGGACGGTCTGTGTTACTTAAACACATGTAATCGACCAATAAGCATTTTTTAAAAATACTCCTTACATGCTGCAGTGGGGGTGTCAGGCAGCGCAGTGGATAGAGTACATGGCCTGGAGTCAGGAAGACTCATCTTCGTGAGTTCAAATCTATTGTGAGATATTTACTAGCTGTGTGACCTTGGGCAAGTCACTTCACCCTGTTTGCCTCAGTTTCCTCACCTGTCAAATGAGATGAAGAAGGAAATGGAAAACTGCTCTGGTATCTCTGCAAAGAAAACCTCACAATGGGGTCACACAGCGTTGGAAGGGACTGAAAATGATGAATAACTAATGCACTGGGGATACAAAACTGAAAATGACAGTCCCTGACCGTGAGGCACTTACATGGTTACATCTGAGCACCTATGGAACAAACATGTAGAAAATAAGATGAAGTATATGGGGGAGGGGGGAACAGGCAGCTGATGGGAGTCTAGGAGTGCTTCCTGGTGGAGGTGGTATTCGAGCTGATCCCTAAAGGAATCAGGGTGTTCTGAGAGGCAGAGATGCGCAGAGAGGGTCTTCCACACTCATTTTATGTAACTCGGATTCATTTTCTCCACGTTCCAGTCAGCCGCCTGTGTGCTGCTACTCTGGCTTTCCATTGTTCCATCTCTGACCCTGGGGCTTTTGCCCAGCATGTTCCTCATGCCAGGTGTGCATTCCCTTCACACCTCCACCTCCCAGAAGCCTTAACTTCCTTCAAGACTCAGATCAGGGGTCGTATTTTGTGGGAAACCTCTCTTCAGCCCTATATCCGGCCCTCCCCACCCCTTGCTAAGCCTTTTTGCCCACTTCAAATCATCTCATATTTATGTATCTGTGACTTATATAGACTTTGTCCCTTCAGTAGATTCTAAGTGTTTTGGGAGCAGAAATTGCTTATGTTCATTTGGCAGTTGCTGCATTTTTGTCTCTCTAAAGTGCCTAGCACAGCGCCTGGTACATAGTAGGCCCTTCCTAAAGGCTTGTTAGATTAACTGAAAGCTCTATCATGAAGCACTCAAGTGCCGTCTCTTCTGATGATGCAAAAGGACAATCTGTGTTAATGCCACGCTGCTGACCCACCTGACCCAAAATGAATCATTCCAGGGGAAACCGGCACAAGAGGTCAGGGAGTTCTCCATCTGCTACTCCTACTCTAGGGCTTGGGGCAGACTGGGGACCCCCTGAAAGGACAACATGCAGATCCCCTGGCTGCTTACTAGAGGCGAGCTATGGGATCTGTAAGGCATTCATACAGCCTGCCTCTAGCGGTAAGGAAGTGTTGGGAGCAAGGAGGCTATGCTCCTTGGCCAACATTCAAAGAATTTTAGGGCTAATTATTAATAGCACTTCCCCCCAGGGCAGAACATGCTATTTATTCTTGGGATGCCCAAATCACAGGATTTAGAGAAAAAAGAAGAGGGGAGTAAGAGGTTCTGTCCGAGGTCATGCCAGAGCTAAACAATGGAACTGGAGATTCAAAGCCAGCCTCTGCGCCTGCTCTCGCTCCACAGTCCCATCAGACCTTTGCTCCTTTTTAAAACAAATAGGCAATTGGTCAGTCAGTAAATATTTATGAAGTGCCTACTATGTGTCAGGCACTGTGCTGAGGGCAGGGGGCGGGGAAAGGGGGACAGAGAAGACAAGACGAATGAGGGAAACTGCTCTAAATGGCATTTTCCGCCCAGTGCCTGAGTCTCAGCTCCCTGTACAAGCTCGGGGGGATTGACCTGAATTGCCCTAGTGTCAGCTGGTTAAGAGAGAAACGCCCCAGCTCCTCTATTAGCACACACCAAACAAAGGAGAGGAAATCCTCCCTGGGATTGTTGGATGTGGATTGGAGCTTGTTATAGAAAGGGGAAGAAATGGCCTTGTACATACTGATCGCTCCAATGCTGGGCCTGGTACAGAGAGAGGCCCAGGCGAAAAGAAACCAGGATGTTTTTCCACCAGCCTTCTTCTCTGACTTCCACCTAGGTGCAGAAGGCCAGCCCGCCAAAAATTGGGGGTTCTGGAAGCATCTTGGCGCAGCAGGGGTCCAGCAGGGTAGGAAGACCACGGAGCTTGGAACCAGGCATCCTAGGCCAGATCCCCGATCCAGCACTCCCCATCTTGGTAGCTTTGGGCGTCTCACTAACTCTGGGCCCCAGGTTCCTCAGGGGTGGGCAGAATGGGATTGAGAAGAAGCCACTATTAGAGTTGGCTCTTCATAGATTGCTTGGTCCCTTGGAGGAGAGGCGGCTCAAGCGAGGTCATGGAAGCTGTCAGCTGGCCCAGGAGATGCTCTGCCCTTGAAACAATGCAGGGGGACACACCCATTGGCAGTGCAGCCCCATTCCCCTGTGGAGGACAGATATACAAGGGATAGCTCAACTCACCGCAGCATTCAAGGCCAGACCTACCATGGCTTCTGAGTCTTTGCTGATTTTCTCTCTCATTTACCACCTTCATAGGCACATAGATGTTGAGTAAACGGTTCTTGAATGAATGAAATGTGAGAAAATAATTCAAACACTTTCTATGTATGAGACTGATCGCTAATAGAGCAATACAATGACGAGCATGAAATTGAAACTCAAGATTAATGTAAAAGAAGACCAAGCTCCTTGGCTGATCTCCATGACATGAAAACACAAAGATCATTGATCATCTTTGATGGCTGACTTGTTGTTTATAACTGTGGGGAATAGGAGAGGAGTCAATGGACAGCTCAGGGGATTTGCCAAAAGAAGGAATGAGCCTTTTGTCTCCATTCAGAGATGCAGAGCTACCCACAAGAGGGAAGGGAGAGGCCCCAGTGTTCTGCCCTGGACAGACCACATCCTCGGTGCTGTTTTGTCCTGGACCCCATGGTTTAGGCAGAAGAGCATGTCCAGACGAGGGCACCCGGGTGGCAAAGGGACTCAAGAAATGACTGAAAGAATCAGGGATGCTTAGCCTGCAGAAGAGAGGACACGGGACGCAGGAAAGCTGTCAGTGGTTCTGAGGGGTTATCATGGGGACCAGGGATTGTATTGATCCGACAGACCCCAGGAGAGGGGGAGACTGAGACAACAGCATGTTAACATAAAAATATGTCCTGGTAGAATCCTAGGAAACATTTTTAGTTGAGTGCCTTCTGAGCCCTGACTAAGGACAGCAGTGATGACTATGAACTCAGACTCCCCAAGAACAAGGCAGACCATAATGACGCCATTTTGTTTTTTAAATAGCTTTGTTACATGGCCAGAGCAAGCTTTGCCATATTTCAGCCAGACATCCAACAAGATGTCCTTGTGGACAAAAAGGACAAACTGGGGCTTGAATGACTGGGGCTTGACTGGGGCTCGGTGGATTGAGGACTGGGTGAACAAGCACTTCCAAAGGTTGGTGATTAATAAAATTACGTTAGTTTCAAGTGGTCTGTAATGGAGTACCTTGTGGCTCTATCCTTGGCCCGGTTCTGCCCAACCTTATTATCAGTGATTCAGATGAAGACTTATATGACAGCCTTATAAAAGGAATGGGTGATAGAAATCTGGGAGGGAAAGCTAGGCGTCAGGTGACAGACAGAAGCTGGATCCAAAAAGATCCTGAAAGGCCAGAATAGTGAAGCTATTCTAGCAGCTTTTCAATTCAATTCCATTTAGCAAGTGCCAGTTAACTATTAGACTATTAACTATTAACTATGAGAAGGGCTTTATAGATACAAAGACTAAACAACATTTTTCTGGTCGATCAATCAATGTTTATTAAGCACTTACTATGTGCCATGTGCCGAGGATACAAAAAGAGAGAGTTCCTGTCCCAGGGATCCTGAAAGTCCACAAGTAACCCACCTGTCAATCAACCTAAAGAGAGGCTGAGCCTTGGACTCCTGCTGTGTGCAGAAGGTAATTCTAGATGGATGGGGAGAATGCTGCAGTAACCCCGTATGACTGAGGGAGGGGCAGAACTGGGAGGAGAACTTTGAGGAGAAGAGCTACTTTCCATCCCTGCTTCAAGTGAGGACATGTGCAGCTCCAAAATTTCTTTGGGACTGACACCAGGAGAAGAGAAAGGAATACACACACATTCACACACACTCATATTCTCACACACTCACACAGCATACTCACCCACACATATACACTCTCACTCACCCACACATACACACTCACCCACACATACAAACTCCCACCCACACATACACACTCTCACCCACACATACACATTCATTCACACTCTCTCCTGCTCACACTCACACACACTCTCAAACACACACGCACACACTGAGAGCAGCCATCATGCTTGAGAAGCCAGCTCCTCAAAGGAGCCCCAAACTCAGCCGAAATGCCTTCTGGGGCCTTCCCAACCCCCCATCTCTGATCCCATCATCTGTGTCCTTGGCAGTGGGGTTAAGACTTCATGATTTCCTGAGGGAAGGGAGGGACTGGGGGCATTAATGGCAGTAGCTGGGGGGGGGGCTGGGAATGGTACGTGATGGCCATTCCTTCAGGGTCTCTTGACGGGCCTTTGCATTTTGAGTCAGTCCCTCCACCAGACAAAGCCCATCACTTGTGCCACTAAAGCTCAGGGTTTATACAGAGTGTAGACAAAATGTTCCAGTCCCCAAGTCTGAGCCAATGATAGAGACGTCAAAGTCTGTGGAGGCCCCAGCCCTCTTGCTGAAATGCACTGGACAATTGGAAAAGCTACCCCAGGGGCAAACTTGGAAGGAACAGAACAGCAGCCTAGGGGAGGCAGAGAGAGCTGAGGGCTGAGGTCATCCCTTGTTTCAGTTACACCAGACCATGTGCTAAGCCTCTGGCAAGAGATGGATTCTGGAGCTGGACCCTGTGCTGCTTCACTCCAAGGCCCTGGAAATGCAAAGGCCTAAGTGGGTCAGAAGCTCTCCCCAGATGACAGGTGGAGGGGAAGCGGCCCAGAGCCAGGACTCACATCCTTGTGCCTGGGGCAAGCAGACATAAGATCAGGGCTTTACTGAGCCCCTCAAATCAATTATGGAAGAGAAATTCACCTGGGGAAGGGCAAACCTTGGAAAGAGACTTTGCATGTCAGAACCTAAGGCTCAGTGTGAACAGACACCATGGGACACAGGTTCTTAGGGGAGGGGGGCACTAAGAGGACTCTGATGGGGAGACTCCCACCTGAAAAGGTAGAGGTTAGAGAATAGACAGAGAGGGTTAGCTCTGCTGGGGGCTGCCCCCCCCCCAGGAAAAATAAACATGCCATCAGGCAGCTTTCTCTTTTAATCAATTATCCTTCCTAACTCTGCTAAATTCAGTTTGTCCGAGTAGGTTGCAAGAATGCAGGTATTCGCTGGGCATCTGCTTTTGGTGCCCTGGTATGAAGCTTGGGAAACCCAGCTTGGTTTGGTTTCCGAGGCTGACATTCATACAAGGCTTCATGGTTTACAAAGCACTTCACACTGTCTCGCAGAGATTATAGATGAGGAAACTGAGGCACTGTCAGTGAGCAGCAAGTATCCAAAGTGGTATTTGCATCAAAGTCTTCCTTGATGTCAGGGTCCAAGCCCCCTCCACCATGGCAGGTCCACCCCCTGGCTCAGGACTCAGAGTGGGGCACTTGGAAGCAAGCCCAAAAGATGAAACACCAGATTGACCTGATGAGGAAGAAGAGAGAAGACCCAGAAATCTTCCTCTGTCTCCTCCTCAGGCCTGCTTTGTTCTGTAAATCATTTTGAGGATTATAGGAACAAAAGCTGATGTTTCTGCTTCAAGAATCCCTTTAACTTGAAGATTTTTGATCCCTGGGTACTCTTGGATAACCCCTTCACATTCTTTGAGACTCGGTTTCCCCCTTCTGTCAAATGAGGACATTGAATTATGGCCAATGACATGTCTTCTAGGTACTGTCCCATAAAACACATTTTTCAGCTCAATCCTATGTGATGGACTGCCTCACCTCATAGTTTTGTTAGTATCTCTATTTTACAAATGAGGAGACCAAGTCACAGAGTATTTAAGTGAATTGCTTGGAGTCTCTCAAAATTCCAAATCAGAGCCAGGCTTTGAGGACAGATTGAAGGTGGAATAAATACAAGGAAATGGAGGAAAGGAAAAAAATCAGCTTAAAGAGAAAACCTTAATCCTGACTAAGTACCCGAGGGCAAACTACCCAGGCTCAGAGGAAGCAGCTGTTTTCAAAGACTCTGACTCAGAGAGACTGGAGAGGAGGTAGACAAGTCCTGCTTAATGTCAGGTACGGTCCCCCCTCAAAGGTGATCAGAGCTATTCACCCCCCCACACACCCACACACATTGACACTGGGCTAATTAACAGCACCAAGGACACCAAGGGAGCGGCTGACCTCCTCAGCTAAGCAATCCCAAGAAATTTACTTCATGGTCAATGACCAATCTACAGGTCTTAGATTCTCACAGCAAGCATGTACCTCCACGTGTGTCTGGCTCTCTCTCTCTGTCACACACACACACACACACACCTACCGAACTGGAAGCCACCTTGTAGGTCATCTAGACCAACTTCTTCACTTGACAGAGGGGAAACCTGTGGCCTCCAAAGGAGAAGAGATTTGGGCTTTGTCTCATTCTCTGACTCCAGATGTGTGCTTCCTCCACTGTACCCCACTGCCTCCATCTAATCCAGGGGTTCTTCACCTGCAGTCCATGAACGTGTTTCTTTTTTCCATTACTTGGATCATGATACTTTATTCTAACTGGCTTCCTTGGTTAACCAATGTATTTTGTACTATATTTAAGAAGCTGACTGCCCAGCGAGTCCAGGACACAAGAAAAGCTGAAGAGCACCTGCTCTAACCCTAGTCACATAAACCCCAGAATCTCAGAATCAGAATCCCTCACTGCCACACAAGCCCCATCCTGACTCCACCTGAACACCGGTGGGTGGTAAAGGGGAGCCCGGTCTTCAAGATGCTAATTTGGGTTGCCATTTGTGCTCACGCAGACCTCATTTCCTTCCTCTTCATGTTTCCTAAGTAAGCAATAATACTGCTCAAAGGTCTAGCTTTTGCAGACATTTGAGTGTACAAAAATAACCACAAGGTTCACAGAGGCTCATTTCAGGGTGGGAATGAGAGATGGCAGGTGCTGAAAGTCCTGCCCTGTCCCTTGCTCATTCCTTGGTCTTCTCTGCAGCCTGATACATACTGCAGCTTTCCCAGTATCCTTCCCCCCAGGGATGCGGTCATACCTTGGGCTGGGATGTATGAAAGGAAGCTTGAGCAAGGCAGCCTGGAGGGGCTAAAGAAACACAGGAAAGCTCCATAGTGGGATCAGAGGAGCTGGGTTCAAATCTTTACTCCTCTACACACATAGTAGATGTGGGACCTGGCTGGAGTATGACGCTGATAGCTGAGAAGTCCTAGCCCCTATTCAAATGACTAGTGGGGTGGCCCTGGGCAAATGACTTCATCTGTTTGAGCCTGTTTTCTCAAAGATTGGATCAGTTGGCCTCTAGTTCCCTTCTCATGCTAAGCCTAAGGTCAATCATATGAAACCATGATCCAGAATCATTGACCTTTCCTGAATCTGTTTCCTCATCTATAAATTGGGAGAGTCAGGCTAGATTACCTGCTCTAGATCCTAGGTCATGAAAGTTCCATGGGCAGAAGGAAAACTCACTGTTTCCTTGGGTCTGCACCCCCGTGCACGCATGGTCCTGATCTAGATAGCTTTGGTGGGCTCATGCAAGGTCGATGAGGTCAGTCATGTTGTTCCCCAAAGCCAAGAATCTCAAAACTGGTAAGGAATGAGGGGCCATCTGTGGGGTCCATCCGCTACCTGATCAACGCACCCCTCTACAACTTCCTCAATAAATACTGACATCTTCTTGCTGAGACTTCCAAATGATGGCCAGCTCACCATCTCCCAAAGAGGATGTGATCCTCTTCAGGCCATCACTATCATTAGGAAGTTCTTCACTAACTCAAACCTAAATCTGCCGTGCTGCAATTTCTACCTAGTTCTCCTAATTCTATCCTCTGAGATGGAGTGAGGTCTCAATCAAGATTTCCGTGTGTGTGTGTGAGAGAGAGAGAGAGAGAGAGAGATGCACCTTTTTTTTTTCTCAGTGGTCTGGGAAAGCCTATGGACCCCTTTTCAGAATCATGTCTTTCAATGTATAAAATGAGATACATATGGTTACAAAGAAATCCAATCATAGTGAACTGCAGTTATCAAAATATGTATTTGTTTTCTAAAGTTCACCAACTACAGGTTAAGAATCCCTAAAGGAGGCCCTGCCCTTGTGGCCAGGTACTGAAGACACTGTTCAAGATGGCTGTTGGCTGCCTCTAAAATATCCAATATGTGAAGGTAGCACTTCGAGTTTAAAGCATGGCACCTCTGAGTCCGGCAATGAGGGCTCAAGTCTCAGCTCCACCATGTTCTTCATGAATGGCCTCCCCATTTCTTGGTCTCTGCTCCTCCTCTCTGCTATGAGGTTGCATTGATTGGATGGCCCCGGGCACCCCTACTAGCTTCAAGCCCAGGAGTGCTCACTAAGCAGTTTTTCCTTATCTCCCCATGCACCTTTTTGGGTCCCCTACCCAGCCCTGGTTCTGTCTGGAAGGCTTTACTGGGGCCAGAGGCTTCACCATTTTAGGCAGTGAATGGAGTTGTCAGAAAGCACAATCTAGACCCCTGGCCATGCCTTTCCCGGTCTGTCTGATGGGAATTACAAGGTGTGCTATGAATCACTGCCATTGCCAGAGGGCCTAGGTTTTCTGGGGAAATGCCTGCTCTGGGGCTTAAATAGGATTACTGTGCCATTCAGTGCTGGCAGGGAACTGTCTAGACGGGGGCTTAGTCTAGTTCACACTCTGGTTTGTATGTCACAGGCTTTTGGGTAGTTAATGCAAAATTAATAATAATGAAAATAATAATAGTAATAAGAACTGACATTGATCCAGGGCTTTCCAGTCTTCCTGGTGCTTGGCATGATGGGAGGCCCTGTGATTTGGTGCAGAGAGATGCATTTAGAGTCAGAACACCTGGGTTCAAATCTTGCATCCCAACTTCCTGTTCACAGATTGTTCTTGTGTCCAGGGAAGTGGGAAATGCCCCAGGTTGTGGCCAGATGTATGGAGGGCCCTGAAAGTCAAGGCAAAGGGCCTGAATTTCTTCTGTTGGCAGAGAAGAAGTTTGTTTTTTTTCCTTAAACATGGAGTTGACTTTTAGGGAAATGAATCTGGTTAAGTGGCCAGACCCAGAGAACAGTTATTGGTAGGGTCATATCCATTTGAAAGAGAGTCTCTAATGGAATGCCTCAGGAATCTGACCATGGCCAGCCCAGGGTTTCTCTCACTCTCCCTCCACATTTAAATGTGTGTGTGTTTATATACATATGTGTGTGTGTGTGTGTATATATGTATATATGCATGTTTATAGGTGTGTTTATGTACACATATGTATATGTGTTTATGTACATGCATGTGTATGTATATGTATACACATGTGTGTTTGTGTATGTATATATACAAATGTGTATATGTGTATTTATGTGTGTTTATATATACATATGTGTATATACATATATGTGTATGTATGCGTGTCTGTGTACATGTGTGTATATGTGTGTACACACACACACATATATATATACACATGCGTGTGTATGTGTGTGTGGGGGTGTTCGCGTGGGTGCACTATAACGGACTAGAGCAAATCTTGCAGCTCATAAATGGGGAAAATGAGCCCAGAGATGGGCAATGACTCGCTTTAGGATGGCATTAGGCAGCTGGCATGTCCAAACAGAAAGTACCAATGCAGCTAACCCCACTACAGTCCATGCGCTTTGATTCGGGCTCTTGCGCCAGTGGTTTTTCCTGCCTCTAAGGGGATGTGAGTCTGGGCGAGTCGGGCCCCTGCCGAGGGCCTGGTGTGATGAGCTCCGAGGTGCTCCCTGCCCCAGAGTGCCCCCATTCCCTGGGCACTGCACGGGGACTCTGGAGTCCTGGTAGAGGAGAGGCCCTGACAAGCTGCCTATCAGGTGACATCTTGCACAGACTGCTATCTCCCCCAGGCATTGGACAATGTTGGCCAGGCTCCCTGTCACTCCGGGTAAAGCACAAGCCCAAACATGGCTGGGAAGCAGCTGCAGCTGGGATGATGCTTGACAGATGACTGATGGCCCTTCTGCAAACAAGCCATGAGCCACACCCATGACCAGCCACACAGGAAGAGCTGTCCTGGCACCTGGGGGAGGGGGTTCAGGGGGGAGTGGAGGCAGAGGATCTCACAAGGCCAGAGTGGAGGTCATCTCCTGGGGGCTCCAGGGCTTCTCCAGTCTGTGAACTCCCTAGCATGAATGCACAATGACTCATCCCCTCCCTAGTCCGCCTCTGAAGGGGCCACCTCACTGGCTAACCTTCAAGCAGCTCTGAGCCAGGCCTGCTTGGGAAGGAGTCCAAAGGCCCTCTGAGGCTGGGAGTTAGCTCCCTCTGTCTCTGTGAAGTTGCAACGAGAGGTCAGCGGCAGCTTCTGGAGGCTGTCACCTCTGCTGGGTAGTCTAAGGTCTGTGTGCTCAGGGTCCTAGCCCATCAATGTGGAGTGGGGCTGGGGGGGGCAGTGTAACCTGCTCATCACACTTTGTAGAGAGCACATTCACTGACTCTCTTCTGGTCATGGAAATAGTCCCCAGAGTTATTGGGCTTGGATGCCTGTATTCTCTGGGACTGCTTGCCTTGCCCCCCACCCTTGTGGACCTCATTTTTCTCATCTCTAAAATCACAAGCTTGGCCTAAGGCCACTGTGCTTTGTTCCAGAGCTAGATCCTTAATAGATATTTGTTGAAACCAACATAACGGGAAAAAAAGTGAGAAGAAGAACAGAAACAGTGAGGCCTCCCTTTTTGAAGTCACCAAATATCAGCCTTAGGAATGACTTCAGAGCCCCCTCCCCTACTAGTGAAAAAGGGACCCTGGCAAATCCTGCTTCCACCTGAGCCATTCCAACCGGCAGCCACCAAGCTTCACCCCTGGAAAGACGGGCGTTCCAGAAGGGCCCCAGAACCAATGCTCCAAGGCAGCCCATTCTCAGGAGTGTGAAAGACACCGCTGGGCTTCATTCCTGGCAAATGACAAATCCAGCCCCTTGGAGGGAGTGGGATGAGCTAGGCAAGCTTCAGTCAACCCGTCAGACTGACAAGAGACTGGCAGAAACAGAGCTTTTCCTCCCTCAAGCAAAGCTGGTTCCATGTTCAGAGAGGGATGCTGGGGCTCCTCTGCTGGCGTGTTGAATCTTGCAGGTTTCAAGGCCAGATCAATAGACTGGCAAGGAGAGATCTCCACAAAATCTTTCCCCAGACAGAAGAATGGCAGGCTGCATGCCAGTCACCTGGAAGGAAGATCTAACTCTCTGGAAGAACAATGATTGCAACTCACGGGAGAAAAACAACCAACCTGACTCCCTGTTTCCCCCCTGGAATAATGGTTATCAATGGGATGGTAAACCTCCCCAAGTTCTGAGATTGCTTGTGATTATATTCTGAGAGCTTGTGTCTGACACACAGAAGGTGCTCAGTTCATGCCTCGTGTATCTATAGATTTGTTTGGTCTTTACATCAAATTCAAGCCTGGGCATCAGATCCCCTCCCCTGGGGCTTATTATTAGAAGGACAGAGGTCTACATCAGTCAATATTGGGAGGACAAATTCAATGTCAGGTCAGCAGTGGAATTTTCTACCTTTCAGGGCCATCATGGGTCATGGCTGGTGCCTAAATGCAGTGACTTTAACCAGAATAAGCCAGATGGAAATGGGGCTATGAATGGTAACCGAGAAGGGCTTTGAGCCTCTGACAATTACCATGGGCTGTCAGTTACTTGCTTTCAATTACGGAGTGTGTCATGGTGCTAAGATTGTGCATAGGGGCTATCCAAGGTGGATGGCTGGCTTGGTCATAAGGCTCCACCCATCAGGGGCCACAAGATACAAGCTCAGAGGACCTCAAGTGGAGACAAATAAGCTGAGATAGAATAACAGCTCTACAACTTACCACTGGGGTTCTAGATGTGGTCACATGAAGATGTGGCCTGACCAGGGCAAAAAGCAGCACCCTGATCCTCGATGACATGCTCCTCTTAAGGCAAACCAAAATTTCATTAGGTTTCTCAGTTACTACATCATGCTGTTGATACTCCTTAATCTTGGGTGTTCTCTAAAAGTCCTAGACCTTTTCTCCATCAAAGTTCTATCAAAGCATATCTCCCCCCAGTTGATTGATGAAGTTGGTTTTTTAGCCTATGTAAAATGTAACATTTATCCTAATTCACTTCGCCCATTTAGATCTTGCCCAAGATGGTACAAGCTGATTTAAAAATATGATAATGGGGCAGCTAGGTGGCGCAGTGGATAAAGCACCGGCCCTGGATTCAGGAGTACCTGAGTTCAAATCCGGCCTCGGACACTTGACACTTACTAGCTGTGTGACCCTGGGCAAGTCACTTAATCCCCATTGCCCTGCAAAAAACAAACAAAACAAAACAAAACAAAAAAACCAAAAAATATGATAATGCCTAATGACCAGAGGCAGCATGGACTACTGGTCAGAGAAGGCAGCTTAGGAGTTGGGATGTCGTGAGTTTGAGTCCAACTTCTGATACATACTGGTTGGAACTTCCCCTCTCAGTGACCCAGGAATCTCTCTGAGACTCAGCTGTAGAATTGCTACCCATCTGCACAAGGAGACAGGATTCCTAATTGAGAGCTCCCCATACCAATGAAATCACAAGCCTGAGACAAAACAAAAACAGAAAAAAACATTGCATCTAACTTCTGGATAAATTTAATTAATGACAGACTAGAAATTAACAACAGACCACTGTCTACCCCTGAATAGTTTCAGGATTTGGTCTGAGGGCAATGAGAACCACACAAGTCCCTGGTCGCTCAGAGACTCCACACAGGCCACGTGAGGAGATCAGAGGCAAAACAAGAGGAAAGTCAGGCTACTGTAGCAAACCTGAATCCTGTGAATGGCAACGCAACCAAAGATCCCAAGGCCACACAGAAGATCCACCCAAGTCAGGCACTGCCAAGGAAGCAAGTCTGGCCTCCACTGACACTTTCAACATGAGAGAGGAGATCATGGGCTTCCTTTTCCATGTTTTGGTTGCTTCATAGGCCTCTTCATTTAATCCTGTGAGTGTTTGTTTACTATACTTTAAGAGTTCTTTGCTTCTTGCACACCACAGCCTCTCCAACCCCTTTTTTCCACAACTTTCTGAAGTTTTTTGCCTTCTTCTCTTAAAAATAACAACAATAAAATTAAATAATCTCTGTTCAACATATTCTCAGCCTTCTCTGTTTCATGTTAATAGATAAAATCTCCCACAGATGAACACAGCAGGGAAATCAAGCCTGATGTGGCTGTTGCTTGGTAGAGGACCTAGGAGGAAGGACGATGACTAAGGTCTAACACCTCCCAGGGGCTATGGGAGAAGACTGGGCAGCTCATACAGGGCATAAGACCTACCTGATATATACTGGCCTATAAGCCAAGGCAGTGTAAAAAGGGATGGAGACGAGTGGAGAAAACGTACCTATATCCCTTCTGGGCAGGAGTAGGGCACTCTGGATGTGTGATATCACACCCAGTGTCATACACAGGATGGCTGACTTTGTCCAGCTGCTTTTTGCACCCTCTCCTAAAATATTTGTTACAGGATGTGTTTGAATGGTGGAAAAGAGTGGAAGGCTACATTCGGAAGGGAAGGTGATCCAAACAAAAGCTACCAACAAAAATAAAAGTAGAAAAGAGGAGAAACTGAAGGAAGTTTTCTGTTTATTTTCTTTTAGATACTTTGATGATGTAAGCTCTAGGAACCTCTTGCCTTCTGGCTAACATCTGAAAGGGGTTGGTTGTGGTTGGAGATGATCACTAGCAATTTAAAGTTAGATTTGTAAGCACTGATGAAAACAGCATGGGCAGGAAAGCACCAGACAACGACTCAGGGGTTTTGTACAGGAGACAAGGAACCAGGAGGAAAGAACCCCAAGTTCTGGTCTGCCCTTGACCCCAGCCTGGTTGGATCACTCTGGGCAGGGGACCTCCCCAGGAAGGGACTCAGTGAACTCATCTATAACATTATGTGGCTGTATGTGGGTTCTAAGCTGCCAGCTACCAGTGAAGGAAGCACCTCTCTGGCCTATCTCTACTGATGGGAAGTCCACAAAGTTCTCACTGAAAAATCCATAAATGTGCTGACATTTACCATAGATAATGAATGAGGAATTCTTCATTGTCTTCTGTAGAGCTTATGGGATACTCTTTGCCCTTGGAAATTTGGGGACCCCTAGGCTGAGTTTGAGCCAGATGCCACAGTGGCTCTCTTCTCACTTCCCTTTCTCTTTTACCCAGTACTCTGTGGCCCACCCATTTCAACTTTAGCTTAATCAAGGTTAATCCATCTCACTATATCAGTGGATATCCCATTAAGCATCTCTAATGTGCCAAGCATTGGGTTAGAGTGGAAGAGTCACCCATTTCTTTGGGTGTCCCTTTCTTCATCAATAATCTTTCATGTCCCTTTCAGCCCTAAATCCAAGACCACTCCCAAACATCATGGGGGGAGGGATAGGAAGAAGAGGGAACTCATGTGAATCAAGGCAGGAGAACGTAAAGACTTCTATCTGCAAAACTCCAGATCAAGTCCTGTTCAGCATTGCATTGGGAAGTATCTAAACAGAAGCAGAAGCAGAAGACAGATGAACTATAGCAATTTGTCCAACTGGCTGAGTCGGTGAGGACTCAGAATGGGGCAGCCAGGTTGGTGAAAAGAGTGGCAGCATCATGAGGATAGACTATGGAACTGGGGAAGCTCAGCCTGGAAAGGCTAAGTCCCGAGGAGTGGGGGAAGGGTGGGGCAGAGCTGCCGAATGAAAGAGCAATAGGCTGAGCAGACCTAAGTAAGAACAATGACTAGGGTGGCCTCAGTTGTCTCTGAGGTCCCTTCCCACATAAAGAGTCTTCCATTCTGTCGGAAGGGGCATCCTCTGGCTTGAATAGCCTGGACCATGAAAAAGGGAATAAAGAGAAAGGAGAGGCAGGGCAGGAGGGGGGAGGGGGTGGAATTCCAGTGAGGAACTGAACCAAAAAGGACAAAAGAGGGAAGGCATCCATGACTTTCCCAAGTGACAAAGGCAAAAACTTTTCCACCAGACAGACAACTGTGTCTTTTGGCTGAGCAGACCCGGTGTATCATGGGAGTGAAAGTGCAAGAAGCAGGGAGAAAGCCAAGGCATTGGCTCTGCTGCTGAAGGTGGGCTCAGTGCTCAGGGGGCCTGCCATGGTGACTGAATGGCCATTCTGCAGGAGGAAATGGTGGCCTGGGCCCTTGACTCTCTTCTTTTCACTACCTCCCCCATTTCTCCGGTAACAGGTTCCGGTCTGCTAAGCATGTGCTTAGGGGAAACATTTGGAATTTCTATATAGCCAGAAATGACCTCTAGAGATGGGAGCTCACCACCCTCTTGGGTTTGCAAAGAAGTCATGCCAATAGTGCAGCATGTGTTTGGCACATGCTATGTAACTATAAACATAGATAGTGCTGTACAAGTGCTATATGAATGTGGGCTATTATCAATATTATCATTGTTGTATAGCTCTCATTGGAAAGTTGTTTTGTTTTGTTTTCGTCCAAGAAAAAGCAATCTCATCCCTATTCTACCCTTCAGTGAAGATCCATTGTTCAGGCAGTGGGTGTCTGATACACGTGTGCTGGGTTTGGTAATTACCTAACCTTATAGAAACACTTGGATAAAGCCATGGGACCTTAATCAACTCAGTTACAATGATCTGCCAAATGGGGCAAATACATCCAGTTCCAAAGAATTCTATGAGGCTAATTAAGAAAACATGTCAATCTGACTGACGTTAGCTCCTCAAACAAATGATTATTTATACATGCAGAATGCGATGATTTTTCCTAAATAACGTTCAGCGGCAGCTCCTGATATTGGAGCTCAGTTACTGGCAGCACTTAACACTTATTCCTCTTCTTAGAGGAGCTGATTAGATCTATTACATATCCACACACCAATAAACTTCTACTGGATCCTTGCCAGTGGATGGCATCCGATTCTCTCATCAATTATTACCAATTCCATGGTAAAATCCCTACAGCATTTGTTCTAAACATCTTGAACTCTTCCAACAGCTACAGGCCTCAGTCTTGGCTGATGTCCTTGCTTCCAACTTTATTACAATTTTTAGAGGACAGTCAAATTCCACCATACCCCATCTGCCTTCTTACCCTTGAAGGTGCCTTCGACCCTATGGGCCCTTCTTCTTTTTAATGAGCTCACATCTGCGCTCTCCAATTCCCTTTTAGGTATTGTCTTCTCCCATTAGAATGTAAGTTCCTTGAAAACAGGGATTCTCTTTATTTGTAATTTCACTTATATCCCAAGCATTTAGCAGAGTACCCTGGCAGATAAAAAGTACTTTGGATTTCTCTGGATACATGAGCTCCTCTCACTGAGACTAGGATTTGAGCCTTTTTTTCTGTTCTGGACCACTTTGGCAGCCTGGGGAATTCTATGCAAAACTTATAAGAATAAGGTTTTCAAATGAATAATAGAAAATATATAGGATTATGAAGGAAATAAATTCTATTGAAATAGTTCTCTATCCATCCATCCATTGATCCATCGATCTATCTATTATCCAACCAGACCCAAATTCATGGACACCAGGAAAAGAATCCCTCTTCTAAGGTTTTCTCATCTATAAAATGAAGGGGGTGTATTCTCTTGCTTCTAGAGTGCCCTTTTTCTCCAAATCTATTATAATAGTATAAATATTTATTAAACAATGACTATGTACAAAGGAATACTTATGTAGAATGAAGCTACAGTATATAATAGATGTCTAATAATCTCCATGCAATAAGGTCAGAAATAAGCAAACATAAGTCAATCTGAGAAGGGAGGGTTAGATCACGAAGATCTGACATCATCCCATCACCATTAGTCAGGTTTCTCTAAGAGGTGGCAGCTGACCAGAGCTTTGAAGGAAGACAAATATTGTGAGAGATAGAGATGAAGAGGGAGAACATTCTAGAGATGAGGAACAGCTTGGGCAACCACCCAGAAGAGGGAAATGGATTGTCCAGTTGGGTTAGAGCAAGCAGATTAGTTTCAGTGGAAACACAAGTATCTGAACAAGAGGAATGTGGAATGAGGCTACAAAGGTAGGATGACATGCATCTGTGGAATCAGCTGAATTGTTTTTACTGTGCCAATGTCCTTAGGTTTTGTTCAGGCATGTATTCTTTGCAAACATTTGCAAGTTTATTTTATTTTTAGAAAAAACAACCCAAAACCTGGATTTATCCACCAAAAACTGCCAGAAGATGCCTATTCAGTTTCCAGAAATGGGAAGCTCAGTGGCTCTAATCTGATTTGTCCTAAAGTGCATTTATTCTCACCCACTCCCCACACCTGTCTGCCTCTCCCAAATGTCTCTGTGTCTCTTCAAGGGTCTGCCATTCTCCCAGTTGCCAGGCTAGACTTTCGCTCATCTTGGGCTCTTCCCTCACCCTCCTCCAGCACACTTGGCCAGGCCGTCATCCTAATCTCTCACATCAACCCCACCCCTTCTCTCCTGTGTTTCTTGTTCACCCTGGTACCACCCTAGCTTGAGTTCCCAATGGACTAGCTCAGGTTCACCAGTCTCTGTCACTGAAAATCTCTCTTTGGAAAGCCTCTGCCTGAATTTTCCAGTAGAACTAGGAGTGAAAGTCCCTCCACGCACCTCTTTTCCATTTGTTCCAAGAGACTCAAGGGCTTGGAATCTTTTGGCTTCCTTGAGCTCACCTTGGCAGATGGCACCCACTCCCCGTAATTCTCTAGAGTCCTGGGGAATTGGCAGTGTAAATGTATTAAGTCTGAAGAGTGAACTCTCTGTGGATCTTGTTGGAGAAATTTAGATTCAGATATAAATATGTAAATCACTGCACTTTAAAATGGGGACCCATTTAAGCAAGTAACTTCTTCCCAGGAGGAATTGGCTTAAACATTGAATAGCAATTTACGTAAACCTTGGCCAAGCAGAAAAGACCTGTGCATGTGCCCAGAAGGGAGCTGGTTGGGCTGAGATGCAGAGAGCTGCACAAACACATACACAGATGGGAATCAGGACAAAGTTGGAAGCCTCAGCTTTCAGGGAAAGACCGGAGACAGGCAGAAGGGAAAGGCTAAGGAGTCTGACCCAGGATCTCAGGGGAATATTGCCTCTGGGCCATGAGCAAACACCTCCTTAATCAGGGAAGAGTCTCCCAGCCCCCATCAAGAGTAAAGGCTGGCAGAGGTGGGAAGGAGGAAAGACCCAGAAAGGCCAACAGATGCCTCCTCCTAACAAAGGAGGGTCCAGTCAATAGTCCAATGATCCCCAGAGGACCATGCTCACAACTTTCATTCATCTTTCATGGGGGCCCTGGTGAGCACAGTCCACACTTCCTGATCCTCCAGGCTTTTGTCAATCCCATTCTAAACTAAATAGCACTAAGGGAGCATTCTCTCTGGGACACAGGTCTCAGCAGTTCACTCCTCTATTCAAAAACCTTTGATTTCTCCCTATTACCTACTCAATACAACCTAAAGCTTTAGCCTGGCTTCAAAGACCTTTGTGCCCAGGCTTCAAACCCAGATATATTTGAGAGGTTAATGGGTCACTGGATCTAGTGTTAAGTTTGGAGTCAAGAAGGCCTAGACTGTCATCCTTATACTGAAGCCTACTGGTGGTGTGACCATGTGCAAATTGCCGAAAGTCTCTGGACTTGTACCACCTACATCACATGGGTAGCTCACAATATATGAAATAAGAAAGATGGAAACTGGCTTTTATTAAGCACCTAATAGGTGCCAGGCACTGTGCTAAGCACTGACAATTATTTGATTCTCACAACTTTGGAAGATAAGTGCTATTATCATCCCTGTTTTACAGTTGAAGAAACTGAGACAAGCAGGTGAAGTGACATGCCCAGGGTCACATAGTCAATGAAGCTGAATTCGAACTCAGATCTTGCAGAACTCCTATTTATATACTAAATGATAAGTCTTTATCTTGTAAAATTCCTCTGCAATGCTCTTTACTTTTCCTGAATTAATGTTCTCTACCTTCTTTGATATACATGACTTTGCTCATGCCATTCCCTCATGCCTGAAGTACATTCCCTACCCCATTTATACCTGTTAATATCTTTATCCTTAAAGAGCAAGGTCACGGGCTCCCTCCCCTAAAGCCTCCTGGAAACCTCTAGCAAGAGATAACCTCGACTCTTCTGACATTTAGTGCCTTCTGTAGGCATGGATCACTGTCAGCTTCTGATGCCCATCTTTGCATCACATCCTAAATCTCCTCCTAGATCTGAGGCACCAGCAAGTGGAGAGGTCATGTCTCAGAGGCAGTGGAAGCTCCAAGCAAGAGTTCTCTCACAGGAGAGAAGGGGTGGGGTTGATGTGAGAGATTAGGATGACGGCCTGGCCAAGTGTGCTGGAGGAGGGTGAGGGAAGAGCCCAAGATGAGCGAAAGTCTAGCCTGGCAAGCAAGATACTTGAAACTCATTTTGCTGACCGAAGTGTTCCTGCTTCTTGCGGATTTCCCCTCCATAACTCAGCTGCCTTCTTACCCTAGACCTTCCCTCACCCCTCCACCATGTTGCCCCTCCTCCCATTGGTGGGGCTTTCCATGCCTCCAGTTTGGGCATGGTAATGGTGCCAGGCTGCCATGGCTCCTTCCTCTCTCTGATCTGCTTCTGGCTCTGGTCCCTTCTAAACCTCTACTCTCAACACTCCCCAATTCTTAGCTCCCAATTACAATATTAGCTACTTGATGCCAGGGTCTGTCTTTCTTTTTACTAATACTTGTATTCCCAGCATTTAGCCCAGTGCCTGGAACACAGTAAGTGCTTAATACATATCTGTTGCTTTAAAATGAATGATGGGGGGCTGCTAGGTGGCACAGTGGATAAAGCACTGGCCCTGTATTCAAGAGTACCTGAGTTCAAATCCGGCCTCAGGCACTTGACTCTTACTAGCTGTGTGATCCTGGGCAAGTCACTTAAACCTTGTTGCCCGGAAAAAAGAGAAAAAGAAAGAGAGAGAGAAGGAATGTGGTACGTTGATGAAACAAAGTTATTGTTGTTCTATTTTAAATGTGAAATGTAAAATATCATGCATAGGGAACTGATCGTTCTATTCCTCTACTGCTTACGTCAAGGTATGTGAAATGGTCTCTGAGCCCTTGGAGAAGCCTCTTGACCTCTGCCCTTTTCCTCATCAACAAAAGTGACAGGATTGGACAAAATCATCTGCAAAGTCCTCATAGCTCTATAACCTGTGACCCAGAACACATCATAGAATAAGTACATTTAGTAATAGTTGAGAATTCAGCCCTCCCCAGGCCAAGAATTCACACAAAAATCCAGCCTAAAAAAACTGGAAATTCTGGGTATGCCCATCCCCATGCTGTAAGAAATGATAAGAAGGTAGGTTTCAGAAAAACCTGGAAAGACTTACATGAATTGATACTGAGTGAAATGAGCAGAACCAGGTCAATATTGTACGCAGTATCAACAACATTGTGTGATGATCATCTGTGATAGACTTTACTCTTCTCAGAAATACAATGATCCAAGAAAATTCCAAAGGACTCGAGATGGAAAATGCTCTCCACATCCAGAAAAAAGAACCATGGAATCTGGATGCAGATTGGACCATACTGTTTCTACTTTTGTTTGTTTGCTTTTTGTTTGTTTTTGGAGGTTTTTTCCTTTTGCTCTCATTCTTCTTTCACAACTTAACTAATACAGGAATATGTTTAATGTAATTGTACATACATAACCTATATCAGATTGTTTGCTATCTTGAGGAGGGGGGAGGGAAGGTAGAGGAGGGAGAAAAATTTGGAACTAGAAATCTTATAAAAACAAAATGTTGAAAATTATCTCTACATGTGACTGGAAAATAATAAAATACTTTTACTATTAAAAAAACAAACAAACAAAAATCCAGCCTAAGTAGGGAAAATATAGATGAGGAAATGAGTGACTCTTTCAACAAAAAGACTCAAGCAAGAGAAAGGAGTTCTGACCTCCTCCAGAAATAGCCACAAACAGAACTCACTCAAAATAGCTGTTCCAGGATATTAAGTTAAAGGAGTGGGGGTGGGGGGCACCCTGACTTCACAACACCATTAAGCCAATACCTTACTGGGGCCCATAGGAGGTTAAATAAAATCCCACCCATATTATATTTCCCGATTTCCTGTAGAAGTTGAAGAATGATTTAATTCAGTTTCTTTTTGTACGGATCACATGACCTAACATAGTTTCACACCCAGATGTCAATTTGGTCCCAGATTCATTATTTCTAGATAGTGAAATTGGCCACATTGCAGAGAAATAGGAAGTAAATGACCTGAGATCAATTCTCCTAAAAAGTAGAACTCCAACACCTCACTGAGAGGTCCAACAACAAAATGGACTGTGGACAAGCCAAATGGAGAACTGCTGTCTGTCATTGTGAAAGGCTGGGAGGGTCAAGGTCCAAGAGCTCACTCTTTGGTTTGACCTCATTCCATTTCCTTTGGAATCTGGAGAAGGAAAATAAGGGTGACATGGAAGGAGACAGTTCTGGAAACTGAAACTCACCATGGAAAGATTCTTGTCGGACACAGCAAACACATCTCCTTCATCCCTCAACCATTTAATATCTTCTTGTAACAATCTTTCCCTTCCTACCCAACACCAACACAGACACTGCAATACTTCTCCAAATGAACTGGTACCCAAAGGCAGCAGATTGCAGTGAATGGACCAAGAAAGAGGAAACTTTCAATCCTGCTTCTGACAGATGGCAACAATGTGGTGAAGTGTAAAGGCTTAACTCAGTCTTGAGGTTTGTTTCCCTGACATGAAATGGATATAATAATGGTTTTTATTGCAAGGATCACATGAGAGATTGCTTGGCAAACACTGGGAATTTGGGCACCAATAGAAGTTACAGCCATTGTTATATCCTCTTTTAGAACATAAAAGAGTATTTGTCTGGTCAGACCCTGTCACCTCCTTGCTCAGGAATATTCATTGGCCCCCTATTGCATTTAGAATAAAATACAAAATGGACAAACTCCTCAGTCTGGAATTTAGAGTCCTCTGTCCCTCCTGACTACTTTCAGTCAATCAGTAAGCATTTATTAAATACTATCCTGAGCACTCCTGTGGAGAGCTGGGGTTGTGACACAAGAGCAAACCCTAACTGGGGTGCCCAAGGGTGGTTGCTTGCTTATGGAAAGCTCTGAAGGAATCTGAGAGAATTGCATTGAGATGGAGAGGGATTTCTCATTCACCAAGGGACTGACTGACCCTTTAAATGAAACCATTTCTAGATTTTTCATGAAATACCTTTCCTGCTGTTTCTTCATCAGACTCCCCTCCGTGCTCTTATATTTTGACCACAGTGGCCTAGTAACTGCTCTCTGCACTTGATGTGCCATCTCCCTTCTTGCTGCCATCCCCCATGCAAAGTTTCAATTGTGGCTTAAGGGTTCTTGTTCTTAGGTCCCCAAGTCAAAAACTCACTCCCAGGAAAATCCTTTGTTGGTTTATTGAAGCATCCCCAAATTCACTTTGGTATAAACTTGGGGCTATCATAAAATTGGGTTCAATATAGGTAGAAGGGACCATTAATAAAACAGAATAACCGTTCTATGCATTCATTGTTGAAACACATTATATGTATCTATACATATACATATTATTTACACATATATACAAATATATTTACATAAAAGTGTAATACATAGTAAGGGTGACATTGAACCATATCTCTGCCTGGCTAACACTGAGGACTAGCTCGCTATTTATTCTCTAGTTGCCTTCCTGGGTTATGTGGGGACTTATACCACTTCATGAATCACTCCTGCTAATTAATCCCCTTCCCTAGGGGGCATCAGAACTCTACCACCTTATCTGCAGGCCACTGTCCATCACTCAATCTTTACCTCTTTTATTTATTAATTTTCTAACTTCAATATCTTTCTTTTTAACATCACTAGGATTATCCCAAGCTCACAGGTGCCAACATACTTTTTCTTCAACATGGTCAGGGGAAAATGAAGGGAGATAGGAATAATTATTTATGTAACACCTATTTCATGTCAGACACTGTTTGTACTTTTACCTATGTCTCTTTTGATTATCACAATGTTATCATTATCCTCATACTGTCAAAGAAACTGGGGCAAACAGAGCTGAAATGACTTACCCAGGGCCATGCGGTTAGTAAATGTCTGCGGCCAGACATTACATTTTCTGTATTCCAGGACCAGTTGCCTCTGAAACAGGCACGTTGACCTAGATCAGGCTTTAATTGACCTTAATTGGGCCAGCCATCCTATACTCACATTACAAATATCAATTAAATATTTCATTTTGACATCCAAATGATCAAGATCAAAATAAAAGGTTATAAGTTCAGATCAAAACTAACACCAAGAAAACTATTGAAACAATGCTTCTATCACATTTCAACCCAGAATATCAAAATACAGACACTTGGAAGGGGACTTTTTTTTCCAGGTACATTCCTGGCTTTATACTGGACAGCACGAAAATGATCGGTAAAGTGGTCAGCCTTTCCCATCCTGGCACCAAAGCTCAGACGGACATTAATCTGACCTTAGATGAGCCTGTTCTCCTGATGATCGAATGATTTCAGGCATTGAAAAGGACGTTGCCATCACTGTGAATACTGAAACAAAGTCCACGTTATGTTCCAGCAACAAGGAATGAGTCACCTCAGCCAAGGGAAGCCGCTGGCCTGGAGACTACTGGGCCAGGTATTTATTTTTCCTCAGAGTAATCTGCTTCTGAAAGCCACAGCAGTAAGACAAAGATACACAAAGGGTGGAGACTTCTGGGCCAGGAAAGTCAATTCCTCTGAAATCGATCCTAAAATATTCCTGGCATCCCTACTCCATTTCATCTATAAACTCCTGTTCAATTAGTAGCTTCATAAAACAGGAATTGAGGTGGTGAGCTTCCTATACAGACACTCGCTGTTTCAACAAGTACATAAATGCACAATTTTCATGAAAGAGCTTCTTAAAACCGAGTTGACTCACCAGACCACACCTAAGGGAGTCCTCCCACTGAGGTGCCTGATGGGACTCATGACCATATTTAACTCATTGCCTGTTTTTGTTGGTTTTTGTTTCAAATTTATGATTTCATTTGTATATAGAAATCCCTGCTTGGAAATTTCCTCCACCAATGCAGATTCAGCAACTGTTCAGTCATTTAAAATTTTAAAGAATTGTTTGAGAACATAGGAAGAGTAGGGGGCTTGGGTCACAGAGACAGTGTGTATCCGAAGCTGGCCTTGCTGACTCCAAGACTGGCCGTTCTATTCGTTCTGCCACTAACGTCCTGAAGTAGGATAAATCTCCCAGAAAACCTCGAGCCCCCTTGTGGCTTCCCTTCCTTCCCCTTCCCCACCCCCATGAATAATAGTCACCGACTTCCATCTGGGCTTTACCTTCCCACTCTAGCTTGCATGAAGGGGGGAGTGATGGAAACCAGAAGTGAAAGCCTGCTCGGTCTCTGGGGGGATGGGGGGCAGCTGATCTCCAAAGCCTTAAGCAGCTTATTTATAGAACCAAAGGAAAACACGTTTAGGACAACCCCTCCCGGTTATTTATTTTTCTGAGATTCAGCACTAATACGCTTTACTTTTCTGGACTCAAGAACTAAAAATGTATCTGGAAAGCATTATTGACTAGTCAGCAAGAGGGCAGCTCCCCCATCTCAGGATCTCTTTGGGACCCCGGCCCCACCCTCTGCTGAGGGGCTCTTTTGAAGAGGACCCAGGAAGCCTTTCTGCTGCCAGGTCCTCAGAGTCTCTCCCTTTAGTGTTTACTGCTATCCCTCAGGGTCGTCACAAAAATAATGCTTCCATCGAAAAGAAAGATTATTTCCACTTAAGGTTTCCCCTCAGACTATCACGGATTCAATTTAGACATAAGCCTGACTCAGAGAAGTCCTAGCTGTCTTCTGGCTTATTCCCTGCCCGATCTTGTGCAATGACTATCCTGGCCACATTAAGGGTAAAATGAATGAATCTTTCTACCTGAGCCATGGATCCAGCTTTCATTGAATCATTTCCTTTCCCTAACCTCCACCAAGAAAGCTCCTAATCCTTAGTAGGGGTGGCAGCTCTAGGAGGGCACTCACTAGGAGCCGTGAAGTAGTGAAGGACGGAAGCATCGGAAGTGGATTTATTAGCCCAGGACTCCAGCAGCTGGACTGGAGGATAACTGGGAAGCTGACATCCTCGGCACTGCCCCAGTCCCAGAGAGCAGCTGCTCCATGAGAAAAGTTTCCCTTAGCAACATGGGGAAGGAGAGGGAAGAGAAGAGCAAGGGGACTGCGCCCCAGCAGCTATTGTAGCGGAACCCACCGAGAGCTCTGATCAAATTCAGTTTGGTGTGGCTCCCCAGGTCTGGAAGCTGGCGGATGTTCATCAATTAGGGAACAGTAACAATGGGTGATGTGACATAAGCAGCAGCTAGCTCACGTCAGATCCCAATAAAAAGAAACAAACAGTGGATAAAGCACCGGCCCTGAATTCAGGAGGACCTGAATTCAAATGCGGCCTCAGACACTTGACACTAGCTGTGTGACCCTGGGCAAGTCCCTTAACCCTCATTGCCCCACAAAACCAAACCAAACAAAACAAATAAAACAGAGGAGTTGAACTCTCTGCACCTATGGAGAGAGGATCCAAGTCAACGCTGCCCTTTTCCCTTTAAGGACGCTCCTAAAACTGGTCAAACATAGAGCAGAGGAATTCCTTTATTTTGTTGTCCCTTGGGTGACGACCACATTCAAATTCAACTCTTCACAGTGGTTATACCCTAAAGCCTTTCTTAGTGGAGCAAAGAAAGGGTGACTTTCGGAGTGGTTCTCTAAAAGGCAACGCGGTGACCCCCTTGTGTTGAAGGTCTTGCGAGAGGTGTACGAAGGAAGATGGGGGGGCGGGCTAGGGAGGAAGAGGCGCCCCACAACAAAAAAATAGGGAAATGGGGAAAAGTAAGAACATTAGCATGGAGGGAAGGAGTCAGAGTGACTCAGAGTCAGAGAGGGAGGTAGCCTGGGTGCCCCTAGGTAAAGAGGACAGAGAGAAGGCGCAATGGAGAGGAGCAGCGAAGGGAGCGCCCGTCCCGGTAGGTACCTGGCTGTAGGCCTGCTGCAGGTAGCTGTAGGGCATCCTCTTCTGGAAGTCCAGGCGCACGTCTGCGGGGCTGCGGCTCAGGACCGGGGCACTGGCGCTGGCGGTGTCCTCGTCTCCCCTCTCGCAGCGGCGCACGCAGCGAGCCCGCTCCAGCAGGGCGCGCAGGAAGCGCAGCTCCCAGGCGGGGCCGCCCCCACGCGCTGTCCCCAGGGGCGCCTGGGCCCCGCACTCCAGGCGGCAGCGCAGCCGCCCCTCACGCAGCCGCCGGCGGCTGCTCAGCGCCTGCTCCAGGTAGCGCACGGCAGCCTCAAAGTCCCCGGCCGAAAACGCCTCGACGCCGCGGTCGTACAGCACCTCGAAGGGCTGCGGGGGTCCCTGGCTGAGCTCGTGGCCCCGTGCCGCACGCGCTGAGTGCCCCGCAGGCGGCAGCAGCATGGGCAGCAGCAGCATGGGCAGCAGCAGCAGCGTTGGCCGCAGCAGCAGCGCCCAGAGGCTCCCGCAGCTACCCCAGCCGCAGCCCCCTCGGCCCCGCATCCTCCGACCCTGGAGACCCGGGGGCTCCCGGACACCCTCCCTGGAAGGGCTCCGCTCCGGGCTTGGCGCTACCCCTGCACACGCGCTCCGCTCCGGGCCAAGCCTGCCGGTGCTGGTGCCTCCCTGGTTCCCTCTGGACTGACGGACCGACTGACTGATGGAGGGAGCCCCACGTGGGCTGCCTGCGAGCGGCCGCCTCTGGATCCCCGAGCAGGGAGAGAGAGGAGAATCACCGGGGGGGGGGGGGGGAGAAAGAGAAAGAGAGAGAGAGAGAGAGAGAGAGAGAGAGAGAGAGAGAGAGAGAGAGAGAGAGAGAGAGAGAGAGAGAGAGAGAGAGAGAGAGAACGAACAGAAGAGACAGAGAAAGAGAACGAGACAAAGAAACAGGGACTGAGACAGTGGCAGCGGCGGGGGAAGAGGTGACTTCTGTCGGTCCTGCCCAGACTAAGTCGGACACCCCGCAGACACTTACACACTCCTCTGGCCCCAGAGGCTGCTGCACTCTGCTCCTCCTCCTCCCCCCCCCCTCCTCCTCCGCCCTACCCCCTCCCTTCACACACACCCCCTGCTGCCGCTGGGCTGGGACGCCCAATTTAGATAGGCAGGGATCGGCTCAGGAACTCAGCTCAGCTCAGCTCCTCGTTGATTCCCGCCCCCCCGCGCGCGCCTGCCCTGGCTGGGTGTGCAGTTTTCAGGAGTGGGGCTGGGAGCTGCTGCCGGCCGGGCCGGGCTGGGCTCCGCTGCGCTGTGCTGCTCTGCTCAGCCAAGAGGCGAGGACTGGACCCCCTCGTCCCCTTTCCAGTTCTTAGCGTCGCGCCCGATCCCACCTGGATTGGGTCGGGTTTTGCCAGCGAGTTCGTGCCAGTAATGTAAGCACCGGCCTCTCGAGGGTCCGTCTCTGTAATTGTCCTGGCCTCCTCTCCTCTCCATTCTCTCGCCTGACACCTCTTCCTCACCTTCCAGTTCAAAGGCTCACTCCCCAAGCTTGAGATCATTAGGGTACAGAAGCTGCTCTGAAGAGCAGAAAGCCCTGGATTAGAAATGGGAGCATCACAGGACTCTGGATGCAGAGCAGGAAGGGACCCTAGGAGCATTAGAGCCCAACCACTGGCCTTCCTGTTTGACAAAGAAGGAAACAAAGGCACAGAAAGTGATTGGGCCTATGACTTGCCCAGCTAGCTGGTGTCTAAGACAAGATTCAAATCTACGTGGTCCTGACTCCAAATCGACTTGAGTTCCAATCCCTAGCACCTGTTTGTGTCAGGTTAGGGAGTCACCGAACTTTTCGGGGCCTGCTTCCTATTCTCTAAAATGAGAGGGCTGGAATTTGTAGTTGTTCTGTCATGTCCAACTACTCCTGACCCTATTTGAGACTTTCTTGGCAATGACACTTGCTTGGCCACCCGAACTCAGGGAGTTATTCCAGCTGAGACCGGGATGCCTAACTGCTTTTTCAGTATAATCCACCCTCCAAGCCTAGAGAGGGAATTCATCTTCCTTAGGCACATTTTCTGATTGCTACAATTTATGAAAATGTCATGTATCATTCTGTCGATAATCGATGCTTCACTGAGTCATAACCACTTAAAATTACCTCAGTATAAGGGGAAACTTTGGAACCATCAGAACAGTACAGAAGTAAAATGAGCTGCCCTAGGAGTACTGTGCTCTCCCCAAGACCGAATACATTTCTGGAGATGTACACATTCAGCTTCAGGGTAGATAATATCTGGTTGGGCAGAAGAGAAATATAGATGGAGCATGATAGGAGTAAAAGGATTTAAAGATCCATCACCTAAGATCAGTTAAACAACACCACCACCAAGCAATTATTTCTTCAATGTGTAGGGAAACTTCGCTGAACACCGGAGATACAAAGAAAACAATGGAATAATCCCTGCCCTTAAGGAATTTACAGTCTAATAGGGGAAACAGTGAGATGATTTGTGCACCAATAATTTTATACAGAAGATAAGACATATACAGCGGGGAGTCTTCTGAGTAGAGGGATCCCACGAGTTTCCCAAGAGGGAGGGTAGAAAGAGAAAAGATCCCTAGTAGAGCCTTGGAGAAAACCCACAGTTAGTGGGAGTGCCATGGATCAGCAAAGGAGATGAAGAAGCCCTCGGTCTAGTGGCAGCTCAGCCCAGGGAGAGAAATGTCACAAAAGCCTGGGGAAGGGAGAGTATTGAGGAGACGATGGCCAACAGCATCAAATGCAACAGAGAAGAGGAGGATGAGTACTGAAAAAAGGTCATTGTTTGGCAGTGAGGGGATGGCTGATCTCTTTGGAAGCAGCGATTTCAGAAGAGTGATGGCTTTGGAAGTCAGATTTCAGGAAGTTAAGAGTGAGAAAAGAGAAAGCAGATACTTTTTGTTTCTTCTTAAGGAGTTTGGTTGAAGGGAATTAGGGAGAGCAAGAATAGGGGACTTTAATGCATTTTTTTTTTTTGAGGATCAGGATATGTTGGCATGTTTGAAGGCATCACGGAAGGAACCAGTACATGGTAGGAGAGAAGAGTAGAAATGGAGGGAATGATGGAGAGGACAATATGTTGAATAAGTAAGAGGATAGAGTCAATGGTGCTGAAGGAAGGATTAGATTTATTCTCTTCATTGCCTATGAGTAAAGGCAGAAATCACAAAGAGAGAGATTTTTTTTTTTTAGTGAGGCAGTTGGGGTTAAGTGACTTGCCCAGGGTCACACAGCTAGTAAGTGTTAATTGTCTGAGGCCGGATTTGAACTCAGGTACCCCTGACTCCAGGGCCGTGCTCTATCCACTGTGCTACCTAGCTGCCCCAAAGAGAGAGATTTTAAAAAATTGAAGGGGGGCTGAAAGAAGGTAGAGAGAAAATTTCTTAATCATTGGAGCTGTTCACAAGTTTAATCTCTAGGAGATGATAGATTTCCCATTTCTGGAGGTCTTCAAGCAAAAATGGAATGATCATTTCTCAGAGAGGGAATTTCTTCGTGCACAGGTTGGTTGAGATGGCTTGTGAAGCCACCTCCGAACCTGGCTCTCTCTGTGTTTTCTGATTCCCATAATCTGTCCTGAAGGGAGTTGGACATAAAGAGCTAACGGTTTGAGAGTCATCAACATAGAAATTATTGTTGAAGTTGTAGAGGTGGATGCAAAAGAACAACAGAGGGCTGTAATAATAATAATAATAATAATAGTTAACAGTTATGTAATGAGCTAAGGTATGCATTGTGTCTTATAAATATCTTATTTTAGCCTCATAACTATCCCAGGGAGCAAGTGTTACCTGAACCCATTTGTTGTTCAGGTCTTTTTTGGGAGTGTCCAACTCTTTGCGACCCCGCTGAAGGCTTCCTTCATGAAGATAATGGAGGAGTTTGCCATTTCCATCTCCAGCTCATTTCGCAGATGAGGAAACTGAGGCAAACAGGGTTAAGTGACAGGGTCACACAGTAGTAAATATCTGAAGCTATGTTTGAACTCAGGTCTTCCTGACGCCAGGCCTGGCACTGTGCCACCCCGGTGCCTTACCATTCTATATAGGCAAAGATATATATGGTTAGTCTCCGGCCTTGAACTCAAGGAGACCTGGAGGCAAGTCTCATGTCTTACAGATGTTGGGACCCTGGGCAAGCTGCTTAATCCCTCAATGCAGCCTTCTAAAATTATAGGAGGCTGAGTAAGTAGAGCGCTGGATCAGTAGAAGAAGGTTCTCCACTGGGATGTGCCTTTGGTAATTAAATCAAAAGTCTGGACCAGAAAAAGAGAAGAACAGAAGACAAGACCTTGGCAGGCTAAGCCACAGGGACAAACATGAAGACGTGGGGAAGGAGGTTTGAAGAAGAAGATAAGGCTTAGAGGAAACCAGGAGACAGTGGCCTCTCTGCTCCCAAGAGAGGAAAGAGAATCAGGAAGGAGCCACTATGTTTTATAGTGTCCACTTTTTTAAAAAATAAATATTTTTATTTAAAGTTTTGAATTCCAAATTCTAACCCTTCTTCTCTCCCTCCCTACCCCCTCCCCAAGGCAGTATGCAATCAGATATAGGTTATACATGTACAATGATGTAAAACATCATCATATTAGTCATTTTATATAAGGAAACTTAAATAAAAGAAAAAAAATGAAAGAAAGTGAAAAAGAGCACACTGTACTCTGTTCAGTCAATATCAGTTCTTACTTTGGAGGTGGATAGTCTGCTTTATCATTAGTCCTTTGGGATTGTCCTGGATCAGTGTATTCATGAGAATAATTGTCATTCACAGTTCTTCATCAAACAATATTGCTGTCATTGCTGTCTCTTTGCAGTGTTCTCCTGGTTCTGTTTACTTCATTATATATCAATTCATATAAGTCTTTCCAGGCCTTTCTGAAATCATCTTGCTTGTCACTTCTTATAGCACAATAATATTCCTTCACTATCATATACCACAGTTTGTTTATCCATTTCCCAATTTATTGGCATTCCTCTGATTTCCAATTCTTAGCCACTATAAAAAGAGCTACTATAAATATTTTTGTACAAATAGGTCTTTTTTTTTCTTTTGGGGGATTTCTTTGGGATATAAATTTAGCAGTGGTATTGCTGGATCAAAGGGTATGCAGTTTTATAGCCCTTTGGGCATAATTCCAAATTGCTCTCCAGAATTATTGGATCTGTTCACAACTCCACCAACAGTGGATTAGCATCTTAGTTTTCCCACCTCCCCTTCAACATTCAGCATTTTCCTTTTTTGTTATATTACCCATTCTGACAGGTATGAGGTGATACCTCAGAGTTGTTTTATTTTACATTTCTCTGATCAGTACTGAGCTAGAGCATTTTTTCATCTAACTATAGATAGCTTTGATTTCTTCGTCTGAAAACTGACTTCATATCCTTTGAACCATTTATCAATTAGGGAATGACGTGTATTTTTATAAATTCGACTCAGTTCTCTATATATTCAAGAAATGAGGCCTTTATCAGAGATACTTGCTGCAAAAATGCCTTCCCAGTTTTCTGCTTTCCTTATAATCTTGCTTCCATTAGTTTTGTTTGCACAGAAGCTTTTTAATTTTATCTAATCAAAATGATCTATTTTACATTTTGTATTGCTCTTTATGTCTTATTTGGTCCTAAATTCTTTCTCTGTGCATAAATCTGACGGACAATGCTATCTTAATTTGTTTATGGCATCACTCTTTATGTGTAAATTATGTACCCATATTGACCTTTTTTAGTATTTGGTGTTAGATGTTCATCTATACCTAGTTTCTGTCACACTGTTTTCCAGTTTTCCCAGCTGTTTTTGTCAAATAATGCATTTTTGTTCCAAGAGCTTAGATCTTTGGGTTTATCATATAATAGATAATTATAATCATTTCCCATAGTGTAATTTGTGCCTATTCTATTCCACAGATCCTCCTCTCTGTTTCTTCTCCAGGACCAGACTGTTTTGATAATTACACTTTATAATTTGAGATCTGGTACTTCTAGACCACCTTTTTTATTATTCACTCACTTGATATCCTTGAGCTTTTGTTCTTCTAGATGAATTTTGTTAATAGTTTTTTCTAGATCTACAAAATAATTTTTGGTAGTTTGGTATGGCACTAAATAGATTAATTTAGGTTGGATTGTCATTTTTTATTATATTGGTTGAGCCTATCCATGAGCAATTAATGTTTCCAATTGCTTAGATAAGACTATTTGTGTGAGAAGTATTTTGTAGTTTTGTTCATATAGTTTCTGGGTTTGTCTTGGCAGGCAGACTCCCAAGTATTTTATATCATCTAAAGTTATTTTAAATGAATTTCCTCTTTTTATCTGTTGCTTCTGCACTTTGTTGATAATATACAGAAATGCTGATGATTTGCGTGGGTTTATTTTGTACCCTGCAACTTTGCTAAAGATGTTAATAATTTCAAGTAGTTTTTTTAAGGGATTCTCTAGGATTTTTTAAGTATAACATCATATCATCTGCAAAGAGTGATAGTTTTGTTTCCTCAATACCTACTCTAATTCCTTTAATTTCTTTTTCTTTTCTTGTTGCTATGGTTAACATTTATAGTACAATATTAAGTAATAGAGGTGATAATGGACATCTTTGATGCATCCCTGATTGTATTGGAAAAGCATCTAGCTTACCCCTATTACAGATAATGCTTGCTGATGGTTTTAGATAAATATTACTTATTTTAAGGTAAGCTGCATTTATCCCTTAGTTCTCTAGTGTTTTTATTAGGAATTGGTGCTGTATTTTGTCAAAGCCTTTTTCCTGCATCTATTGAGATAATCATATGATTTCTGTTAGGTTTGTTACTGATATGGTCAATTATACTGATAATTTTCCTAATATTGAACCAGTCCTATATTCCTGTTACAAATACCTCCTGGTCATGATATGATCCTTGCGATAAATTGCTGTGATCTTTTTGTTAGTATTTTATTTAAAATTTTTGCATTAGTACTCATTAGAGAAATTGGTCTATCATTCTCTCTCTGTTTTGGTTCTTCCTGGTTTAGGTATCAGCACCATATTTGTGTCATAAAAGGAATTTGGTAGGACTCCTCATAGTGTCCACTTTGGTTTGTAGCTTGTCCATACTTGTATCTTGTAACCCTGCATGTTACCATAATAAATCAGTTTACAAGCATGTATTATGTGCCAGGGACTGGAGAAATAAAGACAAAAATGAAGCTGTCTGCCCTCAAGGAACTTACATTCTATGGTGGGAGATGACATTTATGTACATATGCAGAAGGTGGCACAGAAGGGAGATCTGCTTCGATGGCAGAGGTGAGGAGGTCCAGCACAGAAGGCAGGGGAAGAGAGCAGGTGAGAAGACAGCATCAGCATCAGCATCAAAAGCAGTCACTATTTTCTCAACTGCTAGCAACAAAACCACAAAGTTAAAATGAGTCATCACCAATATCCCCTTTGTCCAGCTGGGGGGCTTGCCTGAAATCACACACAATATGAATGCTAGTAGCCTGATTATGGGCAGAAGAGCTATTTGCATATTTTACACTGTCACCAATTTTGCCAAAAATGTGTGCTCCAGCTGGAAAGTTGGGTTATCTCTATTAGGATTCAGAGCCTACTAGAATAGTTGGTCATTCAGTTCAATTCAAGATTAATTGAGTGCAGAAAATATGAAAGGGACTGCTCCTGGCATTCCTCTCCCTTCATTTTCCAGGAAACTGGGACCCAGAAATATACAGCAATTTACCCAAGGCCACATGGCTAGATAGAATTAAAACTGGGACACTAATCCACATCTTCTTTCTCCGGGGCTGTTATAATTATTTTATACCCCCACTTAATAGAACTGTATGCTCCTTGTGTGAATGAATCCTGTTTCCATGGGACTTTTGCCATAAGCATCAATCTAGGAACAGCAAAATGCAAAGCCAACAGCCAAACTTCAAGACATCAGCATCCCTCTTTTCTGCTTTTCATTAATAAACAATTTCTCAGCCAAGGCTATGTGCTCCATAGAGCCCTTTGCTCCCTGAGATGGTCTTCTCCTTCCCTGGGTTTGATTGGACCCCAACCTGCCTTCCTGCAGCAGTTTTGTGGCCTGCCCACTCCTGAGACTTGCTCATGCCCAGCTGGCCAGCCACAAGCTCTATGAGCAGAGAAGCCAAGGCAAGAGGCTTGTACCACAAACATCATCTGCCATGCCTCTCTCTCCCTGGGGGATCTCTTCTGTGTGTGACCACCACAAGGCAGGAGGAGCTGCCAAGTCCTCACTCATTGGGCCTTTGTCTTATTCCATGGTTTCTCTCTAGCTGGAAAGCCCTTGGCAAGGACTCTCAGTGAGATGTTTAAGACTCTCACTCCTGTTCTTTTTCCAACTAGGCCTTACTCATTTGGACCACCCCATGGATGGACAAGCTCCAGGGCATGTCCTGACCATTTTCACAGGGTTGTGGAATCTCTAAGAAGGCTTGTAATTACCACAATGGTCCCACACTGGAGTCCTTTCCTGTCTTCCAGATGAAGATACTTCAGTCAAAGTTTGCCAAAGTTTGGTCAAGAGGTTAGACTTAGTGCCCCTTTTTTGATGGAAGTGTATGCAGTAGACTACAATTCTTCCTTTCCTTCCAGTGTTGTCTAGTTGAGGGAGTATGCCTTGCCTTCATCTCCTGGGTGTTTGCTGAACCAGCCCAGAGCAAGATGGACAACCCATACAGCTGTTCTAGGCTAATTTTGAGAAAATAAAAGATGATTGAAAAGAGAGTGGATGGCCTTATGCTCCTGCATCCAGGGGAAATGTTAATGGAGGTGGGAGGCCCAAAATATATGTGATCACTCATCATGAACCCTTGATGTTTAAAAAGTTTGAGAGACATGATTTCTGTTTAATTTAATAATTTCATTAATAATGCCAGCATTTTAATAAAAGGAGATCAGTGGACGTTTCAAATGCCGGAGACAATCATGTTGGCAGACTCACAGCTTATATGCCCTTTGGAAGAGGGTGGCAATCAGCTCTGATTGGTTAACAGTTAATGATAAGTGGACTTTATAAAAGAAGTAAGCTCACTCCAATGAGAGGTTGAGAGTGACATCATGCCACTTGTGGCTGAGGATACTGTCCCCATACCCAGACCACCCTTACGTTTGGGTAACCAACTCAAAAAAAAAATCTATACCTGACCCTCCTTCCCCCCCCCCCAAGCCTGGGCTCGTTGGGTGGAGGAGCAATCCCTAGAATGAGGAGAATGTTAATCCTATCTTCCAATCAGCCCAGTCCTTGAGAGATGGGACACAGAAAGAGAATGAGTAGGGGAAAACTTGGGTCTTCCCAATTTTAATTATTAATATGAGAAGGAATAATAAGATTTACCAGTCAAGGTACAAGGCATTTTTTTCTCCTCTTAAAGCCCCACTAAGTGAAGCCTTGAATTTAAGATCAGAATATGAGAAGATTCTAGGCATGAAGACATCTGGAGATACGAAATGGTTTCACAGATGGATGATGGAGCCAGCAACAGAGTTGTTCCCCAGAAAAAAAATGACTACCATCATCTTGGAGCTAAGAATATTCATGGAGATGAAGTAATGAAGGTTAATGAAAATACCCCAAACGGGAAAAGTAAACAGAAAGATCTATAACCAAAGGAGACACACAAGAAGGGCAAAGACATGGAAGAAGGTATGTCACCTGCTGGATCCAGGGTAGTTCCCCGAGTAACTAAGATCATGCGGCCTCTGGGGGAAGGGCTGCACGTGGCTCTGGTTAACTGTTATTTTCTGTGTGCTTAGGTAGGATTCCTATGTTTCTCTTAACCACTAAATAATCACATTCATGTTTGGGGCCTTGTAAGCCTTTGTGCTTGTAAGGTGGGCAGGTGTCTTACTAAGCAATAACAACAGACCAGAAATATGGTGCAGGGGAAGAATATTGGATTTTCGAAGGGCCTAGATTAGAATTCCAGTTCTGCCATTCACTATCCATTCAACTTTAGGTCAGTCTCTTGTCTCAATTTGCTCATGAGTAAGATGAGACTAGATGATCCCTAAGATCCCTTTCAACCCTGAGACCCCCGAAAGACTTTGGGCCTCACATGAGGAGGGACATCTGACACCAGGGTTACATGAATCTCTGTTTTCAAGTTAACATTTAAAGAGAACAACGTGGAGTGCTTTAAGCTTATGAATCCTGGGACATGAGTTTGAATCCTGATTCTGCCACTTGGTTGGTTGGTTGGTGTCCTTTATCCTCTGTGATGTCTAAAGTCTAAAATTGGCAGTAGGTGGACAGTATCCTCTGGCACTTCCACCTCGAAGAGGACCAAAATGACAACTACGTTAGAGTCAAGTTTCAGTATGTCCAACTGTGGCTGATCAGACCAATATGAACTTGGAATGCTCTGACATAGACTGGGAAACAATAATCCAAGTGAACATTTGGGGTAGATTCTTTAAATCTGAGCATCTCGAGTTATTCTACTTTGTTCATAGAGCACAGTACCTTCTCTCATGTGGGTATGCCATGCTGGGAGGTCCTGTGCCAGTGACTCCCATGTCATGCAATCAGTTCTGGAGTTCTTAAGAGAGACCTCAAGAGTATCCTTATGAGTGTCCATGTGAGAACTTGCCTTCTGTGAGTTCTTCATAAAATAGTCTTTTTGTGAGGCAATTGGGGTTAAGTGACTTGCCCAGGGTTACACAGCTAGTAAGTGTCAAGTGTCTGAGGTCAGATTTGAACTCCGTTCCTCCTGAATCCAGGGCTGGTGCTCTATCTACCCCTATAAAATAATATTTTAGGAAAGTCTATGGTATTCAAACATGGCCAGCCCATCTGAATTGTGCTCTCTGTAGTAGAGTTTGAATGCTTGGCAGCTTAGCTCAAGAGGGGACCTCAGTGACTGGTATCTTACATTGCTAGGTGATCTTCAGAATCTTCCTAAGACAATTTGAATAGAAATGACTCAGTTTCCTGGCATGGCACTGACAGAGTGCCCAGGTTTCAAAGGCATACAGCAATGAGGTCAGTACAACAGCTCTGTAGACCTTCAGTTTGTTAGTCAGTCTAATAGCTCTTCTCTCCCACACTTTCCTTCAGAGCCTCGCAAATGCTGAGTTAGCTCCAGCAATGCATACATCAATCTCATCATCTAAGTGGCCATCCCTGGAAAGCACACTGCCAAGGTAAATGCACTTATCCACAGCATTCCAAATTTCCCCATTTGCTGTAACCAGTGCTCCAGGTATGCACGCTGCACTGTTGTCTGATGGAGCACCTGTGTTTTCATGGTATTGTTAGGCCAAAATTTACATAAGCAACAGAAAATCAGTCCATACTGCATTGCATCTCAGCTTCAGAGGCTTCATTGAATTCTCAATCATATGCAAAGAAAAAATCATGCACAAACCCTCCCTCCACTTTCATCTTGGCTTATAGCCTTTTCAAGTTGAGGACTTTACCATCAGTGCAGTAGCTGATCTTGATGCCGTATTCATCCTCATTGAAAGCATTTGACTACATGGCTGAAAACATCATGCTAAAAGGCATGGGAGCAAGCACACAGCCCCATTTCACTCCATTGGTGACTGGGAAAGTGCGAGAGCAGTGTACATTATCCAGAACCCGGGCACACATGCCATCATACAATACTGATGAACTTCTACAGGCTTCTGAGGTACCTTTCAGCTCCAGATGGAGGATCTCGGGATCCTCACCAGCTCAGGGATCCCCTGGACAACCTTCCTGACTATGCTTGGATATTCCCAGGCAAGGGGCTCTCTGTACTTCTGAAGACAGACTGTTTGTCTTTTCCAACAGTACTAATCATTGTAAAGGTTTTTGATGCTACCCCTTCCTGGGGACATGGGCTTAGCTCTGAATGAGTTTATGATCCACTTTTGTGGAACTGGGAGACCCTGGAGAGCAGGATCTTCCTATATTGTAATCTTAGAGGGCAGCAGCAATCACCATTTTCCTTATACAAGGAGCTACTCTGCGTGTCAGAATAAGCAGAAATATTGTCCAGGAAAGAATGTGAGGAGGTTGAACAAAGAACTGTAAAAGACAGTCCTTGACCTCGAGGAGCTTACAATGTAATGGAGAGAACAAAGACAGGAAGGAAGGAAATAAGCATTTATTAAAGGTTTACTATGTGCCTGTGCTAAGCACTTTGTAAATATTATTTAATTCTTACAACAATCCTGGAAGGTGGAGACTATTATATTATGTATTTGATAGCTGAGGCAAACAGAAGTTAAGTGACTTGCCCAAGATCACACATTTTCCTTCACTTTTTTTTTTTTTTATTTTTTTTAGCGAGGCAATTGGGGTTAAGTGACTTGCCTAGGGTCACACAGCTAGTAAGTGTTAAGTGTCTGAGGCTGGATTTGAACTCAGGTACTCCTGACTCCAGGGCCAGTGCTCTATCCACTGCGCCACCTAGCTGCCCTGTTTCCTTCACTTTTATCACATGATCAGTTCACTTCCATTTTTCTTTTGTTTATTTAGAATTTTATTTTCCCCCATTTGCATGTAAAAACAATTTTGACATGGATTTTAAAAAAATTTGTGTTCCAAATTATCTTCCTTCCTCCCTGTCCCCTCTTTAAGAATACAAGATATTCAAGAGAAGTTATACATATGTAGTCATGCAAAAATTTTCATATTTAATCAGGTTTTGATGGAAAACAGACCATAAAACCATCAAGAAAAATATTTTGTTAAAAGAATTTTTCAGGGGCAGCTAGGTGGTGCAGTGGATAGAGCACTGGCCCTGGATTCAGGAGGACCTGAATTCAATTCTGGCCTCAGACATTTGACATTTAGCTAGTTACGTGACCTTGGGAAAATCACTTAACCCCAATTGCCTCACCAAAAAACAAACAAAATAAAAGGTATATTTCAATTTGTATTCAAACACTATTAGTTCTTTCTCTGGGGATGGATCATATTTTTCATCATAAGTCCTTTAGAGTTGTCTTGGATCATTGTATTGCTGAGAACAGTCAAGTCATTCATAGCTGATCATCTTAGAATATTGCTGTTACTTTATATAGAGTCCATTTCATTTTGCATCAGCTCACGTAAGTCTTTTCAGGTTTTTCTGAGCGCATCCTGCTCATCATTTCTTACAGAACAATAGTTTTCCATCATAATCTCATCCCATAATTTATTTGGCCATTCCCCAATTGATGGTCATCCCCTCAATTTTCAATTCTTTGCCCCCAAAAAAGAGCTGCTATAAATATTTTTGTACATATAGGTCCTTTTCCTTTTTGTTTTTGTTTTTATCTCTTTTTAGATACTGATCTACTAGTGGTATTGCTAGGTCAAAAAGTATGCATGGTTTTATAGCCCTTTGGCCATAGTTCCAAATTACTGTACAGAATGGATGAATCAGTTTACAACTCCACCAACAGTGCATTAATGTCTCATTTTCCCCATATCCCCTACAACATTTGTCATTTTCTTCTGCTGTCCTATTATCTAATCCAGTGGGTATGAGGTAATACCCAGAATTGTTTTGCCTTGCATCTTTCTAATCAATAGTAAGTTAGAGCATTTTTTTTCATATAGCCATCTGTATGGTTGCTAACTGTATGGGGCTAAAATTCTAGACTGTCTAAAAATCTAATGAGTGGTCACCATAAATTATAATTTTAGCAAGAGTTTAGACTTTTAACTATTTATTAAGGAGCATAAGAATTTGGTGAGGAGAGAGAAATAGGCCCAGATTCCTTCATCTATCTGTCTCAGGGAGCCAGTATCTCAGCTCCACTCGACCCGAGGTCTCTGGCGAAAGAGAGCTTGCTTGCTCCTTCCTCCTCCCAGAAATCTCCTCTCCAACAGGAAACAGGGCCATTCACGTACATACACACACACACACACACACACACACACACACACACACACACACACACACACATACACACAGCTCCAAGATAATTGGATGGTAGCTCTGATTGACAAGTCCCACAGGTGGTTCTATAGATGTAACTTTCAGACACTAAAGTCACATTGTCTCTAAATCACATGCTTTCTCCTCATGGTGGAGCTTCCCTACAGTATCTCTCCAGTAGGGTGCAATTCCAATCCTCACAGTACTATCAGTAGTTCTACTGCTAGTAGTACTATTACAACAATTAGTAAGTCCTAGAGTATTCAGTTACAATTACCATTATAACCATAACTACTACTATTATGACTACAACTACTATTATTACAACTACTGCTATTAGTACTAGTACTACTATAATTACTACTATTACTAATCCAAGTACTACTGTTAGTACTAATACTAGACAACTACTACTTTTAGTACTATTACTACTACAACTACTACTATTAGTATTAGTATTTCTACTATAGTTACTATAACTATTACTACAACTAGTACTATTAGTAATAATTCCACTACCATAACAATGACTACTATTATTACTACAACTGCTACTAATACTACTACTATCAAAGGTCTATTTCAGTTCCATCTCTATAATATATAAATATAATAATATATAATATAATCTCTATAATATGCTGGGACTGCATAAACCAAAAATGGGTAGAGAGGTAAAGGTTGTTCTGGCCTCCTAAGGATAAAGTAATTTCATAAAGGACCTACCTTGTGCCATGAACTGTTAATGAATGATATGAATAGAGATTCAAAAGGGGGGAAAGCCATCTCTTCCCTCAAGAAGCTTGCATTCAATGGGATAACTACTATGGGATAAACTCTAGTAAACCCAATGGAGTCTGAGGCTCTGCTCCATTTACTGAAATCACAAACTGTGTTGAACAGGCCATGATTCCAGTTTGAGAAAATACCGTATCAAAGTAACATGAAACAAAAAAAAGTTGGGAGTGGTAGTGAATATTACACAATGATTCTTTACAAATAAAGAATTCCTTCAAATATCAACCCCCTCAATAAATTAAGAATTTAAGGATAAATGATAGGCTGGGAGGTGGGCTAAAGGGCAAAATATTTAAATATATCTTAAGAAATTTGGAAGAAACAAATAACTGACCACTAATCAAATAATTCAAGGGCAGCCAGATCTTGCAGTGGATAAAGCACCAGCCCTGGATTCAGGAGGACCCGAGTTCAAATCCATCCTCAGACACTTGACACTTACTAGCTGTGTGACCCTGGGCAAGTTACTTAACCCTCCTTGCTCCATAAAAAAAATCAAATAAGTCTTAACTCTATTATGTCTATCATTGAGATGTCAAGAAAGTCCTTTTCCTCTTGGCATCAGTTTCCTAACCTGTATGAAAGGGTGGTTGGGTTACAGGACTTCTAAATTTACTTCTAGCTTTCTTTTTGTTTGTTTGTTTGTTTGTTTTTTGCAGGGCAATGGGGTTTAAGTGACTTGCCCAGGGTCACACAGCTAGTAAGTGTCTGAGGCTGGGTTTGAACTCAGGTCCTCCTGAATCCAAGGCTAGTGCCTTATCCATTGCGCCACCTAGCTGCCCCCACTTCTAGCTTTCTATGATTCTTTTTTTTTTCTTTTGGTGGACCAATTGGGGTTAATTGACTTGCCCCATATCACATAGCTAGTAAGTGAGAAGTATCTGAGGCTGGATTTGAACTCAGGTCCTCCTGAATCCACAGTTGGTGCTTAATCCACTGCACCATCTAGCTGATTCTTTTCTATGAAATTATCATTCAACCTATTGGTGAAAATCCAATTCAACTCATTAAAATGAATTCCTTCATGCATTTTCTTCTTCATGGTTCCTTAATGGACACCTAGCCACCATATACCTCCAATCTCAGAAGGCTCCATGGCCTTCTTGGCAATGCATATTTTAAATACGTTGGAGCCTTCTTGATCCCACGATTAGAAACTACACAGCAAAACTGGTAGAGTATGTGGTATTCAGAACAGGGAGGAGCATGGGGTCTATCACTGGAAGGATAGAAGATGGAGGGAGATACTTGATAAATGATCAAAAGATGTGAAGAGTTTTCAGAGGCAATAATCAAAACTATCTGTGGCTTGTAAGGGCCAAATTTAGTATGGGAAGAGTTAAGTGGGTGGCTCACTGTAGTATTGGGGTAAGAAAGGAAACAGCCTCTTTCAAAAAACAAAACAGGTTTATTAATGGGAACAAGTTCAAACCACAAGTGGTGTTAATAGACTTCACAAGAAATTCACAGAAGACAGGGCTGAACTGAATATGAGGGGATGATATCTGTAAAGCATTTGTGTTTTGTTCTTTGTAGGGCAGACAGGGTGGAATGTCTTATGTCTGGGGCTGGATTTGGGCTTGGGGTCTCCTGGGTCCAGGGCTGGTGCTTTGTCCACTGTGCCACCTAACTAATCCATGATGGCATCATTAAAATAGGGTTGAGGTGTAGGAGGAATAAACTGGGGGAGGGAGAAGGGGAGAGATGGTCTGGGGAGAGGTAGTTCATATGAAGGAAACAAGAAGAAAGCTTATGGAGGAGAGTAGAAGAGGGGGGAGGAGTTGGGGAGTGAGTGAACCTTAATATCATCAGAATTGGCTTAAAGAAGGACTAACATACATACACAAGTAGGTATAGTAATATATTTTTGCCCTGGGGGGGGGAGGGAGAAAATGGTGGGAGGAGAAGGGAAGGAGGAAAGAGCAGATTGGGGGAGAGAGTGGTAAACTCACTTTCAAGGCAGCAAAACACTTTCAAGGAAGATGAAGATGTTCTGCATTACTGCACCAGTATGACATATTGAATTGCTTGATCTCATAGGGAGGGTTGAGGAGGGAGGGAGGAAGAAAAATTTAGAACACAGAATTAGCTCAGGGACCCTGATCTCATTGGAGTGGGCTCATGGAGGGAATAGCTTTCATACCCAATTGGGAGAAGCAATGTATTTAACCCTGCAGGAAAATAAGAGGGGAAGAGGACAAGGAAGGAAGGGTGAAAAAAGGGAGTGCAGAGCCAAGGAGAGGATAGAAGTAAAACACTTCTGAGGAGGAATAGGTAAAAAGCAGATAGAGCAAATGTCATGGGAGGGGAGTGGGATGGAGGGAAATAGTTATGATGATTGATCATAATGGCAAAATTTATGGTACCTACTTTGCTGGGCTTTTATGAAGAAAACTCTCTGCGAAACTTAAGGTACTACCTAAAGGTTATGATGAACAGGATACTATCAGGAAAACCTGGAAAGGCCTACATGAACTGAAGCAGAGTGAAATGTACTGTATACGAAATAACAGCAATAGTGGGGCATGATCTGCTGGGAGGCATGTGGTTATTTTCAGCAAGGCAATGATCCAATATAACCCTGAAAGACTTATGAAGATTGCAGCCCATTTGCAGAGAAAGAACTGATAGTATCTGAAAACAGATGAAAACACATTTTAAATTTTTTTTCATTTCCTCTTTGACAATTCCTTAATCTGAAGTTTTGTTTATTTTTTTTACTGTGTTCTCTCACAACTAGCTAATATGGGAATTTTTCCATGACTACTCATGTATAACTTATGTTGAATTGCTTGAGTTCTTGTGAAAAAATTTGATGTTAAAATTTTGTTTTTACATATATTTTGGAAAATAAAATTCTATTCAGTGTAAAAAATGCTTTGCAAATATCCCATTGTATCATCACAATTATTGGAAGGTTTTTTTTTAAATTTTCAAAATAACTGGGAGTTTAGTGCTATCTCCCAGTTTTGTAAATGGGGAAATTGAGCCTATAGAGTGTATGAAGTCCAGCATTCACATATTCCCAAGGAATAAACTGAGGGTAAGTGATTGTTGAAGGTCATATACATAAGTAGTGTCAAAGCTGGGATTTGAACTGAGGTCTTCCTGGCTCAAATCCAGTGCCCTCTCCACACCAACAAAGTGCCTCTGTTGAACCTCATAGCCCCTAGCCAAATGGTGAATGCTACTGAGATCTCTTACCTTTTGTTCACCCTACACACACCTTCCCAGGAAATGCAGCCTGGCTCTAAGAGGATCCATTACAATGCTCCAAAAGGGTCTTCTTGGAGGTTTCTATTTTATTGGGAGTCAGTCTGGATAGATGCAGCAACCTCATTTCCTCCTTGGTTTACAGGTCATCAGAAGAGTGGGGCCTCATCACAGAGCCCTCCACAGGACAGAATGTGGCTCCTGGCTCTCTTTATTTTCCCAAGTCTTCTGCATTTTTTCAAGAATGACTATTCTCTTCCTTTCTGAAAACTTTTTAAGAAACAATCGTCTCTCTCCTCTGACAAGAACTAAGTATCTACTGGGGCTTCCCACCAACAATATCAATGTTTTGTTTGTTTTCACAATGTACTTCATCAGCCCTCAGATGCCCAGCACTCCTTTGATTCCTTTCAATGAAAGAAATACTTCTAAGGGAGCAACAATCCCACCTGTGTTCAGCTACTGTTTGTGCTGGCGATGGAGAAGCTGTTTGGAAGGATTTTTCATACATAAATAAGCTCATCTAAAGATTTTTTGCCCTTCAGAAAGGTAATATGAAAAGTAAACCACAAGCAAGGTCAATAGCAGAGTGGGTGAAGAAAAGTCTCCCCAGTGGAAGCTTTTTTTTTTTTTAAAGCAAAAGTAATATTGCACTGACATTTTAGATCAAGCAGGTGTCCAGAGGCCAGAACTTTCCATTCGTTCCACTTTGTTTTCCTTAGCCAGCCTGTCCTGAGCCTTACCTTAATTCTTAACTAAGTCCTTAAAATCTTAAATCAAACAAACCAGGGAGAAATGTCCAGACAACTCCCATCAAAGTGTTCCTTTGGTCTTGATTTTTCCAAAGTCTTGATTCAAATTATCACAGGGTTTTGTTAGTGAGCTGGCCAGAGACTGCTTACATCAATACTTTCCAGTCTTTGCATATTAAACGGGGGGATAGATGGCATAAACTGAGAATAGCACCCTAAATGGGGCATAAAACACCACGGGATCATGGAATCATAGAATATGACAGTGGGAGAGGACAGAAGAGATCTCCTTGGCCAACTTAAGTGCTGTTGAAGGAGTTTGTGTCCCAAAGCCAAAAAAGAAGGAAGGAAAAATTCTGAGATGAGGAAGAACAAGGTCAGACTGATGACGGTTGCCAATATGATCCGATTTACAGCTATGCATTTTAAGTACTCTGGTGTTTTAACGCATCTAAGATGACACTGAGGTGGGCATTCTCTCCAATGATGCAGTTCATCACTCATCCTTGCCTGGAAACTCTGGGTGACATTTGTCCATTTCTTCCTGTAAGTCTGCCATAGGAGTTCTGTTTAAAATGCAGGAAACTATGATCTTACCCCCTTGGTATTGTCTGGAAAACAATGGGGCCCATGAGCTATCCATCAGTTACCACAGAAGTATTCATAGCTGCCAAAGGCATGGACAAATTGTCACTAAAGTCCTTGTCAATAGAAAGGGTTTAACATCAGAGGCAGATACGGTTTTATGAATTAAAATAAGGCATACCCTCCAAATGTGCAGGTATTTGACACCTACCTTAACATAGGTCATGTGGCATTGTAAGTAATAGGGTAATACTGGACTTGGAGTATGGAAGTTGTGGTTTCACATTCCTCTCTATCACTTGCTGTGTGACCCTGGATATATGACTTAACCCTTATTTGCCTCAGTTTCCTCATCTGTAAAATTAAAGTTTTGGATCAAATGATATCTAACCTTTGAAATCTAACCCTATTGAGGGTCATGGAACTGGCTTATGAGCCATGATTTCACAACTTTCAAGCAGTACAAGTCCCCAGGGCATTACCTTCTTGAAATCCCTAGGATTTCAAGAAAGATTTTTCTGCTTTTCCACTGCACCCTAAGGACCAATGAGCCTGTCCCTATGTTCTGTAACTCAACCCTTCCCTTTCATGTTATCTCCCTTTATTAGAATGTGAACTCTTGGAGAGCTGGGATTATCTTACTTTTCTTTTTCTGTCACCTATACTCAGCCCAGTACTTGTCAAATAGTGAATACCTAATGAATCCTCCTTCCTTCCTTCCTTTTCTTCCTTCCTTCCTTCCTTCCCTCCCCCTCCTCTTTTTCTTCCCTCCCTCCCTCCTTCCTTCCTTCCTTCCTTCCTTCCTTCCTTCCTTCCTTCCTTCCTTCCTTCCTTCCTTCCTTCCTTCCTTCCTTCCATCATCCCCTCCATGATTGCCTTTTATTTTTTTCTTTCATTCTAGAGGCATTTCTCTGATGATGGACATCCTTTTTGCTACTGTTGCCCAGTTCTTCATAATATGTTGCAGTCTTCCAACATCCACCATTTGCCTCTCCCTTACCAAGTACATCAGACACACATCACCATTATTACCATGTTTATTGTTTGTTTGTTTTTCCCCAGATGCTGTACTCATTCCATAGACATTGGCATTAGGACCAGAGAATGCTCAAGTTGTGTTGAGGATTTCAAGAAAGTTGAGAGAAGGAATAAACAAATTCATTTTTCCTCGATTAGGACCAGGCCAGAGTAGGTTCTGGCTACGCACAAAGTCCTTGTCTTTGGAAGTCACTTATGCTAACACACCCTGGACCTTAGGGCTGCCAATATAGCTTGCTTGCCAGCTCTTTGGTACACTGTGAGTGAGCTTCTGGCACTGAAGAGGTGTCAGTGAGTTCATCCTCTTTCTTCCACCCTGAATTCTCTCTTCTCAGTGTTAGTTGAGAAGAGGACAAGGAAGTGTGCACATGTTGGGGAGACCAAGGAAGGGCCTCTTGGCAGCCAGGCCCATAGATCCAGTTGGCTTAGACTTGTGACAACAGACCAGTGTGATCACGACTTGCTGACTGATGTTTCAGGGTAAAGCTGACAAGTGCCTCAGCTGAGATATTGAACCGCTCCCTGGGACTTTGGGAAGTTGTTTGATAGCCACAATTTAGCTGGATCCAGAGCTGGACGTTCGGAGAAAAGACAAATTCTGCATCTCTAGAAAACAAGTCTTTTGAGCAGAAAACCTCCACATGGGGCAGCTCAGGAAAGAGGGTGGGGCCTAACCTCTGCCAGTCACCCCCTCAAGTCCACAAGCATACTATGTGCTTACCAGGGGTCGAGGCCCTGAACCTGGTGCTGGGGATTCAAGGGCATAGGGACATGTCGTGGCTGACAGAGGGGGCTCTTGGGAGAGAAGCACTGCCCATAGAGAGTAGAAGATTCTACCCATGCAAGGTGAAACCTTCTCTCCAGCTAATAGGGTCAGGAAGTGGCCCAGAGCACTGAGGAGTTAGATGACTTCCCCAGGGTCACACAGCCAATATATCTCAGAGATAGAACTTGAACTCAGGTCCCTCAGCACCTGTGGCTTGATCACCCCTTTCTTCCATCGGAGAGTTCCTCCAGGGACCTGCACTATGTGCTTCTGCCTCTTTGGATTCAGCAGTAGGCACCCCCAACCTCATACCCTCCCCCCACAGCTTTTCACCTTTTCTTTATGGGCTCTTTTGCTCCATTGGAATGTCAGCTCCTTGGAAGCAGGGAGTGTCTTTCTCTTGCTTGTACAGCTCTTGTCACAGTACCTGGCATGTAGTACACATGAATAAATGCTTGTTCACTGGTGGACTGACTGCTTCTAAGCACTTCCACTCCTTAGAAGTTTTAGGGAACTTATCTGTTAGAATTGCCTTCGAAGCCACCATATCAGAAAGTCAGTCTTGATGGCAGACACATCTCGAATGTTCTCTATAGCTTGATGGCCCATCTGAGTCCACACTCTTTGGTTCCAAATGAAGTTGGGCCTCTTTAAACATTAAAGCAAGTCCCAAAGGACAAACACTACCAAAGACAGTATGAAGAATGGGTTGAGGAACATCTCCTGCAATTGTCTGGGAGGCATCTTTGTTTCCCATGATGATAGATGATTTGACCTTTGACAACTTTGCTAATAATTACCTTTAATGATCATTTCCATCCACTTACATTGTGAAACACTTAATGTGTGCTCCAAGGAAGTGACATGTTCTTCAAGCCAATGCTGTGAGGAAGAAGAGTGATTCACCACTATGACATGTCTAGGAGCACTTCTCACCCCCTCCCTCCTGCACTCATGGGCCCCAGGGATAAAGTCATCTGGACACTTTGTGATGTAAGCCCCAGGTACAATCCCCTTGGCTTGTGGCCCAATGGACACATAACCCAAGCCCAGCTCACCTTCGTTCATTCCGGAGGGAGGGTTACTATCCAGATGCTCTCACAAACACATATAGCCACCTTCCCCTCCTTTCCTCTCTCTGTTACCTGCCACTCACCCACCCTGGACTCTGCCCAGTCTCAGATGAGGAGGAGAATACATCCCCACCCTGTCTAGGAAAATAGTTTGTGTTGTTCTTCAAACTTCTATTCCTCCATCATGCTATATTTAAGCATGTCTCCTTACTTTCTTCTGCCACTTTCTTGGCCTGAGAATTATGGGTTGATGGAGAGGCCAGAGGTCTCCAGTCCAAACCATACCTGGGGGAAACAACAACAACAACAACAACACAACAATACAACAAAGCAAAGCCAACGCTCTTCCACACCATGCCCAGCTAAGGAACTTGGACTCATGGGGCCCCAGAAGGGGGTACCCCCTGCTTCTTACAGTCACCCATTGCACTTTTGGACATCCAATTTTTGGGAGATTTTTCTTGATATTGATATCAGGTCTCCTTACTTCTGTTTCAAAGTCTTTACCTCCCTCAAAGCTGGGTTCTCTGGGGCCAAGCAGAACAATTGGAATCCCCCTTCTCCATGAGAGCTTTTCTTTCACAACTCAGCCACTCTCACCCTGTCCCTGCAAGGTTCTCATATGCCAACATTCCCAGCTCCTTCAGCTGATGGATCTTCACCTGCCAACGACTCAAGGTCCTACATGGTCCTGGTTGTCACCATCTGGGTGTTCTATGGTTTCTCGAAATCCTTCCTAAAACGTGGCGCTTAGAGCTGGATACAGCATTGTGAAGCAGCCAATAGACAAGAATTTGTTAAGTGTACCCCGTGTTCTAGGTGCTGGGCTAGACTCTGGCAATACATATACAAGTGCCGCCATTCAGTGTCTAACCATACCTTAATCCTAAACACACATACACACACACACACACAAACACTCACACACACACAAACACTCACACATACTTACAGACTATATACACATACATATGTATATTTATATACATATGCACACAGCTGCTCGGTGGCTCAGTGGATACATCATTGGGCCTGAAATAAGAAAGATTCATCTTTTTGAGTTGAAATCTGGCCTCAGACACTTACTATGACCCTGGGCAAATCACTTAACCCTGTTTGCCTGAGTTCCTCATCTGTAAAATGAAATGGAGAAGAAAATGGCAAACCATTCCAGTATCTTTGCCAAGAAAACCCCAATGAAGAGTCAGACATAAATAAAACGATTGAACAACAACAACAAAAAAATGTATATGTAGCCAGATGTATATGTGTATACAGGATTAAATATAAAGAGAATAAATGCAACGGATTTTCTTTTTTTTTCTTTTTTTTTCTTTTTGGTGAGGCAATTGGGGTTAAGTGACTTGCCCAGGGTCACACAGATAGTAAGTGTCAAGGGTCTGCGGCTGCATTTGAACTCAGGTCCTCCTGAATACAGGGCTGGTGCTTTATCCACTATGCCACCTAGCTGCCCCTAAATGCAATAGTTTTAATAGTTAGCATTGTTATAAGGCTTTAAGGCTTGTCAAGTGCTTTATAAATATCTCATTTTTATTGTTAAAACAACGTTGGAAGATAGGTGCAATTATTATCCTCATTTTATATTTGAGGAAACTGAAACAGCAAAGGTTAAGTAACTTACCCAGGGTCACACAGTTAGTGACTGAGATGGAATTCAAAATCAAGTCTTCTTGATTCCAGGTCCAGCATCATACACATGACACCAAACAGAATAGAGTTTATTTAACTAGGAAATAAGGTAGTTTGAGAAGGAGGGCAGGAATAGCTGAAAGGGTTTGCCAAGTTTCTTGTTCCTTGTTCCATTCTGGACCCAACTATGACCAGTCCCTTGGTACTTGGAAATCCTGTGATTCTGTGCAGATTAGGCTCGATTCAGGTAGAACGCAGTGGGCCTATCACCTGCTTGGTACTGAAAGGTACAGTCTCTCTTAAGTGCAACCAGATTGGCCCAGCAGGGCCACCACCCACCTCCAGGGTGTGTGCTGACCACATTCCTAGTGCCAGTAGATCTGAGGAGAGACCCTTTGCTAAACTTGGCTTGGGGCCCAGAACTTAAAATTCTTCTGCCTTCAGACAAATGGAAAAGCCGCCCATGAATCCTAGCCTATGTGCTCTGCTCTTATCCCTTGGGGAAGGCTAAGGGTCCAGATGACTGGAAAAACAAATAGCGAGGAAGAGCGGCTACTGTAAGCCAATTCTGAAGCACCAGAGCCAAGGAAGTGCTGAAAGTTGTACAAACACAGAGATGACCAGAGACCTGCACCCCTGCCTTGGAGATACATGCTGAGAAGCCTGGGAAAATGCCTATGGGGCAATGGTTAGGTCAACCCAACTCCAAGAGAAAACAGGATTTGGTGGCAGGAAAAAAAGCAATGAAGGGCGTCCAAGGCCAAACCACTTACTCCAGCAATTGAGCCCTTTATATGCCCAAGAATCTTTCCAGCACGTGAGGGACTTGGCACTCTACAGACATCATCCGGAAAAGTACATTCCAACAATCCAGCCCCTCTCCCCAAGGCACGGCAGGGACATTTGGAAGCAAGTGTGGTGTAGGAAAAAGACAAGTGGATTTGTAATGAAAGGACCTGTGTTTGAATCTTAGCTCTTCCACATGTAACGGTGTGACCCTGGGCAATTTATTTCACCTCCCTGGGTCTCAGTTTCCTTTTCTGTAAAAAGAAATTGAGATTTTATATTGGAAGGTACCTCAAAGGTCATGTAGGCCAACCCCCTAATTTTGTAGGTAAGGGAACTGAGGCCCACAGAGGTGAAATGGCCATGACTTGCCAAAGATCACATAACTGGGATTGGAACACTGCATTCCTGACCTCCGAACTCATAATCTTTTGACAGAACTGGAGGGGTTTGGACTGCACTGTCTGGGAGGTCCCTTTTAAGTCTATGATCACATATCTTGTGTGATCAAACCCATTGTGTAAGCAAAGGGTAGCTGGGGCAGCTATGTGGCACAGTCGATAGAGTCCTGGGCCTAGAGTCAGGAAGACCTGAGTTCAAATCCAGCCTCAGGCACATACTAGCTGTGTGACCCTGTGTAAGTCACTTCACCCTGTTTGACTCCATTTTCTCACCTGTTACATGAGTTAGAGAAGGAAATGGCAAACCACTGCAGTATCCTTGCCAAGAAAACTCCCGTTGGGGTCATGGAGAGTCAGAAACAACTGAAAAATGACTGAACATCATTTACTAGAGGTTCCCTGCACAGTCATCTCAGCTGGGCTCTGAAATGCAGAACAACACACCAGCAGTAATAGAGCCCACTCAGGACACATAGACGTCCAACCCCAGGGCTGCTGCAGTAAGCAGTAAGAGGAGGCTCCGGTCCCTCGTGGGCCCCACTGGGATTTTGCATTGAATGTCTGTCTTGGCCAAAGGAGTCAGACTTAAGAGTATGTTTCCACCAAGGTGTCCAAACAGCCTCCTGTCTGTGGCAGGGGTGGGCGTGGCCTTCACCCCAGCAGCTTCAAGGCTGGCTTTGTCTTCCTCTGCTGGGTCAGGCTTTGTCCTTCCATTTGACTGGCTCTGGATTGGCCACAAATGCCCCACATCAATAAAGATGTTTGAATATTGGAGTCTCTAAGGGAGGGGGTCCTTTGGAGCCAATTTCAACACATTCCCTTGGGTTTCTTCCCAAAGGCCTCAGAAGAGGCCCTGTTTCTAGCTAAACAAACGGGTATGTTCAGCTGGGGCTGGGCTGCCATCCTTGACCTCACCATTTGAAAGCTGTAGAAAGACTCAAGGAGGGAAATTTGGGCCCAAGACTCCATGATCTTGGTCTCCTGGTCTGCCCATGTAGTGGGAGAGGGGCTTGAGGCAGGGCCTTACCCAATGGAAAGATCCAAGTAACTGCTCCAGCCCTCCAACTCCTGATTATACACATTCTACTTGGAACATTTGTAATTTAATTTGATTTGATTTGATCATCATTTCATTTCATTTCATTTTGTTTTATTTTAGGGGCAGGACTGAGGATGCTTTCATGTAGGGAGCTCTGCCCAACACCAATGCAGATTTGTACCTGGGTTGAAGCTGGGTGTTTCAGAGAGCTGTTTAGGGAAGGGAAATGTCCAGTGACTTGCCCAGGGTCTCAAAGTCAGGATGTGTCAGAGACAGAATTTGAACTCAGGTCTTCCTGACTGTTGCTGACTCACTTCACTTGCCATTCACTGCTGCTGTTCTAATAAGCCAGTGCAAACAGAGCCTTGGGTGAAGCCAAAAGAAGAAGAGAGCCTGCTGCTTCTCAATCCTTTGGAGCTCTAAAATTCCAGGATCCTGAGGGCTGCGATCTGTCAGTCAGGTGGCCATTCAAGCCAGACAGAGAGCTCACTCTCACACAAGAAAACATGGCAGAGAATATTGTGAGCCTCTCTCCTCTTGCCTTGCTTGAAGGAACTCTCACTGGCTTCTTTCATGCTTCAGCTCCAATGCCGTCACTGGCAAGAGGCCTCTGTGGCTGCCCCCAGTTGGGAGGGGGCTTCCTCACCTCCCAATGCTGTGCATTAACTATGCACGTAGCATGTGGTTACTAAGCCCCATGTAAGAGAGTCTCCTGGAGAATTTAAGCTCCTCAAAGGCGTGGGTTGTCTCATCGGGAGCCCAGTGTCTTCTGGGACTTAATAAAGTCTTGTGTAATTGAAGAGAAGAGGATCAAAGCTCACATTTCCTTGGAACTTGTGAGCAAGGCTCTAGTCTTTTCTGGACGAAGTTGTTCATCAACCTATTTTAGCTAAATGCCTTCTATGTGACAGCAATGAGGATGCAAAGAAAAAGAGAAGCCTCTGCCCTCAGGAAGCTTACATTCCATTAGAAGAAACATGGACATATAGAAAGAAGTATGTGTACAACAGGTGTGTGTACATCTTTATCTATCTATCATCTATTTATCTATCTATCTACATATAATGATGCAGATATAGGTCTATTCAACAACAAAACTGCGTGTGTGTGCATGAGAGAGAGAGAGAGAGAGAGAGAGAGAGAGAGAGAGGGAGAGAGAGAGAGAGGGAGAGAGAGAGAGAGAGAGGGAGAGAGAGAGAGAGAGAGAGAGAGAGAGGGAGAGAGAGAGAGAGAGAGAGAGAGAGAGAGAGAGAGAGAGAGAGAGAGAGAGAGAGAGAGAGAGAGAGAGAGGACACAGGGAACAGGGAAAGAAGGAGGTTGCTGACAATTTGAAGAGAAAATTGGCTCTCTGAGGGCCCATTTTCAGTTGTTGTTGCGTGTCCTTCCTTTTCATAAAGGACCAGTGACATCATGGGGTTGATTCTTGACTTGCTCATGAATTGGATTTAACCGAGGCAGAGTTGCACAAAGTGTTCAGCCCCACTCTCGCTTCCAGAGTCATTGAAGATCAATGGCAAAACAAAAATCAGGACAACCGGCAGTGGCCCAGGATGTAGTGGATGAACTTGGGGTCTTCAATGCCTGACCAAGCTCTTAGAGTTACACGATGCCTGCTTCATGGCACTAGAACAAATTGTTCTCAACTGCCCATTCTACTGGGGGAAGTCTTCTCATGCTTGGGATAGACAGTCCCCCAACTCACCAACAGGGCGGACACCTGTTGGTTGTCCTCCAATGCAACCTGGACCTGAACAGGATCTCTGACTCCCATATGAAAGACAACATCTGGAAGGGGACCGGTCATCTGTCTCCTCCCATGCCTCTCACTCCCTAGAATTCACAATAGACACATCCCTGGGAATATGGTGCAGTATTGTTGGAAGCTCTACAGAAGAACATGACTAAACATTTACTACTGAAAGCAATAGGTTTTCATATGTCCCATTTTAATTAATACAATGGAGGCTCATGTGATTTACCTTGATAAATACAAGAGTGGGAACACGGAAGGGAAGAGAAGAGAATAAGGAAAATATGCTAAGGCAACCCCTCCTCCATACCATGGTGGAAGGGAACATCTCCAAAATGTGATGGGGAAGGGCAGGGGAAGATGCTCAGACAAAATCATCACCAAATCCTGGGGGCCAGGGGTCTTAAGGTGTTGACATGAATGGGGAATCTACACCCTTGGACTTTGGGGCATCACTGCAAGAAGGACTTGATGTTCTTTTCCTTTTCTACTTCATGCATCAGGGCAGCTCAGAATTGTTAAAATGGACTAGGGATTTGGGAGACAGGGGGAAGGATCACATTTAGGTGACTCTGAATGGTCTCTACTTTATATGTTCCAGGCAGGGAGGTGCCAGGTCTATGCCATAGGGGATGGTAATTTCTAACCCTTGGAAATTCTTGGCATAGAAGACTCCAACAAAGGGAAGTTGTGGGGGTAGGAGGTGGTGGTACGTCCAGAGTAGGGGAAAACAAGAACAAAAACAAAAACATTAACAATAAGTTTTAAGAAAGACTAGAAAAAGAAAGGAAGGAAGAAGGAAGAAAAAAAGAAAGAAAAGATATCTGGATTTTTTTTTCAGATTATAAAGCACAGTGAGATTGCAATAAGCTGCTTTGTTTAAGGTGTATCAGGAGCTATTCCACAGAGTTTACAGGGGGTATGTATGTATGCGTTGTCCCCTTCCCAAGGAACACATGTGCCCTGACCAGAGGCCCTGTGCTTATCCCAGATATACATCTTGACATCCTGGTATATCTTGTCCTTTCCTCTGGACCGTTCTCTGTGACCCCAAGCATATGCCTCTTTGCCATTAATAATTAACTCAATACAGGTTCCTATAATTATAACTTACAATTTTATAAAATTTTAAAGTTGTTTAAACTCTTCACATATATTCTCTTATGTGATCCTCACAACAACCCTGTATGGAAAGTATTATTATTATGCCTATTTTATAGATGAGAAAACTGTGATAAAGTAAGGTTAAAGGCTTTGCTCACAGTCACGCAAGTAATCCTCACCTGATGTAAGGTTTGAACTCAGGTATTTCCAAGTCTTAATCATGTGCTCTAGCCACTGGTCCAAGATGCTTCGTGCCGGCCATTGCAGGTACTGAGCGACATATTGGGCATAAGGGGACTCCAGCAAGCGTCCTAAAGTGGCCTCCATTCCAGTGGTGGTGGATGAGTGTAGGGGAAGCAGGACCATGGGTCACTGGGAGAGGAAGAACCCTAAAAGTCAGAGCATCCGTGAAGTTCATTATCTCTGTGCTCCACACACATCCCTTCCAAGCCCAATCATCTCAGCTTAGCTTTCTTTTTCTCCCCCTCTAGTCTAGTGTTGAGGAACTGAATGGAGGTGACATTGGAGGCTTTCTGGGTGAGGAAGGGTCCATCTCTTTCTTGTACTCTCTGAAGGGCCCTATCTGGTCCAAACTGGACTGGAAAGGCTCTGTCCCAGATTGCTCTGGCTGACCCACCAAAGGCCTGGGGCCCCTTGACTCTACATACAGAGATTCTGGACAAGTTTTAGATCATGACAGAGGAATGGAGACCCAAGGTTCCCCCTTGCCTTCTATCCATTACTGGAGCCCCCTTAAGCACAGTCCATATTGCCCTGCCAGAGAACCAGGTAGGAGGCCACATATGAGGTAGCAATTATATACATAGCCCCCCATGCCCACTGCAGGGCTTAGCATAGCACTCCCTACCCAGAGAATGGTTAATTAATAACATTGAATGAATAATACTAATAAGGTTCAAAGTGCTTTTGGTCCAACAAAACATCCCAAGAGTTTGGAATTTTCTCTTGACCTCTCCTGCTATCACTGCAGTGCCTTGAACATAGTAGAGGAGGAGCAGGAAGAAAAGGAAGAGAGGAAGAGAAGAGGAGAGGAAGAGGAGAAAGAGGAAGAGGAGGAGGAAAAAGAAGAGGAGGAGAAAAAAAGGAGGAGGAAAATGTGAATGGAGGAAGAGGGGAGAATAGAAGATCTCTAGTAAGCAATAGCAATTGTGGGAATGAGCAGAAATAGCGGAAAAGGAACATATCTCCGAGGAGACAGTTTGGCAAGCTAAATCTTTAATGTAAAAGTCAATCCTGTTGAACCTCAATAAGCCCTGAAAGCATCACATTTTCCCTGCTCAGATGTGTGAGGGAGCTGATGGTAAGATTTGTGACAGTCAGTACTTATGAAGATCTGGTAGAACTTCCAACTTGTGACATGACATGGAAATGTCTAGTTTATTTTAGAAAGAATTGTATAAAATATTACAGCTTTAAAATTTCAGCCACTTTAAGGGGTTAACTCATATATTCAGAAGAGTCCTGTATCACACAAATGCATAAATATTGTGAGGGCCAAATTTAATATCTGGAGAGTTAATTGAGTGGCTCACCATAATATTGGGGTCCCAGAAATAATGAGGGACCTCTAATTCCAATAATCTTACCACAATATATATACACATATATGTATTTATGTATATATAGATACACACCTTGTATGTGGAGGATCTATATATATATATATATATATATAGGCATATAAATGTATATGAATTATCTATTTATCTAAAAGGCCATTCCATTATCCATCTTCTGACATTGTATTTTTTTCTTAAAAACTAGGTTTACAGAGTTCCTTTCAAGTAGGAACCAGGAAATAAATTCGAGTTTCATTTTCCTTGTTTAATTTCAATTCACAGAGGTTCAACTATTACTTAATAAAGTCAGTTTTGGAAAGTTTTTACAGATTATTTTGTCCCAACATCACTTACATTTCTGAGTTTCTGATTTTTATAAAGCACGACAACCTCAAATATTTAGTAACCAGGACTAAATGTCCACTCTCCCACAATGTTTGAGGAAAGACTTGTTATCTACTAAGTATACTTGGCAGGACAAGTAGAAGGCAGTCAGTGGTAGAATATTCTTAAGAGAATTGAATATATTTCAGCCAAAGCTCCTACGAAGTACAAATGTGGTAGCCAATTTCCCCTCTTTTTGTTTAGTTAAATGTCACTGTAATATATTTTAACATACTAAAAAGATATGCCCTGTCCAAAGTCCTTAATTATGCCCCCCAAAACATGGATTTAGAAGAAGTTAAATTCTATTCAACAAATACTTGTAAAGTGCCTGTTACACTAGACCTTTTAGTAGACTCTGGGGATACAAAGACAGAAAATGAAACAGTTTCTGGTCTCAAGGAGCTTACATCACACTGGAGGTGAGATAAGTATATCACACATATTCATGTACATAGACATGTACATATACATGTCAGAGGGGCTGGAGTACTTTATATGATGACATATAAATAGAAATAGATGTGGAAATGATAGAAAGTCTCTGTCCCTTGCTGTGGACCCTACATGGATATTCTGTAATGAGTTCTGATCTCCTTGGTGGAGAGAGGTGAAGAGGATTGTTGACTGACTGCAGAGCTGCAGCTGCTGGGGTAGGAGAGCATGTACAAGGTACCAACCAGTCAAAGGAAATCTCTTACTTTTGTTATTTCCTTTACAGTTACTGTTCAAGTGAGAGACATGCCTTTGAAGGAGGAAAGACCTTGGCTCTCCCCAAATGGGGCTGATGCATATGGTTTGTGAAGATGGGGCTCTGTTCTTTAACTTTCTGTATTTATTTGCCTGATTCAGGTGAAGGAGTAGTGGCGAAGGTATGGCTTTGTGAAGTTCCAAAGTTTGGAATATTGTGCACTAGAAGTCCAAAGCCCAGAGTCCATTCTGGGATTTTCTAGAAGTAAAATGGTGAAGAGCAAAGTCTCAAGCAGCATGTTTGACCCAGCATAGCTCAAAGGTAGCTGAGCCAGAACTATTGTGGCTCAACCATTGGCTGTGCTGAATTCAGCAGTGAACTTGATGGGAGATTGTTATGGAGAAACTACTTTAAGTTTGAGCTCACTGTCCCCAGGGACGAAGGTAATATAAGGGAGAGATTGCCCCCAGGACTCAAGAGAAATGCTTTCAATTTCTGTCTTAGTTATATTTTCACAGAAAATATCCTTTCACACATGTTAATTGATCAATTGGTTAAATGAAATAGGGTACTCATAATTGACAAGAAAGAACAAATACAAAGAGGCAAAGAACTAGGGCTGGGAAGATGTCTCTGGCAAAGTGAATCAGTAGCCTTCTCAACTTGGAAGACATCCTTAACCCTGTGTCCTTGTTATACTAGAAGGTTCCTCTGCCTCTGTGGTAACCTACTATGGTGATTTACTCCTAGATCTTTCATTCTTAGGAACTGCCAAAGCCAGCCATGTTCATTTCTTTACTGCTCTCCCAGATCTACTTGTCTACTTCCTCTACCATGCCCCCACTTAGAGGTAGCTTTTCCATGTTTCCCCCATATTTTCCAGCTTTCTTTTGTTGTCTTTCCCCATTGGAATAAAATCTCCTTGGAGGCAAGGACTGCCTTTATTTTTACTTGTATTTTTATTCCCAGCACTTAGCAGAGTACATGACACTTAATAAATGATTCATGAATCCTTTTTGACTTGACATGAACTTTCAATTACTAGAAATAGACATTTCTTCTCTTAAGGCCAGGGACATGGCCCATAGTATTAATAAGAACTGGTAGTTACATCATTATCTAGGAAAGATGGTATGGTCTTAAATATTACCATCTAATGTTTGAATGCTTGGAAAGGCTTAACATCAAAAGAAGGGAATGATTTTGACAGCAGAACTGATCCAGTCTTTTTACCCAAATCTATCCAAACTGTGAGAAGAAACATAATTGCTTGGACCCTAAAGATACTTTGATAATTTTGTACAAGGAAGGACATCTGGAGGTTTGGAAGCCACATCTGGTAACAAGGTTACCATGAATGGCCAGCAGGAAAAATGTCACTCAGTATCTCTCTTTCTCCTTTTATTCAATCAAAAAATAAATATGTTTAATTGGTTTCCAGATATCTTGGTGTTAAAGGACTTAATGATCTTGTGATCATCAGCCATCTATGATGAATGTGGACACAAGGTCCAGTCACTATTTCTGCATTTAGCAGCAAAGAATACATTCCTTTGGAAAGTTGGCTTAGCTTGCTGCAGAAAGCTTTTTACAAAACGTTCTCTTGAAGCCACATTCCTGCCACTGCTCTGTACAGGTGCCAGGACAAGCCTTCCATTACTACTGAGGTCTAGAAAATTGTACTTTTTGTCCTTGGAATGTGTCCACTTCAGGGAGCCCGGTCAGATCAAAGCTCATTAGTGACCAGCATGAACTCTAAAGAGACAGTCATTTTTTTTTCCTCTTGTGGTCTTGGGTTGATTTTCTTCTTCTGTGCTCTTGTAGACATTTGACTATGAGAAAAGAATGGTCTTTGAATGTGTCCATCTTGGGTATATTACAATCCATATCAATGGATTGAGTAATTTTTTTTAATCAATTAGGCCCAGTGTCATATATGGATATGGATATGGATATGTGTATGTGTATATGTATATGGCAGACTTCACTACCTATCAATTAAAGAACCAAGGAAACTTGCAAATATATGAACCTGGCCATATGTGGGGATTCCCAAAGACTTCCAATTTGAGAAAATATATGATTTAATGAAGTTTAAAAAAATATATCCTGATTCTTTTTATAATGTGTGTTATTGTTTGTTTGTTTTGTTGTTTTGTCACAAATTAGGGGATTACAAAATACCCCAGGATTCTTATGACACTTCCCATTTTAAAAAAGAATAAAGGTTAGAAAGATAGGTTGCTAAGGGTCATTTACAAGGAAATGCCATAAAATGACAACAACTTTTTCAAAGATCCACTTTTTCTGGGACCTCCAAGTTTGCAGGATCTGGAAAGCTTCATAGCTTGGGGGAATTCTCTCTTTTAAATTGAAGGCTAGGAACATATGAAAGATTTTTGTTAAAATTTCTTTCTTTGTAATTAAGCCAATATCTAGGAATGCAATAGTGGTCTGGTCCACTGGCATCATCAGAGTTATGGAGAAGAAAACAATAGCCCTACAACTAAAAAGTGGCATATCTCAAGTTTTGAAACAGCCCCTCAACCCCTGCACAATTGCTAAGCTCTCTGCCTTGATCTCTATAATGTTGTGTAGGGAGTGAAAAAATAGGAAAAAAAATGAATAGCATAGACATTTTATAGTATGTATTTGTTAAATGTTTCATGCAGCATCTGTTTACATGACACAGGCCAAGTACCCCCAGAAGGGAGTTAATGAGCTACTTCAGAGTCAGAGAAGTCAGCAAATCTAGGGACAAAGAGGGCCCTTGAGCTTGCTTACTCTAATACCTTGATCTTACCAATGAGGAACCTGAGACTTCAGGAAGTCAAAGGGCCATGGTCAAAGTCACAGGATTAATGAGTTATAGAGCTAAAACTGCAAAGCAGAGTGAAAACCAGAGGAGTTTCTCTCACTCCACAGAGCCTTTCCTAAAGTGTGGGAGGATTGGCAAGTGGGTCAATGGGACTGGTCTATAGAAAAAGAGTATAAATATAGTTTCTACTTTTTGGTTGTTGTTTTTTTTTGTTTTTTAGGTTTTTCCCTTTTGTTCTGATTCTTTTTTTCTCAACATGACTGATGCAGAAATAGGTTTAATGAGATTTTATACATATAACCTACATCATATTGCTTTCTGTCTTGGGCAGGGGGAGGGAAGGGAGGGAGGGACGGGAGGGAGGGAGAAAAAATTTGGAACTAGAAATCTTATAAAAACAAATGTTGGAAACCATCTTTGCATGGAACTGGAAAATATAACAAAATACTTCTATGATCAAAACAAAAGACTATAAATATAAAAATGAAAGGAAGGTTGGGAAGGGCTTTAAATGAAAAACAAGTTTGTATTTTATTCTGGAGATGATAAGGAGTCATTGAAGTTTATCAAGAATGGGGATGACAAGATCACACCTAAGCTCTAAGAACATCCATTGGGTACCCAAGTAGAGAATGGATTTGAGCAGAGAGAGACTTGAGAAGGGGATATTAGTTAGAAGACTGTGACAAGAGTTTAGGTGAAAGATGATGGGGACCTGAGCCAGGGCAGTCATTTCGTGAGTGGACAGAAGGAGATGGGAATAAATTGTAGAGGCAGAAATTAAAAGATTTGGCAACTGATTATATTTGTGTTGTGAATGACAGTGAGGAGTCCAGGATTTCAGCGAAGTTGCAACTATAGATGACTGGAAGAATAGTGGTCCCCTTGACAGGAACATGAAAGTTAAAATGAGAAGTGGATTTTGGAGAAAAGGTGATAAATCTGGATTTGGACATATGCCATTTAACGTGCCTAGGAGAATCTATTTCTAATTTTCCAATTATTGGCAATTGGCAATATGAGATTGAAGCTCAGTCCTGGATTCATCCATAATTCTAGGAACTATCTCCATAGAAATGAGGATTGAACTTCTGAGAATTGATGAAGTCACGTAAACATAGTGTATAGAGAAGAGAGCCTGGGGCAGAGGCTTGGGAGACGCCCACTGTTAGTAGTAAACTATAGGGTGAACCAGCAAAGGAGACTAAGGAGTGATCAGCCAGGAAGAAGGAGAGCCAGGAGAGCAATATCATAAAATCCAAGAAAAGAGAGAGCGTCCAGGTGTCAGCTGAGGTTCCTTCTTGCTCAAATTCTAGGATTCAATCATTCTATGTTACATAGACATGGGAAAGAGTGGCACTGTTTGGGTGCCAGGGCAGAAATAGCAGCAGATTGTGGAGACGCCATGACCAAGCTGTTTCTGTTTTGAGCTACAAGAGGAAATATCCAATTCCCTCCTACAGAACCCAAGATGGAAAGCTGATATTCTAGGAAAGGAGCATAAGGAGAATTGCAGGTTTAATGACAAGAAGGATCCCACACTAAACCAGAATGACTTAAAAAGACCATTCCTATCCTCTAGAGAGCTCTGGACAGATCATGGGCCAGTGGAGGAGCCACAATGAATGGGGGCAAGGAGCCAATCCCAGGCAATCAGCTATGGCAGCTTGCAGGCAGATGGATGAGTAACAGTGCAGACAGCCAGGGGAAACAAAAAGTGGATCGAGGCATGAGTGTCGGCAAAAAGCAGGGCCAGGGAGCCAAATCAGTTCTAAGTAAGAGGCAGGTGACTAGAGCTTAATGCCAGGATGGTGAAAGGGAGAGAGATCTGACAGGGCTTGTTGTCTGTCTATAGCATGGAAAATACAAAACAAAACCAAACAAAAAACTGACATCATCTCATAGCAAGAATAACTAATGAAAAGAGGCAGCTACCAGATGATGCATTTCCTTCTGACCCCACCCCCTGCCGTTTTCCTCTGTTTTCCACCCCACCACAAGGGTTTCTCCTGGCAATAGTCTGCATTCTCCCTTCCCCCAAATGAAATCATCTTCAATGCCAAATTTCCTAGTGATGGCTCTTGGGAGTGATGTTATTTTCCATGAATACTGATAAGAGTTGTCATTTCAGTTCCCACACATCTCCAGCCATGAAATCCTCACTGGGATCAGCATCACTACTCCTTTCCCAAAGGAAAAAAATAGGTTCTTCCCTGAGCCACCCTGGGATTTAATTTTAACCTTATCTTGCTTGGTTCTAGGCTTGGACCTTTGCAGCCACAGTCCTTGAAACAGCATGATCTTTGCAGCTCCCTCTTATGTTTTGTCTTCCCATTATAACATCACAAGATCTTTGGGGATGGAACCTGTCTTGCTTGTTTTTATATCCTTAGCACTTAGCACAGTGCCTGGCACATAATAACAGATTGATAAATGCCATCCATCCATCCATTCATCCATCTGTCTGTCTGTCTAATCATCCATCTATCATTTTTCTAACTGTCTATCTATTTATCTATCATCTATCAATCAATTCATGCATCTATTCAACCATCCAATCTTACATCCTTCCATCATTTAACTATGATCTATAAATAAACCTTCTTGTTCTCAGAGCCATATGAGCCATGTGATTGCAAGAGAAATAATTGTCAATATGCTGACAGGATGAAATAATTTTCTAGCTAACCTAGAAGGTCAAAAATAAAGTTCTGTTCTACCAGGGTGAGAGTGAAGTGCAGTCCAGCATAGGTCACACCAGCACAGCTCCAGCCCCAGCCCCAGCCCCAGAAAACTAGGAGCCAGGAGCATGCCTTGAGAGCCTCTGAATCAGCAGAGGCAGCAACTGCTTCTGGAAATCGTTCACAGACAGTAAGGGGGTCAAACAATTGACCAGAAGGATATTACGGGGATATCTTTGCCAGCACTGAGGAAAGACCCTGTTGTTTTGCCCATACTCAGATCCAAGTCACAGTCTTGGGTGGCAGCCCCAGGTGGGGAAGGAGCACAAGCACTGTGGAGCTTGTGCCCACAGTGGAATGGGATTCTGTTCATAGTTCCAGGGCAGACAAGCAGGCTTGCCATTGCTTGCAGACCACAGCACAGGCCAGGAGAGTAGTAAACATACCTCTCCTTAAATCATACTACCCTGGAAGAATTGAAAACTTACACATTCCTACAAGTATCTCTAAAAACAGCTGCACAAACCCCACAAAGCTTGGGACAGTGTGCCTGCCACCCTGGAAGCAGTCCCCCAGTTTAAGAAAGAATTAAAAGGCAAAAAATAGGCTGGAAAATGAACAAACAGAAAAAAAATGCTGACTATAAAAAGTTTCTATGGTGAATAGGAAAATCAAAATACCCCCTCAGAAGAAGATAAAATCAAAGCTCCTACATACAAAGCTTCTAAGAAAAATATGATTTAGTCTTAGGCCATAGAGGCACACAAAAGGACTACGAAAAATAATTGAGAGATGTAGAGGGGAAAATGGGGAGAGAAATGAGAGTGGTGCAAGAAAATCATGGGAAAAAGTGACCAGTTTGGCAAAGGAGACACACACACACACACACACACACACACACACACACACACACACACACACACACACACACCCTGAAGAAAAGAACACCTTAAGAAACAGACTAGGCCAAATGATAAAACAGGTACAAAACAAATGAGGAAAAGTATGCCTTAAAGAGCCAAATTGGCCGAATGGAAAAGGAGGTAAAAAAGTTCTCTAAAGAAAATATATTCTTGAGGAAAAGGAGCCATATGTAAAAAAAAATTTATAGCTGCTCTTTTTGTGATGGCAAGGAATTGGAAATTGAGGGGTTGCCCATCAAGTTGGGAATAATTAAAGAAATTGTGGTATATGAATGCAATGGAATACTATTGTGCTGTAAGAAACGATGTGCAGGAGAATTTCAGAGAAACCTGGAAGGACATGCATGAACTGATGATGAGTGAGGTGAGCAGAACCAGGAGAACATTGTACACATTATCATCAACATGGCTGAACAAATTGTGAAATGAGATTATGATGGAACATTATTGTGCTGTAACAAATGAGCAAGATGCTTTCATAAAAACCGGGAAAGATTTGCATGAGCTAATACAAAGTGAAATGTACTGTATACAAAGTAACAGCAATATTATAAGATGATCAGGTGTGAATGACTTATCTATTCTCAGCAACACAATTATCCAAGACAAGTCTGAAAGCTAATGAAAAATGTGATCCATCTCCAGAGAAAGAATTGATGAGTCTGAATAAATATTGAAGCATTTTTTGTTTCTTTTTCTTAATTTTTTTCTGTTTTATTTCACAACCTGACTAATATGGAAAGGTTTTGCATGACTACACATGTATAACACATTGAATTGCTTGAGTTCTTAAGAGTGGGTGGGGAGGGAGGGAGGAAGGAATAGATTTAATAACATAAAGTTTTTAAAATGGACATTAAAATTGTTTTTACATGTAATTGGGGAAAATAAAATTCTAAATTTATGGAAAAAAAGAAAATGTAAAAACAGGTTTATGCAAATGTTGCTGTCTAATGGGAAATGGAGTAAGAAAAGAAATGTTTGAAACTCTGGTCTCTCAGCGGAAGGGAGAGCTATTGAAGGGATTGGGAATTTTAGATTGGAGAAAGTGTAACCAGGGGCTGGGGGAGGGGCATGAGAATTGTCTGGAAAGCTTAGTCATGACTGATGGAAAAAGTCTACAGCGTGTACATTTTTATACTTCATTTGACAGGCTGCCTATAATTCTGGAGATGACTACCCAGAAAGGAGCATTATATTAATGACAATTCCTAAATTAATTGATCATGATAATGATGATGATGATAAGAAAAAATGCTTTCCTCAATTTTTGAGGCCAGTACTTCTGATAAAGGCCTCATCTCTAAAATATATAGGGAACTAAATCAAATTTATAAGAATCCAAATCATTCCCCAATTGAGAAATGGTCAAAGGATATGAACAGACAGTTTTCTGATGAAGAAACCAAAGCTATCTATTCCCATATGAAAAAATGCTCTAAATCTCTAATGATTAGAGAGATGCAAATTAAAACAACTCTGAGGTACCACCTGACACCTATCAGATTGGCTAAAATGATAAAAAAGGAAAATAATAAATGTTGGAGAAGCTGTGGGAAAATTGGAACACTAATTCATTGTTGGTGGAGCTGTGAACTGATCCAACCATTCTGGAGAGCAATTTGGAATTATGCCCAAAAGGCGATAAAGCTGTGCATACCCTTTGACCCAGCAATACCACTTTTAGGTCTTTTTCCCAAAGAAATCATGGAAAGGGGAAAGGGACCCACATGTACAAAAATATTTATAACTGCTCTTTACGTGGTAGCAAGGAATTGGAAGTTGAGGGGGTGCCCATCAATTGGGGAATGGCTGGACAAGTTGTGGTATATGAATACAATGGAATACTATTGTGCTGTAAGAAACGATGAGCAGGAGGAGTTCAGAGAAACCTGGAGGGTCTTGCGTGAGCTTATGATGAGTGAGATGAGCAGAACCAGAAGAACATTGTACACAGTATCATCAACATTTAATGTTGACCTACTGTGATGGACTATATTCTTCTCACCAATGCAATGGTACAGAAGAGTTCCAGGGAACTCATGATAGAAGAGGATCTCCAAATCCAAGAAAAAAAAAAAAAAGAACTGTGGAGTATAGATGCTGAATGAGCCATACTATTTCTTTTGGTTTTGGTGCTGTTGTTTTTTCTATTTTGAGGTTTTTCATCACTGCTCTGATTTTTTGTCTTATAACAGGACTAATGCAGAAATAGGATTAATGTTATTATGAGTATATATATATATGTGTGTGTATAGATATATATCTATATCTATATGTATATAGATATATAAATAACCTATATCAGATTACCTGCTGTCTAGGGAAGGGGGGGGAGGGGAGGGAGGGAAAAAAATCTGAAATTGAAAAACTTGTATAAACAAAAGTTGAGAACTATCTTTACATGTAACGGAAAAAATAAAATACCTTATATGTAAAAAAAATGCTTTCCTATAGTACTTGAAGGTAATTTGCTTTTCTTAGAAAAACGTGAAGTTGGTGATACAAGTCTTATTTGTCTTATTCGACAGATGAGGAAACTGAAGTTCAGAAAAATTTAAATGAGTTGTTCAGGCTACAGAAAATCAATGTGACAGCCAGAGCTAAAATTGAAATCTTTCTTCTCTGGTAATCTCACACTTTTACTGCTGTGGAGGTAGTAATGGAAAGAGGTGGTGACATAGAAATGACTTGAAATAAGACTGAAGCAACTTCAGTTTGAGAGTCTTTGGCATTATGTTACATCTACATATTTGAAATCCAGTCCCAAATTTCCTAAGATTTATATATATATCAATAAATATTAATTTAGCTTATTATAAATCCTGTTTTTAAATTAATGGAATAATGACAATACAGTGACACACTATTTGTGTGTGTTTTTGCACCAGACCATAATGTCAGTCTGGTCAGTGTCCCCACAGAGTTATGAAACTTTTTAAAAACTTTTTATTTATTTAAAATATAAAAGTATTTTATTATTTTCCAGTTAAATATAGAGATAGTTTTCATCATTTGTTTTATGATATCTCTAGTTCCAAAATTTTTCCCTCCTTCCTTTCCCTCCCGCATCCCCAAGAGAGCAGGCAATATGATATAGATTATATATGTACAATCACATTAAACATATTTCTGCATTAGTCATGTTGTGAAAGAAGAATCAGAACAAAAGGGAAGAACTTCAAAAAACAAACAAACAAAAAAGGAGAAACAGTATGGTTCAATCTGCATACAGATTTCATGATTCTTTTTTTTCTGGATGTGGAGAACATTTTCTATCATGAGTCCTTTGCAATTATCTCCTCAGAAATATTTTCTAATCCTCTTGAGTCTTAACACCACAGATTAAGAATTACTTTTCTTTTCTGAATCATTTTGTGGCTAATGAACAGGGCTACACCCACCTCATATAAGTCAACTCTACTTTTGGGATGAAAGATCTGTTAGCTCTCCTATCTTACAAACAAAAAACATGTGCCTGAAATGTCAAAACAGTTGCAGAGAAAGAGAACCATCCTTCACTGACCTGAACCTTTGGGTGCCTCAATATGAAACAATCATTCTTTCCAAATATTCCAAATGGAGCAAATATCCAGGTGTTTGGCTGTATTCTTCAAACTTTACCTAGATGTTTTGGGGTCTTGCATATAGAACTTATGGCCTTGAAGTCACAGAGCATGGCTCTACCAATCACTAGTGATGTTAATCAATCAATAAATATTTATCAAAGGTCTGTTTGTTTCAGAAACAGCTGAAAAGATGAAAAAAGGCAAACTTATGGGCCTTGCTCTCAAGGAGCTCACAGTCTAATGAGGAGAAAAGGTAAAAACAAATATTTGATTGTAAGCCCTTTGGGGGCAGGGAATGTATTTTGCCTCTTTTTGTATCCACACTGTTTAACACAGTGCCTGGCACATAGTAGGCATTTAATATTGATGGATTGATTGATTGAACTATGTTCAAACAAGGTATACATTGGGAAATTGGAGGTAATCTTACACGGAGGCTAATAAGGCAAAAATTAAAGGGGAATGATAAAGGTTTCTGTTGAAGGTGAAATTTTAGCCAAGACCTGAAAGAAGCCAGGAGGTAGGGATTAGAGAAAGAGGATTCCAGAATGAGGCAGTCAATAAAAAACACCTGGAGACAGACAGAATACTGTGTATAAGTAACAGAAAGGAGGACAGGATGGAGAAGTAGATAAAGGAAAAGGTCAGATACTAGGTAAGACAGAGGAGGAACATGAGGATTATGAGGAGCCATATGATCCTTAATGCTTAAAAAGAGAAATGAGAATTGTGAGAGCAGAATACATGTCCTTCACAGAAGAAATAATGGACAGAATAGGAAAAAAAACAAACAAAACTAGAATCTGTGATCACAAAGAAACAAAAGAGAGAACAACAGATTGTACAAGCAAATAGAAAGAAGTGAAGGAAAACCTTCAATAAGAGAAGCAAGAACAATCACATTAAATGAAACTATCCTTACTATGTAAGCCAAAAATACTGATCTGGAAGACAGGATATATAGAGACAACCTAAGGATCATCAGTCTCCCAGAATACAATAGGACAAAAACTTTCAACATCATAACGCATGAAATAAAAGAAAAAAAACTACCCAGAACTTCTGAACATCAAAAATGAAATAATAATTGAAAGAATTAATAGAATTTTCAGGAAAAATAATCAATCAAACAAACAAAACCAAAAGAAAGCAAACAAACAACCAATGCCACAACAAAAACAAGCCTGAAAATTACAGGACATATAGTGGTTAAATTTAATCATTCAGTTCAGACTCAATTTCTCCAAGTGTTCAGGAGAAAGAACACCAAATAAAAAGGAAATGAAATTTGAATAATGCAAGACTATTCTGCACTCACTAGAAAACATAGAAGGGAACGGACTAAAATGTTCTAAAGAGAAATGGAACCAACTCAGGAAGCAGCCCAGGGCACCCAAACTGAAAAGTCTGAGCTTAAGAATACATTATTTAAAGGATGTTCAACAAGTAAGAGTTATTTGAAACATTTTTAGAAAGAAAACCAGTAATGAAAAGATGACTCCAATATCCCAAACAAAAGAAATGCAGGAAGAGTGAATAAATGCAACAATTAACTACAGCGACTTCAAAAATATGATGTTATATTGAACAGAAAGAGGCTTATTTTAAATGTCCACAAGGAGACAAAGTGAAGATGAAAGTCCAGTGGAGAGAACAGTGATGAAATGGGCTTGAAACATAATGGACAGGACCTGTCAATACTCTGTCTACAGGTGAAAAAATGTTGTTGTTGTTGTTGTTGTTTTGGTGGAACTACATTACAACATGGAAAAGTACATGAAAGTGGGGAGTTAAGCAGTGGATTAGAGAGGAATGAGTGATATGCCAGATTCAAATCTAGGGTTAGCAATGAGGGGAAGGTATCCCCTGTGGCCTCAGAAAGAGAAGAACCTATAGGAGTATCAATGAGGTGGGGAGTAAGAAAAAAAGAGGGAAAGAAGGAAGGAGGGAAAGAAAGAAGGAAAAGAAGGAAGTAAAGCAGGCAGGGGGAGGAAGGGAGGGAGGAAGGAAGGAAGGAAGGAAGGAAGGGATGGGAGAGTTCTGCTGATAGAAGCTTTATTTCTTTATTTTTTCTTATCTTTTCTTTTTTAACTGGGTAATGAGGGTTAAGTGAATTGCCAAGGGTGACACAACTAGTAAGTGTCAAGTGTCCGAGGCCACATTTGAACTCATATCTTCCTGAATCCAGGGCCAGTGCTTTATCCACTGAGCCACCTAGCTGCCCTAATAAATGCTTTTTTGTAGGTGAAGAGAAATAGTTTGTGAAGGGAGATGAGGACCTTGAATTGGGTGCAATATGGGCAATTTAAGGCTTGAAAGACCATTCATTCTACTTCAGGAGTGGATAAGGGGGGTGTATCTACTGGGGCAATTGGCATCTAGTGGAACAGGAGGGCATAGATGATGGGGGAAGATTATACGAGAAATAGGTTGCGCAGTGGATAGGGTCCCAGGTCTCAGATACTTACTAGGTTTGTGACCCTGGGTAAGTCATTTAAACCTGTTTGCCTCGGTTTCCTTATCTATAAAATGAGCTGGAGAAAGAAATGTAAAGTTACTCCAGTATCTTTGCCAAGAAAACCCCAAATGGGGTCACAAAGAGTCAGACATGATTGAAATGACAATAACAAAATGAAAAAGAAAGGTAATTGGGTGTAGCATAAGTCAATAGTGTGTTGCATAATTAGGGCCATGGTGGGGCAGTAACTCTATCATGGAACAGTGTCTTCTCTAATACTTGCAATAATTGGCATTGTTGTGGGAGTGTAGCACAATTGAAAAGGATAATCTGGTGGGGTAAATTCTACAAGTCAGTAGCAGAGAATGCTTAGAGGGGAAGAGTCCAGAATGGTTACCTTTGAAATTTTGATTGCATGTAGTATCTTCATAATAGAAAGAGAACAGATAATTATAGAAATCATGAATAAAAGAATGAGGGCCTAGAGTAGACAGAAAAAGACAATGGATAATGGAGAGACAGAGACAGAGACAGACAGAGACAGACAGAGAGACAGAGAGACAGACAGAGACAGACAGAGACAGACAGAGACAGAGAGACAAGGACAAAGACATAGAGACAAAGAGATAGAGAAACAGAGAGATAGACAGAGACAGAGAGACAGAGACAGAGAGCCAAAGATATAGAAAAATAGAGACAGAGAAACAGAGACAGACAGAGAGATACTGAGAGAGACAGAGACAGAGAGACAGAAACAGAGGCAGAGAGGGAAGGAGGAAGAGAAAGATTCTTTTTGGAATGGGACAAAAATGATTTTTAAAATTAATGAACATGACTAAATGAAGAGAATATGAGAAAGGAATACTTACTTGATTAAACTGAGAGGATAAAGAGAAGGATGGAAACCCCTATGTAACCAGATAAAGACAGGAGAGAAAAGGATTTAATAAACAACACTTTAAAGGGAAAGGGTAGGGCAGCTAGGTGGCGCAGTGGATAGAGCATTGGCCCTGCAGTCAGGAGGACCTGAGTTCAAATCTGGCCTGAGATACTTGACACTTACTAGCTGTATGACCCTGGGCAAGTCACTTAACCCCAATTGCCTCACCAAAAAAAAAAAAAAAAAAAAAAAAAAAAAAAAAAAAAAAAGGAAAGGGGTAGCAAATAAAAAAAAAAAAAGATCAAGGTTGAAGGGAAGAGAGCCAGTGGAATAGGGCCATCTTAAAGATTGAGGTAAAGTAAGGATTATAGTACTGTGTTTACAGCAGAAAAAATGAAAAACCTTAACTTGGAAAAAGCGGTATTACAGCCTGTGAAAGGACAATATAAACCTTCCTCTCATAACTTTAAATGTGAATGAATTGGGGCAGGTTGGTGGTGCAGTGGATAAAGCACTGGCACTGGATTCAGGAATACCTGAGTTCAAATCTGGTCTCTGATACTTGACACTCACAAGCTGTGTGACCTTGGGCAAGTCACTTAACCCCCATTGCCCCAGAAAACCAAAAAAAAAAAATGTTAATGAATTAAATAATCCAACAAAATGAAAAAGTTATAAATTAGATAAGGAAATAAAATTCAACAATCTGTTACTTATAAAAACACATTTATAAATATGAAATATGCACAAAACAAAACTGAGTGGATGGGAAAAAATTATGCATCAAGTGAATCCAAAACAACCAAGACATTCTATGATGTTATCTGACAAAGCATAAACATTCAAAAATATTTTTAAAGATTTAAAAAAGCAAACTACATTATATAAAAAGGAACCATGAACAACAAACCAATATCAGTAACACACTTGTGTTAAAACACCTTATCTAAACTATTAAAGGAAACATTATATGAGTTACAAGATGACATAAAAAGCAACATAATAGTGAGAAAAGACTCCAATATCCCTCTCTTAGTTTTTGATGAATATAAAAAAATATGAAACTGAAGAAAGTCCTCAAGAGCCTAGAGTTAAAAAAACAAACAAACAACCAAAACCCTTATGGCATAATTTAAAAGGAACAACACATTCCTCAGTACCACATGGGGCTTTAACCAAAAAATAGGAAAATGTTCTAGGAAACAGATATTACAAACAAATGCGAAAAAGGCAGAAATAGTTAACATATCCTAACAGACCATAACAAAATGATTATGATCACTGGTTCAGGGATCACAAACAAAAGATATATATCCAAACAGAGACTTTACAATGAAATACTAAGTAATGAGTGATTCAACGAACAAATCACAAAAACAATTAATATCTTAGTTAAGGAAAATGATAATGATGAAAAAAATGCCCCAAATTATAGGATGTAGCTAAAGTAATTCTCAGAGGGAAAAAAAAAATCAGTTCCTTATAAGCCTACGTTAATAAAATAGAAAGGAGAATATTCATGAACTGAATATGCATTGGGAAATGAGAAAACCAGCAAATGAACAGCATATATAAAATAAGCAGAAAAGAGATTTAAAAAAATATGTAGGGTAAATAAATAGATTGGGGAAAAGTGATATAAATTATAAAACTAAAAGGTGGTTATTTTTAAAAAAAACATACAATTGATAAACGCTTAGACACTCCTATTAAACAGAGAGCAGAAAATAAAATAAATAAAATGGCAAATGAACAAGGCTAAATTACAACAAAAACAAAAGATAGAAAAATAAAAATTAGAATTGTGCACACTTCTATACATATAAACCTGAGAATGAAAAAGAAAAAGAAGACTACCTTAAAAATATAAAATGACCAATCTATTAGAAGATCAGATAGGGGCTTTAAATAACCCAATCTAATGGGGAAAAATAGGTATAGTTGTAAAGGAAATACCAAAGGGGGAGGAGGATTCTCTTTATCCAATTTCTCCACGATTTTTATATATAGTTCTGGATATAGTTTTGTTGACAAGAATATTTAGACAAGAGAAAGAAATTAAAGTCATAAAGATAGGTTATTAGGTAAAACTATCACTATTTCTTGACATCATATGGAAAAATCCTAGGATATTGAGACAATATCTCCAGTAAAGTTGAAATCAATACAATAAATCCTAAAAAAGAAATAGCATTTTGATATAATAATAACAACAAAACACAAAAAGCAAGAACAGAAAGGATATCCCATTCCAAATAAATATAAAGTGCATAAAATATATGAGGACTGAACTAACAAAACATACAAAGGATTTATATAGATTCCATTAGGAAGTCCCAATTAAATAAATAAATACCAGCTTAAATAGCTTCAGGAATACCCAGTACTCATGGCTGGGTATTGTCAATGAAATAAAAATTACAATGGTTCTAAAGTTAGCTTACACTTTTTTTTTTTTGACGGGGCATTGAGGGCTAAGTGACTTGCCCAAGGTCACACAGCTATTAAGTGTCAAGTGTCTGAGGCTGGATTTGAACTTAGGTCCTCCTGAATCCAGGGCTATGCTTTATCCACTGCACCACGTAGTTGCCCCCAATTACCTCATACTTCTAATGCTATGGCAATAAAATTACAAAATGGATACTTTATAGAATTTGAAACAATAATAACAAAATTCATTTGAAAAAATAAGATCTCGAATATCAAGAGAAATGATGACAAGACATAGAGATGAGAGGGAATTGCAGTTCCAGATCTCGAGCTACATTATAAAGCAGTAGTAATAAAAGCTATCTAGTATTACTCATAGAAAAAGATCAATCGAACAAACTAGACAAGGGAGAATCAGAAATAACAGAATGCAATAACCCAGTGCCTGAAAAAGCAGAAAACATAAATTATGTAGGAAAATGTGCCTTATTTAATGAAAAAAATCTTCTACAACAACAACAACAAAACAAAATAAATCAAAACAAAAAAATTCTGAGAAAAATGAAAGCAGCCAGGCAGAAATTGAGTATAGACCAACATTTTACACCACACTCCATAAAATATTATAAATCTATATGTGACCTGATATTAATGATCCCACAATTTTAAAACATAGAAGAAAACAGATATTATGCTGCTTCTGCTGCTTCTTCTGCTTCTTCTTTTTTTTTGTGGTGAGGCAATTGGGGTTAAGTGACTTGCCCAGGGTCACAGAGCTAGTAAGTGTTAAGTGTCTGAGGCAGGATTTGAACTCAGGTCCTTCTGAATCCAGGGCCTGTTCTCTATTCACTGTGCCACCTAGCTGCCCCAGATCTTATGCTTCTTAAAGCTATGGGCAGGAGATGTATTCCTTTAAATTATGTAAACACATTGCCATAAAAGTCATTTTATATAAGAAGATTTGAATAAAAGAAAAAAAATGAAAGTGAAAAATAGCATGCTTCAGTCTGCGTTCCACCAATATCAGTTTCTTTGGAGATGGAGGTGCTTCATCATTAATCCTTTCAGACTGTCTTGGATAATTGTATTGCTGAGAATAGTTAAGTCATTCAGCTCTTTATCAAACAATATTGCTTTCTTTGTGTACACCATTCTCTTGGTTCTGCTCACTTCACTGTAAATCAGTTCATAGAAGTCTTTCCAGGTCTTTCTAAAACTGTCCTGCTTTTCACTTTTTCTAGCACAATAATATTCTATCACCATCATAACTTCTTTAGCCATTCCACAATTGATGAACATTCTTTGGATTTCCAATTCTTAGCCACTACAAAAAGAGCTGCTATAATTATTTTTGTACAAATAGGTCCTTTTCTCTTTTTTCAGATGCCATTGGGATATAAACCTTGCTGTGGTATTGCTGGATCAAAGAGTATGTATAGTTCTATAGCCCTTTATGCATAGTTCCAAATTGCTCTCCAGAATGGTTGAATCAGTTCACAATTCCATCAACAGTGGAATAGTGTTCTATCTTTCCCACATTCCCTTCAAAATTCACTATTTTCTTTTTTATATTTGATGCTCTGATAGGTGAGATGGTACTTCAGAATTGTTTTAGTTTGCATTTCTCTGATCAATAATGATCTAGAGAATTTTTTCATATGATTATAGCTTTAATTTCTTTCTCTGAAAACTGCCTGTTCATATCCTTTGACTATTTATCAATTGGGAAATGACTTGTATTTTTAAAATTTGACTCATTTCTCTATATATTAGAGAAATGAGGCCTTTATAAGAGATACTTGTTCAAAACTTCTTTCTCAGTTTTCTGCTTCCCTTATAATCTTGGTTATATTGGTTCTGTTTGTGAAAAAAAAGCTTTTAAAATTTTATATAATCAAAATTATCTGTTTTGCATTTATATTGCTCTCTATATCTTCTTTGGTCCTAAATTATTTCTATGTCCAGAAATCTGACAGATAAACTATTCCATGTTCTCTTAATTTGCTTATGGTACAGTAGATGTATTCTTGATCAAATGAGAGATAGATGAAATTACAAAAAGAAGATACATTTGATTACATGGAACTTTAAAGCTTCTGCACAGACAACATCAATACATCTAGGATAAGAGGAGAAGTGGTTGAATGGGTAAACATCATTGTGTCAAATTTCTGTTATAAGAGGTTTTTTGTTTTTAATCTAAGATATGTCAATAATGAATAGATATATAAGACCAGTAGTGATTTCCCAAGAGATAACTGTTCAAAGTATATGAACAGGGGGCAGTTAGATGGCACAGTGGATAAGGCACCAGCTTTGGATTCAGGAGGACCTGAGTTCAAATCCAGCCTCAGACACTTACTAGCTGTGTGACCCTGGGCAAGTCACTTAACCCCCATTGCCCTGAAAAAAAAAAGACAAAGTATATGAACAAACAGTTCTCAAAAGAATTACAAAATATTCACAACCACTTGAAAGAATGCTACAAATCCCTAAGAATATGAGAAATACACATCAAAACAACTGGGAGGTTTCACCTCATGGTGTGCAAATTGGGGAAAAGGTAAAAAAAAATAGTAATACACAATGTTGGGGGATTATTTATTAAATGTTGATTGATTGATTGTGGAATTCCAGGCATGTTGATACATTATTGGTAATGTTTGAAATTATCAAATGATTTTGAAAAGCAATTTGGCATTGTGCAAATAAAGTGACTAAAATGAACCAGAGACTCCATTACTGGGATTATGATTTAAGGATGTTATCAATAAGAAGAAAGTCTTGATATACATCAAATGATTTCTAGCAGCTTTATTATTTTTGTAATGGAAAAGCTTTGGAAGCAAAGAAGATGCTAATCAATTGTGGAATGGCTAAAAAATCTTTGGTACAAAAATATAATGAAATATTTCTGTGCAGGAAGAAATTATGTGTGATAAATACAGAGAAGAATTGAAAATCTATATGAAGTGATGCAGAGTGAAATAAACAGAGCCAAAGAAATGATATACATAGTACCCACAAACATATATATATATATGAGACACTATGACACATATATAATGACACTATATGGTCATTGTATTATGTGTGTATATATATATATAACATTGTATTTTGTATATGTGTATGTATATATACATATGCACACATACACGAATAAACAATGACACATCAAAAATTCAAAAATGAATGTGGTTGATATGGTTATTGTGGTTTATTCTCAAGGAGAACCAAAGTTCATCACTACATTGGGGTCAAAGTACAAGAGTGTCCAACTGTGACTGATCATACCAGTATGAGTTTAGAAGCCTCTACCACAGGTTGTACAAACACAGTCCATCTAAACGTTTGGAGAGGGGGTATCTCTAAATTTGTGCATCTCACATTTCTTTTGAGCTACTGCAATTTTGCTTTGCTCATAAAATACAGTGCCTTCTTTCATGCTAGCATGCCATGGTGGGAGCTTTGGGTCTGTGTCTCCCCTGTCATAATCAATTCCAAAGTTCTTTAGAGAAATCTTTAGAGTGTACTTCTATCTCTTCTTCTGATTTCGATGTGAGCACTTGCCCTTGTGTGAGTTCTCCATAAAATAATCTTTAAAGCAAACATACTTTTTGGCTTTCAAGCAATAAGGCCAGCCCATGAGAGTTGCAGTGTCTGGTAACTTATTTTGCCAGATGATCTTCATAATGTTCATAAAACAATCCAAATGGAAGTAGTTCAGTTTCTGGCATGACATTAGGAGATTTTTCCAGATTTAACAGGCATACAACAAGGTCAGAAAAATGGCTCTGTAAACCTTCAGTCTGGTTGACAGCCTGATACCTCTTCTCTCCCATACTTTCCTTTGTAGATTCTCAAACACTGAGCTTGTTTTGGTGATACATGAGTTAAACTCATCATCTATACAGATACCAAGTAAGACTCAAATGAAAAATATATATATATAAGATGACCACGGAAACCACCTATTCAGTGGGGTAGGAGGTCCCCAAGTATTATACATTGTATATGTTTTCTGACTTTTTCAATGTATCGATTAGTTGTGTTGATTTTTTTTTCCTTTCTAAAAAAAATACTGTTTGTCCTATGGGATTGCTTTTGGAAAGGGGAAGCAGGAGGGGTATTTATGATAACAATGATGATGCAAGAGAGCAAGATAACTAATAACAGTGTTTCAAAGGCCAAAAAGTTGGCTTTATATTTGATTCTATAGGTAATAAGAGAGTCAGTGGCTTATCTTGAGTAGGGAGTAGCATGGTCAGTCCTGCTTTTTGGAAAGATCATTTTGACAGATGAAAGGAGGATGAAGTGGACTGGGGAGAGACTTGAGTCAGAGCCCCCAACAAGAATCTATTGCAGGTGTGAGGCAATGGGGACTTGTGCCAGGGCTATTTGTCCCTGGCCAACTGAGGTCGCCTCTTTTCTTAGTTTTCTTTTCTGTGAAATGAAGGGCTTTAACTTCATGGCCTTTAAAGCTCTTTCTAGCTCAGAATGTCTGTTCCAGTGATGACATTGTGGAGTCTTTCAGGTATTGCCAATCTGGGCTTTAGCCAACTGTGACTTCAGGATTGCCACTGGAAATTCAGCAGCCAGGAGCATTCCATCTTTTTTCCCATCCAGAAATGACTTAGTTTTTATTTTGTAATTTTATGTAGGTGTGATTATTTACTTGTGTATGTGTCCTCAGGAGAATATAAGCTCTTTGAAAGGGAGGGGCTATTTCACTTCATTTTTTATATCTTCAACACCTTGCAAAGTATCTAGCACTTCTGAAATGCTTAATGTTTATTGAATTGAATAAAAATAAACATTCAGCAATCCAGTCTGAATCTGGTTTATTTAAAATGAAAATAACCTCCCTCCTTTCCTTCCTTCTTTCTTTCTTTCCTTTCTTCCTTCATCCATTTCTCCCTGCCTCCCTTCCATCCTTCCTTTCTTCCTTCCTTTCTTCTTTCCTTCCTTCCTTCCTTCCTTCCTTCCTTCCTTCCTTCCTTCCTTCCTTCCTTCCTTCCTTCCTTCCTTCCTTCCTTCCTTCCTTCCTTCCTATTAATCTCTGTTGTCTTTGTCTCTTTGTTTCTGTCTCTCTTCCCATTCTCTTTATCTCTCACTATTTTTCCCCCTCTTTTCCTCCTATCTTCCTCTCACCCTTTGTCATTCTCTCTCTCTCTCTCCTCTCTCTCTCTCTCTCTCTCTCTCTCTCTCTCTCTCTCTCTCTCTCTCTCTCTCTCTGGTTCTATTTCTAATTATAATCATTGTCTCTGTCTCTGTCTCAGTCTGTCTGCCTTTGGTTGCATTTGTCTCATTCATATGCAAGGAACAGAGGAGACCAGTGCTCTCATCCAAGTTCTGTGACAAATCAGTCATGTGACTTTGGACAAGTCACTTCACCTCTCTAACCTTCAGTTTTCTCATTTGCCAGAAGAAGGTGGCTGGCTATGGTGGCCTCTGCTGTCCCTTCTGGTTTCAAGGCACATCCCCTTCTATACTTCTCTCTCTGATAGTCCCCCTCTCTGAGATTTGTTGTCTCCAATCTCCAGCTCTTGGCAAAAGCAGTGCTCCTGTGGAGGGGCTGGATGGGTAACCCAGCCAGGAATATTAACAGTGGAGAGAATTTACAGAGTTTGGCCAAGACTGGTGTATTTTCCGTGAACTACATATTTCAAGTAAAGATGTGGTTGGAGACAAGAATAAATCCAAGCAGAGGCTGCTTGTTAAACTACTTCATTTTTTCTTCTTATGACCTTGTGGATTTGAATCATGACCCAACACAACGCAAACCACTTGTCATGGAAAACAGAATGGAGGAAAACAGATTTTATTTTTTCCTGTGGAGAATGCCCTTATTCCAGCACAGATGGTCTTTGGTGTGTTGTTGGCTGCCAGGCCCCAGAACATGGCAGAGAAATAGCAAATAGTGATTTAAGTAGATCGCAGGACCTCACAACACAATATGATTGTTAAACATGCCTGAAAGCAATACTTTATGGAGCATAGTGCCCCCTTTCCCATTATTGTATACACTGACCAGAAGGAACTATGTGCTGATTTCATACCTTTACTACTTAAGGGAACTATAATTTTGTTGGTAGGGACCCCAAAACCAAGGATGGAGAGTTGGAGCTCTGTTAAAAGTTGGGTAATGATCTTTGGATGATCAATTACCTGACCAAAATATTCCACCCCTTTCTGTCATCCTTGAAATAAGCTTCTATGAACTTAGTAGAACTGGTCTGTAGGGAAAATCATTGGGTACCAATCAATTAGTCAGTATGCATGTATTGTCTACTAAATGCCAGGTGATGAAAAGACAAAAGACATTCTGATCCTTCACTGGACTGATATTCAAAGACTTTCCATGTTGGGAAGACTTACTAGAACTAGGACTCTAATAGCTAGCCTTTGTGATGCCAGGGGCACCTCCATTCCACAAAGAGGCATTGACAGATAATGACTGCAAAGCAGGCTCCCTCCAATGTTACCTTGACAGAATGCCAAAAGTAGAAGAAATCAATAAAGACACAGTGCCTTGAACACAGTGAGTGCTCAATAAATTCTTGCTGAATTAAAGTGGAAGATCTATGTAGATTCTGGTGGAGAATTCAACTCTTTTTTTTTTTTTGGTGGGGCAATGTGGGTTAAGTGACTTGCTCAGGGTCACACAGCTAGTAAATATCAAGTGTCTGAGACTGAATTTGAACTCATGTCCTTCCAAATCTAGGACTGGTGCTTTATCCACTGCTCCACCTAGCTGCCCCAAGAATTCAACTCTTTAAAGAAAGCTTAAGCAAACTTCTTTTGTCTCATTGATTTTTAGATAAGGTGATTCAGGCTATGGCTTCTTTATCCTGAAGGGCTGAAAACTTAGGAGCAGTGGCTAACTGCATGGGAAATTGTGATTTTTCCCATGTATATCATGACTTTGGTGGACAGGGGAACTCATGAGTGTGGGCACTCTCTCCTCTGGTATAGATCAGACCTTCTTCATCTTCTTATCGACCAAAAATTTCACCAGTGGTCCCACAAGTATTCCATTTTCTTCTTGTTTCCTTTGTATCGGGGATGTTGCCATGTTTTATGGGACTGCCCACCTTCTGACTGTCAACCAGACCAGCTTCCCTCCTTTCCTGCTCATATCCAAGGTACTTTTATGAAAACTCCTGTGGGCAAAATGCAGTTCATAGGATTTCTATCTGGAAGGGACATTTGAGAACATCTATTCCAACTCTACCTCTTTACATAACATGAAACCTAAAGGAGTAGAGTGTCTGACTGTCCGTGGTCAAACAGCTAAAGAGTATTAGATTTGAGATTAAACCCAGGTCCTTTGACTATTTAGATGTTACCAGCCTGGCCTCTCTCCATTGATTATATCCTTCTAGTCCCTCCCATGTTTCTTTCCACTACATTCTGAGTTCTTTGGTTAGATGGCAGTTTGAAAGAGTCAATCAAGGATGGCATTATCTCTAAATGGGAGGCTGACTTTTAGCTATCACTGACCTGTTATAAGTTGGTGGTCCCAGGTCTGGGATTCATAACTCCGGTTCTGCAATCAGTGTATTCTAGAAGGGAGGTAGTGTAGTACGGTGAAAGCCAATGACTCTAGGATCAGATGGCCTGCATTCAAAGCCCATGCCAGAAGCTTCCACCTTGGTGACTTCAGGAAACCTTGTTGGGCTACAGTTTGGTTTTCTGTGGCATGATGAGATTGGACCAAGGGCCCTTGTGAGGTTCTGCCCAGTTCCAGAGAGAGAATCCTGTGACTTCACACTAATGACTTAGCGCCAATGGAGTTTGGTCCTTCATTTGTAAACATTATATTTGTCTTTTTTGTGCAGCTGTGGTGAAGCATTTCCAGTGAAAATGAAAGCCAAGCTCCTTTAGCAAGCTGAACCAGCCCCTAAGTGCATAGCTTGGCTTGGGTGTTTCTTCAGCTCCTTTAAATCCAAGTTTTTAAGTGAGTTCATCAGCCCAGGTCCATTCCAGCATCTCTGATGAGTGTCTTTGTGCGCTAAGCTTTTCCAGAGGCCTTCTTGTTTGGACCTAGGGCCCTCCCTAAAGTACTTTCCACTTTAGACAATGTAACCTCACTCTATTTTTTCCCCTGTTCTGATGTATGGGATTAGAACATGGGCCAAGGAGTAAAAGCAGGAGGGTACATGAGACATGGCTTGAGGAGAGGGCTGTCCTGGTTAGGGTCAGAGAAAGAATCATGTGAATCAGGAGCATCCTCCTCCTGGCTAAGGCTGACTGCTGAGGCTACTCACTCTGCTCACTGATGAGCTAGCTCAGGCTCTTGCCAGTGACAGAGTATTTGAGATCAGTAAAATAACCAACTGTCATGCATGACATTTCATATCAGATCCCAAATTCTATGTCCCAGGCTGAGGCGAAATCCCAATTGCATAGTTTCTGTGTCTTCATGCTGCACTCACTATGAGCAACAGCTGAACATTCTATGAAAATGTCCTATCCACTCCTTAGCCTGCTAAATAGGGGACACAAACTGTGCATTTCCTAGAGCTCCTGGATTCAGATCAGTCCTGTCTTGGGACTTCTGGGGTTTGGGAAAGCATTGAGGTCATTGCTCCTCAGTAGATGTTTATTTGTCATTGTTTTTCTTTTATTACGTATTACTCATCACTCTTGTTATTCCTATTCTAAGAGGCAAGGCTGCTCCTAGCATTTAAGTATGTTTGTCTGGGTCTGAGGTGAGTCAGTTAAATTATGCCATAGTTATGTGACTAGGGCTCATTGAAATATTACATTCTCAAGAAGGAGGCATAGTTCACCAATGGTCAAATGCAGGAGAGTCCAAAATAAATCCATAATTATTCACCCATTGGTATTGATTTGATGCTGTGTTTTGTGTGGAGTGGGGGCTAAGGGATGGAAGGTTGTCACTTCTCCAAGAATTCACAAGAATTACGCATGTCCTTCATACTACTGTCAATTAGGATGGACCTAAACCCACCAACATCAGCATGGGACTTCCCAGATATCCCTAGCCCTAACTGTCTGAAATAAAGAGAAACCCAGGAATTGCTATCAGTACCATTAGGTGGTTAACTATGATGGCTTCATCTAGGGATTGTGCTTTTTTTATCCTTTTCAAAATTGCGTATTGGAAAGGAAACTTAGAGGTCTTCCAGGAATTTTATATGTTTTCTTAGAATTTTAAGTTTTAGGAATTAAAAAAAATGTATTAAATTATTATTAAAGTTATTAAAAATAACTTCTCTTTTATTTTTCTTCCTGAGGACTATTTTCTGACCTGAACTGGCATAGTTATTTGAAACTTTCCTTATCTTTTTCTAAATAAATGTGGCATTAGCCTATTAGCTAATAAGTGAGGGTTAGTGCTCTCATTTTATTCTCTGGCTATAAAAAGCTTGCCAGTTGATCCAAATTGTGCCATGATAACTTGAATTTATTTGAATGAGTGAGGTTTAGTATTCCAGTGCTCTAGTGGCATAGTTTTTTTTTTAAATTATGGACTTAAGCATCTTTACTATATGGCATTTTCTATAATTTAAGCTGAGTAAAATGTATATGAAGATTTGAAAACATTGAGCTGATGCTTTTTAATTACATTCCCCCAATACCCACTCATGGATGTGCACATACATATCATCATACAAACACATACACACGCCTACAACCATCACTACCACCACTGCTGACACTACCACCAGGGAATTGTGTTTCTAGAAGTGTCTAAAGGTACTGAAAGCTAAACTTTTATTTTATGCCTGAGTAGTACAGTCAGCAATTGAAGAGCTATGAAATATGTCTTACGTAAAGGGGAGGAACAGACAGAGTTCTGTCTGTGGTCTGTAAAGTCTGTGTATCAGCAATGAAACACTGCTAGACAGATTTGTGTCAGGAAGAAGACCTGAAAACTGGTCATCAAACCTCTACTCAGAGAAGGTCATCAAACCTCTACTCAGAGAATAGACAAGGATGAAATGCAAGCTAGTCAGGAAAAGGGAGAGATGGTCCAAAGTATGTGTGAGAAAATATGGCCCTTTGGAAGAAAAGAGTAAGCAAGGGACTAGCCAGTGGGAAGCACTCATGGTTTCAGGCTGCACCTTTTAGGAGAGTTGCTACATCCTTCTTGCAAGGAACCACGTGTACTACAGAAAATGACTCCAAAATCAGGGTCCAAGACCATATGATGGCTGAACTTCACTGTGTCTGAATCCAAACCTGAGACTCCTTCTACTACCTCTCCCCATGGGGAGTGAGTTTTCCTTCTAAAAGTTTGTGTTCTGAATGTAAGAAGTGGAAAAGACTCATGTGATCAATTTAAGAACATTTACCAGGCACCTGGTTGTTATGCAAATAGTCAGAGATAGAGTAAGGACTCCAGTCCTCACACCACCCTGGCTTCCAAAGTGGAGTCCACTACAGGTGCCTGTCCTATGTAATTTCCAAGGCTAGAGTTTTCCTTGGTCCTCAGAGACATCTACCTTGCTGTAATTACATGTGCACACCCACCCACTCACCCACACCCACACCCACCCACACTCCCACACTCCCACACTCATACACCGTCCTCAGACACACACAGCACACAAACACACACACACACACACACACACACACACACACACACTTCCTGATTTTTTTCTGGAAGGACAGGGCTTCAATCAAATTTCAATTTGAGTCTTTATAGTTCATAGTTCCTAAAACTGGCCTTTCTCTTCCATGATTTTTCTTTGTATTCTGAAATGTTGATGCATCTGTTGAAAATCCTCTGAGTTTCAATACATAAACGAATGTAGTGCTTGTATATTTAAAAAACTTAAATTTAAAAATATTTAAATTTAATTTTTTTCCAGGATGCTTTATATGTAACCAATGTCCTGCTAGACAAGGTTCAGTTCTTGGGTGGGATGCTTCCCTACAAAAAATCTTTGTCCTAGGGTTTATCTCAGGAAACAGAGAATTTAATTATTATTTCGAGCTCTGCAAAAAATGAAAAATGTGCCCACTCCACCGTATGCAAGTGTTCAGGCTAACAACATAGAGTCTTTATGTCATCCCACAAAAAAATGGAAGCCATAAAAAAAAAAAACACAACATCAAACCAATCTCCCTTCTTTGTTTCCCACTTCCCGATATGCATTGTATCCCAAGATTACTGTTCCAGACATTGTGCTAACTGATGGGGATACAAAAAGAAGCACAAAAAATAGTTCCTCCACTCAAGGAGCTCACAATCTAATGTGGAAAACAACAGACAAACAAATATATACAACCAAGCTTTATACAGGATAAATAGAAACAATTAAAAGAGGAAAAGAAATAGAAGGAAGAGGGGTTGGAGAGAGCTTCTAGTAAAGGATAGGATTTATTTATTTTTAAAGGAAGCTAGGGAAGTTAGCAGGCACAACAGATGAGAGAAAGCCTTCCAGGCATGAGGGATGGCCACAGAAAATGTCCAAAGTCAAGAGAAGAGTCTTACTCAGAGAAGTCAGGTGGCGAAGGCACTGAATTGAAGAGTATGTGTCAGGGAATAAAGTGTAAGAAGAATAGAAAGGAAACAGAGAGCTGGGTTATGAAGGGCTTTGAATGTCACACAGAGGATTTTGTATTTAATCTTGGAGATGGTAGGTCATTCACCATTCATTTATTCAACATCTATTCATTCAGCCTAAGCTGGTAAGGAGAAGACAGTTAACTTCCCCTGCCACCCCCACCCCCCAGGGATCTGTGTAGTTCTCCAGGATTCTACCACCACCTTGTGGATGAGATTTCTCCTTAAGATAAATGCACCCTAGAAGTGTGAGTTAACCTGAATACACATGGTCGGCATATATTGGTCTTAGAGGATCAGAGAATCCTAGATTTAGAGCTGGCAGGGACCTTGAAAGCCAGTGAAATTAAACTTGTTTTGCAGATAATTAAAATGAGGTTGGGAAGTTAAATGAATTTAACATGGTATTCTGTTTCCCACACTTATGCCCTCCTAACCCAAGTTTTCTGGTTAATTTTGTTGCCTGTTCCACAAGGGATGTGATAAACTGTGGAAGATTACACCCTTATGTGTATGGGGGAAAGTGTTGCTTTTTTTTCTTTGCAGTTAATGAAATGGCTTTTGCTTTAACTAATGCACTTTCTGGTTGGTCAGTTAAAAGAAACATTTGTGGGGGCTTGTGAGCTATGATTTCAGGTGGATGCTAAACCAAAGTATGCCCTGATTCTGGGGTAGCTTTTAGGCTGCCCACAATTGGGGAGTGCTGAAACCACAGAAAGGGACTGAATATTTTTAAATCAGCAGCAATCCTGGGCAAAAGAGAAAATTGGTGAGTAAAACTTGGTTGAAATATTTCCCCTTGCTTTTTTCTATGAACATACATCCAAAGATCTCTTTTATGTTTATATACTTCACACTCATACTGTATTTGCACTGCCTGTCTTTGCCCATAATTTCCACTTCATATTCCAAGTGACATAACTTAGATAACACCTTATACCAAGTCTGCTATCCTAAATTGCATTCAGATGGCTGATGGAAAGCCTTTGTAAACTCATTCAGAGAGGAAGACTTAGAGTAACCAAATTGTTATCCCTCCCAGAGATATGTGCTCATCAAGAAGATACAAGAACCATTTTTATGGTGAAATTCAGGAATCAGTAGGTATATGGGGGAGTAATTATTGACACCCCTCCCCCATTGTAGTACATAAGTCTTTAGCCTTTCTAGACATAGAATTATGCAAAATCTCAGAGTTGGAAGGATCTCAGAGGTCAGTGAGTCCAACCCAGACCTGAGCAAGAATCCCTTCTGAAACCAACCCGACTAGTAGACATCCAGCCTTATTCTTATGTTGAGAATTCACTTCCAATCAAGGCAATCTATTCCTTCCTTTAATAGTTCTTAATATTAGCTTGTGTTCTCCTACATTAATCCAAAGACCATTTCATGTTAGTACATATTCATTGCTCTTAAATTTTCCACTAATGGCCATGCAGAGCTGCAGCCACAAATCATACAGCCACATGGCAGCTGTTTAAGTGTTTGAAGACATCTATTAGATCTCTCCTAAGTCTTCTCTTCACACACACATACAACACTTCCGACTCCTGCAGGAGATCCTGAATGGGCATCTCTGATAGTCTTTTACCATCCTGGTTGGCTATTTCTGTACTTTCTTTAGCTTATCAAAATTCTTAGGAAACTGTGCTGTCTAGAATGAAATACAATCCCAGATATGGTGTGATGCACCTATCATCTTTGTTGTATTGGACCTAATGTCTCTGTTGATGCAACCCAAGATAGATATATTTTTTGACTTCTGGGTCCCACACTTGATTCATGTTGAACTTACTGTTCACTGAACTCTCCAGATCTTTTTGAGTCAAACTGTTATCTTGTCATGACTATCACAAATAATTTTAGGGTCATAGATTTCAAGCTGGAATCAACCTCAGATTCCATCCAGTACTTGAGGAAACAGGTCCAAGGAGGTTTAAATGACTTCTCTAATATCATATGGGCAATAATTTCAGAGGTTTAGGTTGAACCCAGGTCTCATGTCTCCAGAACTGAATCTCTTTCCCTTTTTCACAGAGCACCTTCTTATTAAGTGTTCTTCCAAAAAACTGGGTCTTGTGCACATTTGAGAAATAGCAGACCTATTTCTTTATCCAAATTGGGAAACAAGACAAAAGAAAACATTAAATAATAGAGGGCTGAGTACATAATCCTAAGTCAGTCCACTAGAGACCTCCTTCCATGTGGACATTAACTAATCATGATTTCTATTTTGGTCTAGTTATATAACAAATTCTCCAAATATTCCAAACTTCAATACTCCAAACTTCATATTATGCTCGAGAACCCATGTCCTCATCTTTGTCATAAACAGAATATTAGAGACCTTATCTAATATTTTGCTAAGCTTTAGCCAAGCTCTATCCATGGTATTTCTGTCATCCAAATATAATAAACTTGTGGTTTTTTATTTATTTATTTATTTAGTTAGTTAGTTTTTAGTGAAGCAATTGGGGTTAAGTGACTTGCCCAGGGTCACACAGCTAGTAAGTGTTAAGTGTCTGAGGCTGGATTTGAACTCAGGTACTCCTGACTCCAGAGCCAGTACTCTATCCACTGCGCCACCTAGCTGCCCCTTGTGTTTTTTTTTAATTGAACAATTTAATTTAAAGTTTTGAGTTGCAAATTCTATCCCTCCTTCCCTCCCTCCCTAAAGTGGTAAATAATCAGATATTGGTCATAGATAAGAAACCTTTTGAAAAGGGAAATAAGGTTGGTTTGCTAAAACCTGCCTTTCTTGAAGACATTTTGACTCTGTGATCAAACTATCCTTTCATCAATATTAGTTATCCATCCCATTAATAATACAGTTTTGAGTGTTTTTTTCAGAAGTCAAAGTAAAAATAAATGACCTTTTGTTCAAAGACTCCATCCTCTTCTTATTTTTAAAAAAAATCAGAATATTTGTCCTTCTCACAACTTGGGTCTTTTCTTCTGCTCTCCATGGCCTTTCAGAAGTCAATGACCCTGATACATCCATCACCAAGTAATCACAGTCTAAGGAAGACATTTGCCTTGGCTGTATGATTATCAAAGACATTGGTGGGTTTTCTTTTTAACTCTTGACTTACCTTATGTATAAAATTCCATGAATTCTCACCATCCTGTCTTTTCCACTTAGATAAATCTCCTATCTTAATCCAAGTCAATCCCAAAGGACTAATGATGAAACATCCTATCCACTTCCAAAGAAACAACTGATATTGATTGAATATAGACTGAAGCATTACTGTTTTTCACTTTCTTTCATCTTTTTCTTTTATTCATTTTCTTTTACAATATGACTTATGTGGCAATGTTTTACATAGTTGCTCATGTATAACCCATATCTAATTGCTTACTTCCTCAGGGAGGGCAGAGGGGAGGGAGGGGATGAGGGATAAAATTTGGATCTCAAAACTATAAATTAAAATGTTTATTACAAATAAAAATGTTTTATCTTTTTTTAAAAAAGAAAAGAAAACAAGTTGGCTAGAATAGATTTGCCTTCTCCGAGTTCTGTCTGTTTTCATCATTCCATTCAGTCCAAGTAGCTGTCCCCTCTCTTCTTTGATCCTTTCTTTTCTCCCAAAATTATTCCTTCTCAGCCATTAGTTTCTTAGCTGGACTCAGTTCATTTTGAACCATCAAACTTGTGACCCTATCCTTACAGAAAAAGTTACCACACCCAGGCCTTACCAGCTCTGGACCCCACAGCCACCATGCAGGGAGGCAAAGTAAACCCTTTGGAACAGGGGCCTGACATCCCTAGCACCAACAACTGCCAAAGACAGGGCAGGCAAACCAGCCTAGCTGAAGCAGCAAGAAAGACTGAAGAAGGAAAGGAGGTGGCATGTATCAGGTAGAAAACACCACCACCACCACCTCAACCATTGCCTCCCCTCAGATTCCAGAAGAGAAAGACCAGAACAGAGTCCAGTGGTCCCAGCAACTTCCATGCCCTGCCTCAGATCAATGGTCCTGCTTACAGCCCAGCCCCAGGCCTCACAATTATCAATGAAAGGATCAACCCCTATGGAGAGGGGGCCTGCCAGCTGAACCACCACCAACACAACCACTAATTGACAGGTAAAACCAAGAGCCCCTTGGGTCACCACCATGCTCCATCTCGCCCCATTGGAATGAGAGCCCCTTGAGAGCAGGAATTGTTTGTCTTCACCATTTTTATCCCTAGCATTCAGTAAAGGGCTTTTTAAGAACTTAATGAAGACACTTTCATTTATTCAGTCATTTAAATTTACCCTCTATTATTTGATGTTATTCATCTTTTTTGACAAATCTTTTAAAAATCTAAGTTTTTTGATGAGATAGATCTCTATCATTTAGTCTAATCCCTCTATTTTATTAATCAGGCAAGAGGAGCGTAAAGTTAAGTGACAAATGTCACACAGATAGTCAGCTGAAGAGGCAGGACTTGGTCCTTGGTCCAGTGATCTTTACACCCCAGCTTTCCAAGCCTAAAAATGACAATCGAAGGTATGCGATTTGGGGACAGAGGGGCAGAATGTTTTTTCACTGTGAGATCTTCAGAATTAAAGGTTGTTGTTATCTTTTTGTTTTAACACCCTCTTCAGTAACATCAAGATCTATGTATTGGCGTGGGCCGGTTGAGTTCTCCAATAAAAAATTATGCACAGATTCAGAGAAGGGCTTAAGCCAAGATAACCATCGTAGGACTCCCTCCCATCCCCCATTTATCCTTCTTTCAAATGAACCTGGTACAAGGGTTACAGTTATATGCACTTGAACTTGAGCTTCTTGTAATTGCTACACACTGCTCAACCTCTGTTCTCTGGAGCCAAATGGAATGAGACTCATTCCTCTTCCCAATGGCAGCCTTTCCAAGATTTGAAGACGGCTGTGACATCCCCCTCTTGAGGATTCCTTGGATGTCCTTTCTAGGCCTGGCTTCTCGTGCCTGTATATATGTTGTAGTTACTATTTGGCAGGGGGGTTGGGTGGATAAATATACTTGTTTTTTATTTAGTTCTCCAACCCAGCCAGGCAGCAACCTCTATCTCTGAGTGGACTTGTCATCATTAGTCTGCAAAGCTCCTTTGTTCCTAGATGCCAGGGTAGACCTTGGAAAACACTAGAGACTGGAGGCTCCTTCTAGACTTCCCTCCTTCCTTCTTCCAAAAATAGAATCATTGCAAAAAAAAGGCAAGAAAAAAAAGAAAGACCCACTGTTTGGTGTATTGTGCATTCGGGGGCTTTGGAAAAAATTTATAATGTGTTCTGTGCTCTGAGACACATTATTTTCCAAGAGGACATTTAAACAGTTTTCTTCCAAGAGTCTGTATCCTGTTATACTCTGGAATAAGTGACCTCATGGTGTTTGTATTTGTGTCCCTCACAAGCCTTCCTTTATGAGATTGAGGCATATTCCGATCTTTGGGTAGGGAGCCCACGAGGTGGGCGCTGACTGGGAGAAAGCTGCTCACAGAACATGCTGCTTTACTTTCATTCTTTCAGCTGGTTTTTCAGTGGTCCTGGGAATGAGAAAGGAAGGGAAACATACGACAGAATCCTTGGCCCACTTGCTTGGATGAATATACCTTGGCATTTGAAATGGTGAAAAAACATTCGGTAAGGTACAACCTGCATTGCCTTTGGAGGACTTACCTTGGCTCTGGTCCCAGTTACATGGGTCTATAAACTTCCTTGCACATATAAAACTACAGATCCTGCAGGCCAGAAGTGGTGGGAGACTACCATGATCTTCTTTCCACTGGAGTTATTCAATCTTCTAAAGTAACAGTCAAGAAATTTCCTGGCTAAGATGTATGGGAAGGGGAGCACAAATTCCCCAAAACACAGCTGAAGGGACAGAAAACAAACCAGCCCTTTCCTCTACCCTCCTTTCTTCTTTCCCAACACTGGTATATCACCATTCCCCTTTTACTGTGCCCAGACACACATTCAAACTAAAGAAAAGGAGGGGGGAAGTGCGAGGCATCAACCATGGTCTTTATTTAGCAAGCACAGTTATAAACTTAGAGCTAGAAGAGACTTGAGTGGCCAGTGAGTCCAACCTTCTGACATGGCAGATGAGAAAACGGAGGTCTGTCTGTGGTTACAGGTCACACAGCTAGGAAGCACCTAGCTGGCAGGACTTCCTGACTCCAAGTCACAGTGCTGCCTCTGTGGGTGTGTCCAAGGCCAACAACAGGAACTCTAGCAGTAGATCTGGGCAGAAATTCTAGAAGTAGGCTTTCCCCCCAATACACACACACACACACACACACACACACACACACACACACACACACACACAGCTTGGGAACAGCAGCTATGGATCCCTCTAGACCAGCCCAGTTAATCGCAATCATCTCCATGACACATGTAAGAAATCCAACACCCAACAACTTCAGGTCTGAAGAATGACCTTTCTTATTTGTAACCAGATGTGAGTGAGTGTTAGTGAAAATTCATTCTTTGGTGCAAACAGCTGCTGCAAAGAAGCCCAGACCTTGGTTGTATTGTTAAAGAGCCACAGTTGCTTGCAGGGTAGACCAATATATGCTGAGCATTTTCAAAGAGTGTGTCCCCTCTCTGCCTCTACTCTGTTTTTCTGTCACTTTCCATCTGTCTGTCTGCCTCAGAGAAAAGGTCAAACTCCTTACCTTCTGATTGACTTTTTCCATTCCAATTCTATTGCACAGCTGCCTACTCACACTTGTCTGGTCGAAGATTCCAGCGAATGTATCAGAGAACAAAAGGCTCTTCAAGAATTCAAGATGGGTGGGGGACATGTCTTAAGTTTCCCCACCTGCTATTCAGATCTCCTACGATATTTCCCATGAGAATGGAATGTGCACAGATGACCTCCTGGCTCTTCACCTGCTGCCTTCCTGCTGGTCTCTCTAGTGGATCCTCCTTGGCAAGTGGTCTCCAAGCTTCATACCAGCAAAATTAAAGGTGCGGAAAGTTTGTAGGCATGGAACTCCTCCATAGTGGCTTCAAGGGCAACCCTGGTGACAAATCTTGGACCTGTAAAGAGTCCAGTATAAACAGAGGTGCTGTCAAGATGATGTTCTAGAAAGCAAGGTGAAAACTCAGGTGTTCTGTATTCAATCCCATGCTACTCATTATTTACCTTTCACTTCTGCTTCTCAGGCAATGAGCGATCAATCCCACATGGTTAAAACGTTTTAGGTTTGGGTTGTGGGAGGGTGTTAAGATCATTGCTAAAATAGGAAATTAAGAGGGAGGGACATCTTGAAAAGGGAAAATGTTAAACTCTGGGATAGATAATCTTTCAAGTTTCCATGGGACTTCTGCATAGAAATTTCCCAGAGATAAAAGAGTGAAACTGGGCTGGAGATAAAGATTGGTGGCATTAGTGAATCCATCAGTTCACAAGTATTTATTACATCCCTTCTATGTACTGGATGTTTACTAGTGTCTGGATATACAGAGACAAGCATGAAACAACTCCTTTCCTTTCAGGAGCTTACATTCTACCAGGAAAGAGGGAGAAAACATTTATTTGGGAACATCCAAAATAAATATAAGATATTTTAGGGGAAAGTGTGATCACACCGAGAGAAGATTTAAAAAAAAGATTTCCCATAGAAGGTTCCGCTTGAGTAGAGTTTTGAGAGAAAAGGGGATTCTAAGAGTCATCGATGAGGTAGGAATGCACCTAAGAGGTAAGAGATAACAAAGAAAAATGGTGTAGAGATATAGAGATAGAGAGCTGTGTGTGAGGAACAACTAGATGACCAGTTTGGCTGGAAGGACCTAAAAATAATGTTTGTAGCCATTAGAGTAAATGAGCTTTCTGGGGAAGGAGATGTTAATCAAACAAATGAGAGCCAGTGCCAAAGACATGGGTCCTCTGAAACACTAGGGCCAGATAGTATCAGAAAATTGAAAATAGATCCCATAGGAATAGTAAGTATAAAATAACAAGAAAAAATGGAGGAGAAGGTACCATAGTCTCAGAAAGAAGGACTTGGATAGAGTGTCTGGGAATATCCTTATGGCCAAAGGTATTTACATATAAGCACCTAGAATACTAGTAAGAAACTAAGTGACTTTGGGATCTTTACCCAAGAAGGTAGATAATACCAAATATCAATGGAGTTTGATAGGATGAGACTGATGACTAGACTAGGAAATATTAGATAGAATCTATTCAAACCTCAAAGTTTAGGATCATAGCTCTAAGTTTGGAACTGACCTTGTTGGTGACTGAGTCAGGAAATGGAAGCACAACAAAGTTAAATGATTTCTCAGTCAGTCCATCCTTCTATCTCACATCCTTGCTAGCTGTGTGATTCAAGGCAATTCACTTCACTGCTGCTCTTCCTGAGTTTTCTCATTGGGCAAATGGAGAAAATAATAGCATGTATCTGTTAGGGTTTTTATAATTTTTTTAATGAGGATAAAATCAGTTAATATTTGTAAAGTACTTTTGCTACATAAAAGTCAGCTGCTGGTATGATTATGATTATTAGTACTACTCCTGTTCCTAACTACAAATTTTACATCTCCCAACTCAAAGGAAGTATGTCCCTTCAGATGAAGAGAAATTCCAGGTGTGGTTACTGAATAATGGGGGTTTTTTTTGGTAGAATTAAAGGAAGAGAGCTTCCTGAAGATTGAAAATGAAGAAATGATTCCCCAATTGTCAAAAGGGGAAAATAGATTTCCCATCAATAAACTTGAGCATAATTCTTGATGACATTGTAGAATTGGCTGTGCAAGATGATTTGTGAGCTCCTAGGTAAGTAGTGAGCATTGGAAACTAGAAAATATTCACTAAGAAGGGACTAATTTCATTTTTGGATAGGAAGGAAAAATAATTGTGTTAAATATCTACTATGTGTCAGGTACTGAGCTAAATACTTTTAAATTTTTAAATAAAGTTTTATTTTGACCCAATTATATGCAAAAACAATTTTTAAAACATTCCTTTTTCTAAGCTTTGAGTTCCAAAATCTGTCTTTCATCACTCCTAGCCCCTCTCCCTGATATAAACAGCAATCTGATATAGGTTGTACTTGTGAAATAATGCATGACATTTCCATATTAGTCATTTATTGCATGAAGACTTTAACAGAAAGAAAAGATAGAAAGAATGAAAGAGAGAAAAAGAAAGGGAAGAAAGAGAAAAAAGAAAGAAAAGGAAGAGAGAAGAGAGGAGACGAGAGGAGAGGAGAGAAGAGAAGAGAAGAGAAGAGAAGAGAAGAGAAGAGAAGAGAAGAGAAGAGAAGAGAAGAGAAGAGAAGAGAAGAGAAGAGAAGAGAAGAAAGGGAAAATAGTATATTTCAGTCTGTACTCAGATTACATCAGTTCTTTCTCTGGAGGCAGTTAGCATTTTTCCTCATGTGTCCTTTGGGATTTTCTTGAATTATTATACTGGTGAGAAAAGCTAATCCATTCATACTTTTTCATTGTACAATACTGCTGTTACAGTGCACAATATTTTCCTTGTTCTGTTCACTTCACTTCATATCAGTTCATGCACATCTTTACAGGTTTTTCTGGAATCATTCTGATTATTATTTCTTATAACAATAGTTTTCCATTACAATCATATACCACAACTTGTTCAGCTATTCTCCAATGGGTGGGCATCCTTTTAATTGAGAACTCTTAGTCACCACATAAAGAGCTACTATAAATATTTTGCACAAGTAGGTTCTCCCCCCCCCACACCCATTTTATCTCTTCGGGATACAGACCTAGACCTAGTAGTGGTATTGCTGGATCAAAGGGTATGCACAGTTTTATAGCTCTTTGGGCATAGGTTTGAATTGCTCTGAAGAATAATTGCATCAATTCACAGTTCTTCCAGTTTTCCCACATCCCCTCCAAGAGTTAACATTTTCTTGTTTTATCTATTAGTCAATCTGATGGTTGTGAGGTGGGACCTCAGCATTGTTTTAATTTGCATTTATTTAATCAATAGTGATTTAGAGGGGGTGGCTAGGTGGCACAGTGGATAAAGCACCGGCCCTGGATTCAGGAGTACCTGAGTTCAAATCCGGCCTCAGACACTTGACACTTACTAGCTGTGTGACCCTTGGCAAGTCATTTAACCCCCATTGCCCTATAAAAAAATTAGTGATTTAGAGAATTTATTCATATGATCATAGAAATGTGCAAAGCATTGATTCAAATCTTATTTCATTTGCTCCTTATAATAACCCTGGAAGGTAGTATCTGATAGAGATACTAAGCTAGAATATCAGGGGAACAATGGAGATAGAACATATATCCACTTCTACAAAACATTTGATTAAGCCCCTCATGATATCCATATGGAAAATATAGAAAAACATTGACCAATTGATAATCAACTAAGTGCCTCTGTAGTGGGTATCACATCCGTAGGGAGGTCTCTGGTGTTGTGCATCAGAGTATGAGCTGAGACCAGTGCTGTTCAACATTTTTATTAGTTACTTGAATGAAAACATCAAAGTATGCATATCCAATATGTCAATGGTATGCATCTGATAGGACATTCAAGGCTTTTGATTTTGCACCAACATTCAGAAAGGCCCTTACAAGTCAGAATGGTAGGGCCAAACTAAAAGGAAGAGATATAAAAACAAAACAAAACTCACCTCTACAAAAGCAAGCCAAGGTAGGAGTTGATGTTGGATGGAGAAAGAATCTGGCTTGATAATAATTCATTTGGAAATAGACCTAAGGGGTTTAGGTGACCACAAGCTCAATTTGGGTCCACAGGGTGTTGCAGCTGCCAAAAAAGCTAATGGAATATCCAGGTGCAATAATAGAAATGCATATGCAGAAAGTGGAATATGATAGTCTCACTGTTCTGATGCTGACCAGGCCACATCTGACAGATTGTGTTCCCTTCAGGGAGCTCCATTTGAAGAGAGACTTTGATGGGATGAATCATGTGCCTAGACAGATTACCTGAATGGTGAGCAATCTGCAAATAATGTCACACGTGGAAGAGTTGAAGGCCCCAGGGAGGCTTAGCTTGGAACACAAAGGATAATTTGAGGGCTGAGAGTAATAATCATAACATCACCTGGCCAGTTCAAACCAGTTCGTGAAAGCCAATTGTTAAATGTTCAGTGTGAGCATTTGTCCCCCAGGAATCAGTAAATGCTGTCAGTCAGGACTTGAATAGGGAGGCAGACTGGTTCCATGTAAGAATGATTGTTTTAATGCTTAGAGCTTTCTAAAATTGAAATGGGATGTCTTGTTAGGCAGTGAGGTCCCCATTCCTGGGGATGTTCCAGTAGATAACCAATGTTGGCGATGCTGTGGAAGGGGCTGATTATCACATTGGATTAGTTGCTGGACAAAATCAGTGTGAAGAACTCTTCTTCCTCTAAACCTGGCATGGGTTTGCCCTTTTCCTTCCATTTCTTAATTGATTTTCTTCCTTTCAAGACTTTTTCTTTACACGTCCATTCTGAGCAGTCAGTCAATACAGAAAAAGAAGTTCTAAGTGTTTCCATGTGCCAGGCAGGGTGCTAAAACCTCTCCACAATGGGAATAGGTATTCATAATTAGGGTACTGTAACAACTGTCCTCAATGCACTATATATTTGTAAATTATTATACTCTTTGCTTTGTATTTTGAAAGGCAGAACTATACTACCTAAAGCAACGATAGGATGTTTTTCAAATGCTTTGCAAACTTGAAAGCACTATACAAACGAGGTCTGGATATTTTTAATAATCTTAAGTTTTTTAGCTGGGATTCACTAGTTCACAGGTACTGAGAATTTTCTTGTGAGGGAATTCCTTCTGCCAATTCAGACATGTGACTTTTCTATAGCTTATCTTCCTAGAGGGTTCTTTAAGATACCAAGAAGTTAAAGTGACTTGTCCTGGGTTATATATCCAGGATGTATCAGAGATAGGATTAACCATGGTAGTTCTTCCTTGACAACCAGCTCCTTATCTATGATTCCATATCACCTCTCTAGAACTTGAATTATTAGAATATTTTGAGGGAAAAGCATAACAAAGTAGGAAATTGAATCAGTCCATTTTGGAGAAATCATCAGCAAGTGATAAAGTCAACGCAATTTAGGGTTAAACCTCATTTAATTAGTATCAAAATCTTCCAATTCTACTTTAAATGAATTATGGTATTTTGTCCTGTGTTTGCTTACAGAAACCTCATTTTGACCTGCCCAATAGGTCTCCTTTGCACAGATTGTCTCTTCTTTTGGCTTCAGCTGTTGCCATCTCTCCAAGACATGCAAAGCAAAGAAGGCTGGGCCCAACTTTGGGAGTCACTCTGACCCTTGCTAGCCCTACTCTTGGGCTTTCCAATGCACAGACCTGAAATGATTTGGATTATGTTTAAAATGCATTTCCAAATCCATTCAATCTCTGTCCAGCTGGGACAAAAAATTCAGCATGAATTATTATAGTTACAGAAATACTTTTCTCCAATTTATTTCCTTGGATAATACAGGAAGAAAATGTTTAAAATCCATTCAGAAGCAAGAAGGAAAGTCCATATTGGGGAAAGTGAAGGAAATGGCATCTGAACTCAATTTCAAGGTTTTAAAAAAGAAGTACTAAGATCTGTCCTCGTTTAGAGTGCATTGGATATCACATTTAAAAATTAAAAACCTTATCTCATTTTAAAATAAAAAAGAAACACAGTGGATATTTATAGCATCCTTTAAAAAAGACATTAGATTTATTCAAGGAAAATCTTTCTAGGATATGTATAAAGTTAAATGCAACACACTAGACTGAAACATGTGTCCTTTTCTAATTTCTTTTTTATTATTAAGCATTTTTTTTCTTTTTCACTCCTCTCTCCAAGATAAATAATGATAGTTAAGCAAACCAAATTCCCCCACTGGCTCTGCACAAGAGTTCTGCCTCCCAAGAGCATCACTTCTGTAAGGAGAGTTCCTCTGAGGTCATGAATCATCATTGCATTTTTCAGAGTTCTTCAGTCTTGCAAAATTGTTTTTTTTTTAATTTTTAATAGTATTTTATTTTTCTAGTTACATGTAAAGATAGTTTTCAACATTCATTTTTGTAAGATTTTGAGTTCCAAATTTTCCCTCCTCTCTCCCTCTATCCCCCTACTGAAGCCAGCAAGGAATATTATACTGGATATGCATTATGGTCATGTTAAACATATTTCCACATTGGTCATGTTGTGAAAGATGAATCAGAACAAAAAGGAAAAACACAAGAAAGAAGAAACAAACAAACAACAAAAGTGAAGATAACATGCTTCAATCTACATTCAGACTTCATATTTATTTCTCTGAATGTAGAGAGCGTTTTCCATGAATTGTCATTTGGAATTTTCTTGGATCAGTGTATTGCTGAGAAGAGCTAAGTCCATCATAGTTTCTCATCCCACGATGTTGTTGTTATGTTGTACAATGTTCTCCTGGTTCTGCTCACCTCACTTAACATCAGGTCATTTAAGCCTTTCCAGGTTTGTTTTTGTTTTCTGAAATCCACCTGCTCATCATTTCTTATAGCATGATAACATTGTATTACATTCATATACCATAACTTGTTCAGGCATTTTCCAATTGATGGGAAGCCCCTAAGTTTCCAATTCTTTGCCACCATAAAAAGAGCTACTTATAAATATTTTGTACATGTGTGCCCTTTTCCCTTTTCTATGATCTCTTTGGGATACAGACCTGGTAGTGGTATTGCTAGGTCAAAGGGTATGAAGAGTCTGATAGTCCTTTAGGCATCATTCCAAATTGCCCTCCACAATGTTTGGATAAGCTCACAACTCCACTAACAAAGCAAAATTGCTTTAAACACTTTATTGTTCTAGTATAATATGTTCTCCAGTTTCTGCCCACTTTCCTCTGCCTCAGTACTTACATTGTTTCCCAGCATCATCTCTCCAGTGACATGAGTTTCCTTGTTCCTTGCAGAAAATTCTCCAACTGTAGGCATTTTCACTCCCTGTTCTTAAAGCTTAGAATTCCCCCCCTCCCTCCTGGTTTTCCTGACTTCTTTCAAGACTCAATTTAAATAACACCTTCTCCTAGAAGGCTTTCTAGCTCCCCTTTAATGCTACTGCTTCCCTCTGAGATTACCTTTAATCTACCATGTACATTTCTTGCATAATGATAATAGCAGCACTTATATAGTGCCTACTATGTGTGATTCTCTGTGCTAAGAACTTTATAAATATAATCTCTTTTGATCCTTACAACAACCCTATGATGTAGCTGTTATTATTATCCCCATTTTATCAATAAGATAATTGAGGTAGACAGAGGTTAAATGGCTTGCTCTGGTTCACACAGTAGGTGTCTAGAGTTACATTTAAATTCACGTCTTTCTGAGCCAAGTCTAGTGATCTATCTACTTCACTACCTAGTTGACCCTAGTAGTCATATAGTGTTTCATATTGTCTTCCCCATCACAGTATGAATTCATTCAAGACAGAGATATGTGTGTGTGTTTGTGTGTGTGCAATCATACGTCTTTTTATTCCCAGCACTTAGCACAGTGGCTGACACATAATAGATGTTTAATAAATGCTTCTAGATTTATTGACCAATACAATAAGCCAAGGGAGAGGTTATGAAAATCTGAATTTTAATGGTTATGTTGTGTGTTCATGGAGAGTAGGGGACCAATGCAAGAGATGTTGTCTAGGGAAAAGTTGCCAAGACATGAAACAGAGTGTCCCTCTATAATTTGAAATCTTCCAGTCCAGCAAGGTAGGCCAGGGCATCAGCACACCGTTTTTGCCAGGATTTGTCATCTTGGATATGGAAGCTTCCCTTACTAAAAGTTCACTCCATTCAGTGGATGCAAGCCCTTCAGACCTCTTTTATTTAATTGATAGGGTCTTTTCTAAGCCTTAACACAACCACCACAAGAATGCTATTTATTTAACTATTCATGAAAATAATCACAAAGCAGAGAAGTTAGTTGGGAGTCCAGGCCCATATTTATTTAGTTGAGTTTGGGCTCCATACAGGAATAATGATAGGGTTGGGGAATAAAGTCCTACATACTCCCATACCCCACTGGGAACTCTTGAGATTGAAAAATATAATGTGGCACATGGAGAGTAGGAGAAAAACAGTTAACTGGAAGTTGTCACTTCTTTACAACTCAAATGACACCCTGCTTTTTCCCTGTCCCCCAATTACAGGTAAAAAACCAAACCAAACCAAAACAAAACAAGAACATACCACGGGATCACTCAGGGGTTTGCTGCATTATACCAGAGCACTGAGACCTAGCAGCACAAGGCAACCACATGACTAAAAGCAGGAAGCGAATCTCTGGGCATATTCTATGCAGCATTTGTTACAATTAACAGCTGGTTGGATGTAGGAAGAGAAAATCAATATAATCAAAACTGTCCACTCAAAGGAAAAGTAGACCATAACTGTAAGGCTATTATTGCTATTTACTCCAGTTTGGAACATAGAAAGGTCATTTTTTTTTCATTGTGAAATTGCTACTTCTACTAGGATGTAACAGTGTAATTATTTGTTGTTGCAACTATTAAGCTAATGGTAACTCATTCTCACTGCTGTTCAAATTCAGGCTTGATGTAATTAGAGATCCAACTGCAAGCCATGTGAAAGAGTCCCCTCTGCTGCCATCTAGTGGTATGTTCCCATATGAGTTTATCTGCCAAGTTCAAAAATACAAGTTAGAATATGCTTTTAAAAGCAAAATAATTAAATTGTCTACATCTTTTCATTGACTTTACTTGATATCATCCATGAATAATTGATAAGTTGGATCTTGCTATATGTTCACTGTATACTAGCCAACATGACTGAGAAAACCTACATTTTTTTCTATGTCTGAGGTTGACAAGGCCTTGTCTTCCACTATCACCACCCTGTACTCCACCCCCATGAGGCAAGGGGAACTAAAGGTCCACTTATCATTTTGGAATTAAAAAAGAATAAGTTAAAAAACAAATAAAATAAGTTAAAGGAAAATAGCAAATTATCCAAAGACCTTTGTGGTCCCCTTCTGTATCTTCAGGGATAGAAAGAAAGGAAAAATCCTAAGCATGACAAAAATCCTAATGTTCAGACTGTCTAGAATCAGTAACTTCAGAATTGTAAACATGAGATCATTGTCCAGTGATGAATGAATGGGAAAACTTCCTAGAAGAGCAGTCACCTTAATCTTGGAGATAAGAATGCTATACATTAAACAGGAAAACCTAAGGAAGGTACAAATCAGTGAGAGCTTGGTTCACAGGTTTATCTGGACAAATCAAGGGAAAAAATAGACAAAAGTGTCCAAAGTGTATCCAAAGGCCACATGATCCTCAATTTCATGGGACACCCCAGAAACTCAGAGCTGCAAGGGATCTCAAGAAATACCTATTCCCTTCCATTGCTGAAAAATAGTGTTCCCTAAAATAACTTGGCAAGTAGTCATTGAACCTCTATTCAAAAGCCTCCAAGCTGATAGAAACTATTCTCTCCCAAGGCAGTATGTCCTCTTTGGGGGGACAGCTCTGATTGTCAGGCAGTTTTCCCTGGCAATGAGTGACCATGCCTTGTGGGCATCCCACTGCCCTGCCCCCATTGTTCTTGGTTTTATTCTCTGGAGTCAAAATCAAAAAGTGAAAAAAAAAAAAAAGGTCTGATCTTTCTCAATATAAAGGCTATTCTATACCTGATCATGATGTTCCCATTTCTTCTGTCTAAATGGCTACATTTTCTTAAAATATCAAAATTTAGAATCACCTAACTTGTGAATTAGAAGGGTCCTCAGCATCCATTTAAGTCAAACCAACCTTCTCCTTCTTTACACCAACAGCCACCCCTTACAATATACCCAGCACTTATTGCTTGTCTGTTGATACCCTCTATAAGCATCCACCTGTCTCTGAGGAAGCCCACTGCAACCCTAATTGTCTGGAAGTGACCTCACAGAAAGCAAAAGTTTAGCTCTTCACTTCCTCATTCCTTCACTCCTCTCCAGGATCCTCTTCTGACTCTCCACATTCCTTGCCCTACCATTCTCCAACAGTCTCCTTACCCTGAAAGAGTCCTCCACTCCTGCTTCTGCTTTCTCTGGACAATTCTTCTCTGAGTCCCAATTCTTGGGAAGGGCTCAGACAGTTGTCATTCCCCCTGCCCCCCCCCCCGGTCTTCCCATCTACAGACTAAATATCTCTAATTCTTTGAAATGATCTCCCTATGCCCCCATCTGGGGGCCCTTTCTTAGCTTGGCCATCTTCTGCTTGGTGCCCTTTAGTTTATCCAAGTCATTCCTAAAATGTGATGCCCCAAATTAAACACAATTCCAAATGTGTCATCTGACCAGGACAGAGGAAAAGTAAATGATTGATACTCTTGCCCAAGACTTGGCCTTTTCCCAATGAGGTGCCCACAATGAGTATTTGTAAAAAGAAGAGCATGAAGATCATTAAACTATGTTTTTTCTATAAGTGGTCATATGTTTTAAGATCTCAGAAATCTCTGTTGTTGGTGGGGGTAATTATTTGTTATTGAATTGATATGTATATGTGGAAATATGTATATATATATATATATATATATTGGTTAGATAAATATTTTTAATGAAGTATTTTATTTATATTTCCCCGTTACATGTAAAGATAGTTCTAAACTTTTGTTTCTACAAGCTTTCCAATTGTAGATTTTTCTCCCTCCCTGCCCTCCCTCCGCCCTCCCCTAGACAGCAGGTAAACTGTATTTTTATGAATAGATTTGTATCAATTAAAATACACATTTGTGTATACAGGCAGACCTCGTGGACATTGTGAGTTTGGTTCCAGACCACAACAATATAGCAAATATTGTTGCATCATTATTAGTAACAGGGATGTTTTGGTTTCCCAATGAATATAAAAGTGATGTCTACATTCTATGTATTGTTTGTAATAGTATTACATCTTAAAAACAGTATTATATCTTAAAAATATAATGTACAAACCTTAATTAGAAATACTTTATTGCTAAAAATGCTATCACCTGCACCTTCAATGAATTGAAATCTTGTTTGCTGATGCAAGGTCTTGTCTCATTGTTGGTGGCTGCTGCCTGATCAGGGTGGTGGTTGCTGAAGAATAACTGGCAATTTCTTAAAATGAGGCAACAATGAATTTTGTCATATTGGTTGACTTTTACATAAACACTTAGAGGCAGGGTAATTAACTGGCCTCATTTCAATATTGTTGTGTCTTAGGGAATAGGAAGACCTGAGGAGAGGGAGAGAGATGGGGGTCAGTCAGAACACAAACAACATTTATCAATTGAGTTCAGTCTTCTATGGGAGCTGTTTATGATGCCTCAAAACAATGCAATCATAACATAAAGATGACTGATCACAGATGATCACAGCAATATTAATATGACACTCAGAAATATTGATGAATTTGTAGTTAAAGGCCTATTTGTGTTGTCTAATTCCCTTGTTTTCAAAGGTGAGCTAAGTGAGGCTTAAAGGAGTTGACTTATTCATTGTCCCACAGGAAATAACCAACAGTATTAGGGTTTGAGCACACGTCTTTTGACTCTCAATTCTATATTATCTCTCTCACCAACGCTCTTCTCTATTATTATTGCATGTCAATTTTGTTGTGCCTGCTGTGACCCCAGACCCCAGAAAAACCATTGGTGAAGTAAGGGAAAAACATCTGAGCTATGTCAGCAGTTATGAAGCCTAGCAATTCCAGTGACTGGGGTATGGGGAGGGGAGGCTAGAGGGTCCTGAAAAATCAAAATTCATTGGGAGTTTCAACATGAAATTGGTGCTTGAAAAAAGACCACAACAGGGAAGTGGGGCAGGATAGAGAATTAGGAGAATCTGCCCCCCAGAAAGCAGATAGGGAAAGATATTCCTACCTCCAAGACCTGGAATTTTGGGGCTGCTGATCCTCTCCTGGCTGGTAATATTTCCAGGTGGATAGAGAATGGGAAGCCTGGGGAGTTGTGGCAACACACTCAGGGGCAAGGCATTCATAATGTTCCCTGAGGTTTCTGCTTGCCCTGAATTCCTCCTCTGAAGCTTCATCATGGGTCAGAACTGTCCCTGGGTTCTTCAGGTCTATGCCAACTTTCAGTTTTGTAAGGAAAATTGGGACCTTGTGGGGGTGGGGATGTATAGGTGGGAAAGAACTTCATAAGGGCATAGGCTTACAGATTAGAGGCAGAGAAACCTTCAAAGGTAATGTATCCCGCACCCTTTATTTTGCAGATGAAGAAAGTGAGTCCTGGAAAAAAGAAATGACTTGCTCAAAACTACTCAGGGAGTCAGTGGCTGAGCTAGGATTTGGATTCAAGTCTTGTGACCCCAGGTCAGTGGGTTTTCTATCGTATTACCCTGCCTTCCCCTGTGCAAAGGAGATTACCCTCAAGTGCACATCTATGGTGACAGGTCTATAGAAAACAGCTGGGATGGATGGTAGCCAATCCCACTGGGATACTCAAGTGGACTCTGTTACAGTCAGGGGACTATTCTGCCTTGCATGAAACCAGCCTAACTTGGCAATGAAAGAAAATGGAACGGATGCAGGAGAGCTGCAGGTTGAGGCTTCGAGATGATGGTCGCAGTGTTTGGTCCTGGGTCACGTGTTGTCATGTTGGTGACTTCACAGGGTTTTCAGTTGGTATTGGATGATGGACTTCACACAGAACCTGAGTGAATTAGGAAAGTGTGAGTTTATGGAAGCTGTGTGCCATTTACCCCACTGATGTTTGTTGGAGTCAAACTAACTGTGTATACTGTCCATTCTTCCACCTCTAGAGAGTGTCCAGTGATAAGACATTACATGTGACACCAACATAGTACAAGTTCTACCAGGCTGTATCAACAGGTAAATGTTTTGAAGATAAGCTAATTGCAGTATCCATGTTTGTCTCCTATGGAGCAATGGGAAGATGGCTCACCTTGGAGTCATGGGATCTGAATTCAAATTCTGGCAGCACCATTTACTGACTGTCATCTTGCACAAAACACTTCGTACTCTTGGGCTTTAATTTCCTCCTACTTAAAATCAAGGGTCTGGACTAGATGGTCTCTAAAGTCTCTTTCTAGACCTACAGTCCAATGATCAGCCTGGATTTAGTTATAAATGCTCAACACCAGAGTGAATGGAGAACATAGAACGATGATTTGGGAGGTGAATGAGAGGAACTTAGGTCACAACAAATCGTGGGTTTCTAAATGGTAATTAAAACCCCCTTCTTCTCTTGAGCAACACTGTTCAGTTTCACAGTGGCAGTCACTTAACCAAGTCTCCTATTGTTCACTTCCTATAATGAGCTTGGGTTGTTGGTTGGTCAAGTGGAAGGTCTACTCTGCGTCCCACAACCTTGTATCTGGGACAGTTCTTTGGACACTTCCCTTGTCAAAAATAGTAAAGTCAGAAGGAAGAACACACTTTTGGTGATCATGGACTTCATGTTTCATATATTTTAATTTGAACTGTTGGTGAGATTAATGGATATCCTATAGGCAGCTACAGTTGCCCTAGAGCTTTGGAGAGAGGGGAAAGCTGGTAATCCAGATCTAGGTGCCATTTGAATAGATGTAGAACTTAAAATTGCAGGAGATGATTTATATTTTAAGAGAGAGAAGGTATTACTGAAAGGTTATTCCATCTGGTGTTTGACTGAGCCAGGTAGTCTAACTCCAAATCCGATGCTAAATCTCACCTTCTGTGATACTTGGGATTCAAGTCAATTCAACTCAACATACATTTATTTAGTACCTGCTATGTGCCAGACACTGTACTAAGGGCTGGGAATTCAAAAGGAAGCAAAAGCCATTCTCTGCCCTCAAAGAACTTACAGTCTCCCTGGAGTCAGGAGTACCTGAGTTCAAATCCGGCCTCAGACACTTAACACTTACTAGCTGTGTGACCCTGGGCAAGTCACTTAACCCCAATTGCCTCACTAAAAAAAAAAGAAAAAAAAGAACTTACAGTCTAATGGAGGAAACAACATGTAAACACATATATATATAATTCAAGCTATTTTTGGAGACATAGGAAATAACAAACAGAGGGAAGGCACTGGAATTAAGAGGATTAGAGAGTGCTTCTGTAGGAGGTGGCATCTTGGTTTTGACTTGGGTTTCCTTATCCCTATCTTTAAACAGTGAACACTTGTTGGGAATGTTGGGTAGGAGACTCTTGTCCATATCTGGGTTGTACTGGCCAGCCTCTGGGACTGCATTCAACTTAAAAATTCTGAGATTCTATGGAGGATAATATGAGGAAAGATAAATGTCCTGGATAACAGCTTGGTTGGAGCCAAGCATCCCAGCTGGGGGTGAAATGGATGCTTAATAAAGTAACCTGACAGGTTGAAAGGTTGTCTCTTTGGCATCAACAAATCTTGAGGGTTTTTAAAGAATATGTACTAAAGTATGCCACGTAGCAAGTATGTGGGCATTCTAATGTCTAGTACCTATGTTACCTTGGGTAAGGTGCTCAGCATTCTGGAGATTCAATTTTCTTATCTGTGAAATGAGCTTTAAGGAAGGAAAACAAGTCTCCTGTAATTCTTAGCTTAATAAACTCCTTCCTTTCTGGATTCACTTTGGGAATCCAGAAATAGGAGGGAGAAGATGTTACTTTGGACTAAAAGCCAAGACAAGAAAAAGAATGAAATTTTGGAAAGGGGGTTTCCTGATTGCTCCTATTTTCTCCTTTGCCTATCCCATCTGGCAATGGTTTTGCTATGGACTAGGGGATGCAGAGTCTCTTCTGTTTCTGTGGTTTATTCCTTGTGAAGTATTCAGACAGTTTACAGACATTATCTCATCTAACTTCAACAAATCATACAGAAGAAGCCAGGGCTGGGGCGTCACATCCTCTAGCATTTGGGGAAATGGAAACCATTAGAGGGGAATCACCTTCCCCAAGAATTTCTGTGTATTAAAGGCCAATCCAGAAATAGAAGTAGGCTCTCAGCCCATGGAGGGAGTGGGGCTTACACTCTATTTGTTATATTAGGAAAACTAAATGGGAAAGGTCAGTCATTGAAGCAATTTAATGATATCCATTGAGAGAATGCTCTCCCTCCTCATCTCTCATCTCTACCTCTTGAATCCTCTGTCTTCCTTCAGGTCCCATATAAAATCCCACTATCCTCAGGAAATATGTCTCAGTCCCTTCATTCTAGTGCCCTCCTTCAGTTGATTATTTCAAATATATCCTTTATCTACTTTGTTCACACAGAGCTATTTGTATGTTACCATCCCCATTAGATTGTGAGATCCTAGAAGGCAGGGACTGTCCTTTTACCTACCTTCACATTCCCAGTGCTTGGAACATGGTAGGTGCTTAATGAATGCTTATTGACTGACTGAATCTTGAAATGTCTAATGTTTACAAAGAGAAGCACAATTATACTTGGAACCAATTACACCTTGTTTTGAATCCCTTCTCAGATACTGATTGGCTGTGGAATCCTAGGCAAGCAACTTCCAAGATGCCATTGTTGTCATATATATAATGTAGAGGAGGTTAGCTATCATGCATCTTGAATATGCAAGCATTAACTTCCTCTAAAGCCTTCTCTACAACAACAATGAGGCCCTTTGGGAGGTTTCTCTCTTTTGTATGGATTGTAAATTTCATAAATGTGGAAATGGAAAGGACCTCAGAGACCATCCTTCTCAATCTCCTCATTTGTCCTCCTAGAGTCAGGAATACTTGAGTTCAAATCTAGTCTCAGATATTGAATTAGCCATGTGACCCTGGCCAAGTCACTTAATTTCTGCTTGGCTCAGTTTCCTCAACCATAAAATGAGAACTATAACATAACTTACTGCACAGGGTTCTTGTAAGGATCAAATGCGATAAAGTGCTGAACACTGTCTAGCACATAGAAAACTCTATTATAAATGATTCTTCCCTTCTTTAGTTGACTGAAGGCCCCCCAAACTCCGGTATTCTGGGATTCAGTTAGGTGGCACAAGGCATAAAGTGTTGGGCTTGAAGTCAAGAAGACCTGAGCCTAAATCTTAGCTCAGACATTTACCAGCTACGTGACCCTGGGTATAATAAGAGCACCCATCTCTCAGATTGTTGCGAGGATCAAATAAAGTAATATTGATAAATTGCTTTCCAAGTCTCAGAGCACTGCTTAAAATTTCCTTCCTCCTGGAAACTCTTACTCCTCCTTTTTCCATAATTATTGACAGTAATATTATCATTCTTAACCTTCATTTCCTCACCTGTAAAATTCCATCAAGGTACTGGCATTCCCATTAGGGAAGAAACAGCATAAAAGGTAGACGAAAGGAAGACAGGGAAACCCCAAGGTAGAGAAAGTCTAGAGTCATCAGGGAAGCCTGGAAAGGAATGAAGACATGGCTGACTGGCCTGGACATCTTTTCTTCAGTTCCAGGTCCTGGGAAGAGGCACCCGATAAGAAGATGAGGCTGCAGCTGAGAAGCAGAAAATGGCACTTCCAGCTGGAGGGCTGTGAGTGACCACAGAGACAGTAGAGGATGGGGATGGAGAAGTAACATACACAAAGGGCCATAAATCACATGTGCTCTTTGACCCCACTAGGCCTCTACACCAAAAGAGATACAAACAAAAAGGATATTCATGGCAAAAAAAAAAAAAAGAACTGTGGAGTATAGATGTTGATTGAACCATACTATTTCTTTTGTTTTTGGTGCTGTTGTTTTTCTATTTTGAGGTTTTTCCTCATTGCTCTGATTCTTCTCTTACGGTATGACTAATGCAGAAATAAGTTTAATGTTATATATATATATATATATATATATATATATATATATATATATATATATATATATAACCTATATCAGATTACCTGCTGTCTAGGGGAGGGGGGAGGGAGGGGAGGGAGGAAGAAAAATCTGAAATTGGAAAGCTTATATAAACAAATGTTGAGAACTATCTTTACATGTAACTGGAAAAAAAAATACTTTTATCAGAAAAAAAAGAATATTCATGGCAGCTCTTTTCTGGTGGTAAAGAACTGTAAATGGAGGGGCTGCCCATCCCTTGGGGAATGGCTGAGCAAGTTGTGATATGTGATTCTGATGGAAAACAATGGTGCTATGAGAAATGATAAGCAGGATGGTCTCAGGATAAACCAGACTTACATCAACTAATGCAAAGTCAAATGTACTTCATAAAAAGTAACAGCAATTTTGGTATATGATTGGCTGTGAATAACTTAAGCTATTCTCAGAAATACAATGATCCAAGACAACTTGGAAGGACATTTTATGAAACATGCTGTCCATCCCCAGAGGAACTGAGGGCCTCTGAATACATATCAAAGCATACTTTTTAAACTTTATTTTCCTTGAATTGTTTTGAACATGTTTTCTTTTACAAAATGACTAATATGAACATGTTTTGCATGACTACACATGTATAACCTATATTGACTTCCTTGCCTTCTCAATGAGGAAGGTGGGGAGAATAGAAAGGAGAGAATTTGGAATTCAAAGTCTTAAAAACAAATGTTAAAAATTGTTTTATGAGTAATTAGAGAAATAAATTAAACAATGCAAAAAATGTTCAAAAAGGAAAAAAAGTTCCTATGTGAATTGGACACTAGCAAACATCTAAAACAAACAAAAACAATGAATGAATGGATAGATAGATATATAGATAGATAGATAGATAGATAGATAGATAGATAGATAGATAGATAGATAGATAGATAGATAGACAGATGATAAAGATTGTCTCCTAGTTGGTGTCCCTGCTTCAAATCTCTGGTAAAATGCAGTTGCCATCCTCCACAAAGCTTTTTCTAATGCAGAGGTCTGACCATATTATTCCTCTACTCAAGACACCAGTTCATCCTTGTTCCCTCTATGATCAGAGAGACAGAGACAGAGAGACAAAGACAGAGACAGAGAGAGGATATAGCCAGATTCTAGAAGCTCTAAGAAGCTTGACAGTCAATGGATAATGGATTAAAGTGAGGAGATAATGGAAGCAGGGACATCAGTTAGGAGGCTTTTACAATTGTCCAGACTAGAGGTGATGAGGACCTGAATTTGAAGTGTCCTTTTAAGTGGAAAATGATTGGATGTGGGGGATGAGGGAGCAGAGTGGAAACTTCCCTTTGTCCTTGAATCTGTAATCACTTCCTTGCTGTTGATTTAAAAATAGGCATCTAGGTGGCACAGTGGATGGAATCAGGAGTCCCTGAGTTCAAATCTGGCCTCAAACACTTGATACTTACTAGTTGTGTGACCCTGGGCAAGTCACTTAACCCCAATTGCCTCAACAAAAAGAAAGAAAGAAATAGGCACAAGATCCTACATACAATCAAATCTAAGTGCTTGCTCTGTGCCAGACCCTTAGATGCCGAGAATAAAAAACAAAACAAAACAAAACAGAATGAAACCCTCCCTGGCAGCCAAGAGCTTCCATTCTAGAACAACAAAAATACCCAGCTCCCTTCCCTTGATTCTCCTGCCCTCTCCAGCTTCCCTTCTCTCTCCTTCTTTCCTTTCAAAATGGGATTTCTTGGAAGACTGACTAACTCATGTCACTTCCCATCTTTTAACCCACTCTCTCCTTCTTCTGGTTTCCACTGGGCCTGAGATCCTCTGGAAGGTGCCTGGTACACTTTGTTTGCTTGAGCCTAGAGCCTCTTCTCCAGACCCACCTGTTCTTCTATGGAGTCAGACCCCGGGGCCTGGGCCTCCATCCTGGAGCTCCTTCCAGCCTTGGCCTCCCCAAAGGGCCTTCTGTGAATCCTCTGACTCCTCTGCTTCTCCCTCTCTCCTCTTCTCTCCATTGGGGTTCCCCAGGGCTCTCTGAGCCTACTTTCCTTGCTGTACTCCTCTTTACCTCAACACTGAAATTCACTTCCACACTGTAGCTGCTGCCAGCATTAGGAGATGGCTCCCAGATCCAGGCCTCCAGCCTCCCAATCTTGATCTGAATTTCTGGAGGCTTATGAGGCATCTGCTTATTTTCTGCTGATGCTTTCAACTCTGCACGGAACAAATCACCCCCATCTAATCCTCACTCCCCCATGAAATATCCCCCTCCTCAGTATTCCTCTGTTTCTGTAAATGGCACCACCATCCTCTTTGTCATCTGAGCTGGCTTAAAGTTTTCTCTGACTCCTTCCTTTCATCCCCCCCCCCCCCCATTAGATAGATTCAACACTGATTGAACGCGTACTCTGTGCCAGGCACTGCGCTAAGCCCTGGGAATACAAATTCAACTAAAACGAAAGACCGTGCCTACCCTCAAGGAACTTATATTCTTATAAGGGAAGACAACACAAAAAGGAAGCTGAAAAATAGGGCAAGGAAGAGAAAGTAACCATGTGAAGGCACGATTGAAAAGTAACCTGGGAGTCATGGGATGCTCTGGGTTTGAGAAAAAGCAGCATTGCTAGCCTGGATGCTTCTTCAGATGGAAGGTGAGGTGGGGACTCCTCAGTGAGGAGGATGAGGCCATACAGCGGGGGCCCCGCCAACCTGTGGCAAATATTGTAGGGAAGGGCAGGGAAAGAGATCTCGGGTTCCCTAGAATGCTTCTTTACTGTGTGTTCCTTGTGCACCAGGCACATTTTGGATGCTGGGAATACAAAGATCTGGTTAGAGATGAAGACTCAGCGCTCAGGAGCCCAGGGCCCGAGCTGGAAGCCTAGACCAGAAAGGCCGCGTAACCTCAGGAGGTCTTGGGGACAGCCAACTGCCATAGATGGTGAGCAGGAGCCCACTCACACAGCTTTTGGAGCATTGGGTTGAGAAGCTGATGACCGAGGTTCACAGCTGAGCTTTGGCAGTAACCGTTTGAGTGACCTCCCTTCCCCCGGCCACCTAGGCCAAATCGGGGATTGGCCTAAAAGTCCTGTTCTACACATAGGATCTGCTTGATCTGCATCTCTCCATGATCTGAGCAGCAACCATGCTGCCAGCAGGTGGTGCTGCACCAACACTTTTTGGAAGCCAAGAGTCAGGAAGTGACTACAGATGCTGAAGCCTGGGATGGTGGGAGGGTGGTGCTGATGGGTGGAGAATTGTATGAGTGTGTGGGTTTGTGTGTCTTCCTGGGCTGCTCTGCCTCTCTTTGTCTGTGTCATGTTCCTTTTTTAAGGAGAAACTGTGGTTTACTAACAACTGATAGACACAAATAATAGCTGACATTGGTGGGGCATTCTGACATTTGGAAAGCTCTTCATGTCACCAGGAAGTCGATGTCCTGGGGACTTTAGAGATGTAGAAACAGGCTTGGAGAAGGAGTGTGACCTCTCTGATATTACACTGGCTCTGTGCAAGCAGGAAGTGTCAGGAATGGGCTTCCAGCTCAGCTCTCCCTGGTCCAAATTCAGACTTCTACCTGTTATATGGAACGGTCTTTCTATATGCTCTAAAAACAAGCAGCCAAATGATGAACGAGCATACCGCCCCCCATAATGCAAAGCAATCTAGCAGAACATTTTGATGAGTAATGCAGAATACCTGACACTTTTGTAATGCTCCCTATATTAAAAGCGCTGAGAGCTGGAGCTTTCTCAAGATAGGGCCAGTATCACCCATTGTCCTTAATTTCCCACCAATGTTCTTTTGGTTTGTGCTGTCGTCATCAGTGTCGACATTGTTCTTTGGGTGTTGTCATCGTCACTCAGCATCTTTTCATATGTGTTTTCACATGTTACCTTGAATTCTTCATGCTTATTAATTATTACAGTTACTTTTATGGGCCAACCATCTGCGGTAACATCAGACCAAGCTAAACCATCGGCCGGTCTATATAACTTGAATATCATGGAATCCTAGTCTTTGTAACCTATAGAGGGAGATAGGGTACCCCTAACCCCAGAGTGAATGTTTATTCTTTTCTACTCAACATTTCTCCATTTTACACAACTCTAAATACTCTTCATTTTCTATTTTAAAATTCTACATTTCTACAATGACCCAAATTTATCAGTTTTTAAAATGTGAACAAGGATTTTCAGATATCCCTTTCTGGAATTCTGTGTATGCATTGAATGAGCTGAACAAGAACGACTAGTCTTCTGAACAGAGAAATGTTTGGGAAGGTTCTGGTAGTCACTGGAAGAGTGGAAGCATGGGTGAGAGAAAGGGCCTAGGGGTGCTGGACTGAATATTTGTGTGACCTTGGATAAGTCACCAGCTTCTCTGAAAACCATTATGATAGCAGGTCAAGTGATGTGGTTATAGGGAAAGAAGACAACTTCTCTAAGACCAGGCCTCTAAGTCAGCATGAGGTCATTTTCATTCTCTTCTCCCTTCCCACTACCACACAGTGCTACAGGACTTTCCCTCCTCAAATGTGCTGAGGAAACTTTACCCAAAAAACCCACCTCAAGCCCTATCTAGTCTTACAATGATATGCATTCACAATATCATCATCAATATTTCAGTGGGGTCACAATGACCTGAGATAGAATCCTGCCTTCCTCGCTGTGTGATGCTTGAGAAGTCACTTGACATCTCTGGGCTTTACTTCCTTCATTGGCGAAATAAGGATAATAGTAGCAGTTACCAAGCAGATTTGTTTAGAGCAGCAAATTAGATAATATGTGTTAAATACTTTGTGAACCTTCATGTGCTATAAAATGTAGAGTTTTCTTAGAGGTAGTTTAGCCTACCCAGCTCCCTCATTTGATATATGAGGAAACTGAATCACAGAGAAGGAAAGTGACTTTGGGTCATGTAGGTCTAAATGAGCAAAACTGGCATTCCAATCCAGGTTTTCTGATGCCAATAGACTTGAGGAAGGACACCAAAAGACACGTTAATATTTGCTTTGCTGCTTGAGTTTAAGGACCATAAGGCCTTTCCGACTGCCCTGCCACCACACCTTCCTATATGGTACAATTTGTCTTCCCATCTTAGAATGAAGATCCTTGAAAGCAGGGACTGTTTTGTTTTCTCATTTTTATCTCTATCACTTAACACAATAATTTTCACATAGAAAGTGCTTGGCAAACTACTTTTCATTCATCCATACATTTAAATTCAATACTCCACAACATGAGTCCTCTCTAGTGAAAAAAAAAATGTTCTGTCCTCCCCAAAATTGACATCTGATGTATTAAGCTTCTACAAATATAATTCCATGTCAGCTCACTGAGTTAATCGTGGTCACTAAGTCTGCATTAAAAACAAACAAACAAAGAAACAAACAAAAAGAAGACCTCTCTCTGGATCTTTTCATCCTTTGGAGACCTGCTGTAGATATTCAGGGGAGGTATTTGTTTGGCAAGCCTGCTTGAGAATGCCAGACAATTTCATTAGAGGAAACTGGATTCAAAGGGAGATGGATGGAAGGAGGGTGAGAAGAAAAGCTGCCATTTATACAACACTCTAAGGGATGGCAAAGTAGTTTGTTTATGTTATCGCCATCGATCTTCATAACAACCCAAAGAGTTAAGTTCTGTGATGATTCCTAATTGGCAGATGAAGAAAATGAGGTTAAAAGAACTTAAGTGACTTGTCCAGGAGATGTCTGAACCCACATTTGTACTCAAGATTTCCTGACTCCCAGTCCAGAACTCTAGCCCCTACACCATCTAGCTGCCAAATACGGCAATCTGAAGGAAGGACAAAAAAAGGGGAAGTAGAAGAGGAGGGCCAGAGGAAGAATGAAGAGGAGAGAGAGACAGAGAGACAGAGACAGAGACACAGAGAGAGAGAGAGAAAGCAGAAAAAATACTAAAGAGGGAAGAGAGGAGGAGAAAAGAGAGAAGAGGAGAAAAAAAGGGAGAGAAAGTAAGACACATAGAAAAAGAGACAGAGATAGAAACAGAAAGACAGTGAAAACGAGCAAGAGCAAGAGAGAGACACACAGACAGAGACAAAGAATGAATCTGTGGGGAGGACTTTCCCTAACATCTCCTCTATCCCACAGAATTGTGCTCTTCTGTACAGGGAAGTGAGGTTCACACAACATCCAGAGTCCAGGTTATTGGGTGAGAAGGGTACTTTTAGGGAAGCCACAGTTTCCTTATCTTCTCCTGGCATCAAGTGGGCAGGCAAGTGAAAAAGCCGCCCCCATCCCAGGTCTCTGTATGATTCATTCGCTGGTTTCAGTGAGCCTGGAATGTGATGTCCTACCACTTTGGGAATGTTTTCAGGGGAGTGGCTGAGTTTATAGGAAAGGAAGATTCGAATTATAATTCTCCAAGCTGAGACTCCCCCCTTTTCTCTATCTAAACAATCCCCTTCCATCCTTCAAGGCCCAGCCCACTGCACAGTGAGCTCTCTGTCCTCTGAATTCCCAGTAGGACCAGAGGATCTCAGCCTTGGAACAACCTCGGAGACTACTTAGACTAATCCTGACCCTAAGCAGAGATTCTATTCATAACACCTTTGGCAGGTAGTTCCCCAACCTGTGAATGAAGCCTTCCAGTAATGGGCAACTCCCTCCTTCCAAAGCCAGCCTGTTGTATCATTGTCAGGCTTAATATTAGGAAGCTTTTTTTCTTTATATGGAACCTCAATCTCTCTCTTTGTACTTCCCATACACTGGATCTTGGGGTTTTCCCCTTTCTGAAATGACAAATAAATCTTCTCCCTCTTCCATATGATGATCTTTCAAACACTTGAGGACAACTCTCGTCCATCCCCAAATTCCTTTCTAATTCTGTTCTTCATTTATTTACCTGATTAATTTTCCTCCAGCAAGAGATGGATGACTGTCACCATTTTGGTCATCCTCCATTTATCCTTTTCAACTTTATCAAAATTGACTGCCTCCACCCCATCTCCATTTATTCATGGAACTCAAAAGTAAGCATGATACTCCAAATATGGTCTGAACAGGACAGAGGAGAGTGAAAGAAATCTGAGCATAAGGATCCCAGATCTTGAGCTGGAAGGGGCCTCTGTGAATCTAGTCCAAATTCCTCCTTTGTCAATGGAGATTGAGACCCAGGAGTTTTACAAACATATAGTTTTACATTACATATAGTCATTATCAGAGGTAGATTTTGTATCTGTTTACCAAAATCTCTTCACTAAGCAGCACTGCTTCCCTTTTTCGGCTAAACCACACAAGGGACACTTTTTTGTGGCATGCTTATGACATGACATATATGTATGAGAATGTGCATGTACATGTATGTATATGTGTGTATGTGTGTGTAATTGCTTACCTCTGATATTATTTTCTCTGTTTAGGAAACCAACTGTAGACAAAATCCACTTCTGCCCTGTGAGTATTTATCTAATAAGCCATAAATGGTCACCATCAGTGGACTAACTCATAAAAAATGTAGTATTGTTACTATGAGGGGGATTAAAAATGCCAATCAAGGAATTTTCTTCCCTGAAAACCTTCAAAAAATGGATAAGAATTGAGGGGATCCAGTCATCCAAACATCCATTTGGAAAATCCCAACACTTTGGGAAAAAATACATCTAAGGAGGAGACAGCTAGGTGGCACAGTGGATAAATCACCAGCCCTGGATTCAGGAGTACCTGAGTTCAAATCCGAACTCAGACACTTGACACTTACTAGGTGTGTGACTCTGGGCAAGTCACTTAACCCTCATTGCCCTGCAAAAAAAAACCAAACAAACAAAAATACCTCTAAGGAATTAGAGAGCTCTCAAGAGAAGTGAAATGCCACTTAGACTCCCCACAGAATATGCAACATAATCAGAGTTCTCAAAAGCTCATATTCATTGTGTCTCATGTGCTATACTCCAGCAAACTACCCTCTCAGCCATCCCCACTCTCTTACATATCTTCACTCTCTCCCTATAAACTGGTGGCTTTCTTAATGCTTACAAACATATCCATGTTTTCTCCATCCAAATTATAATGATAGATAGATGGTGTGTCCTTTATTAGACTGTAAACTTGCCAGTGATCAGCACCATCTCTGGTACACACATCGTAGGTGCTTAATAAATTCTTATTGACTGAGTTAACTGACTAAAGGCCGAATGCAAAACATAGAAAGGGTCTGTGATCACTCACCCACTGACACAATACAAAAGCTTCCTATTCCCCTAAAGACACAAAGAGGGAATGCAACCAGGTTTCAAATCCTTTATTAATGGTGATTACCCGTGTGAGCTTGGGGAATCACCAAACTTCCAATGTCCTAGTCTTCAAAATGAGACCATTGGAAGAGAAAACTGCTCAAAGTCTCATTCAATCAATTAGCATTAAACACCTACTATGGGCCAGGCGCTATGCTCAGACCTGAATCCTCTTCAATTCTATCAAAATGGAATAGGTATATCTTTTTTCCAGGCAAGGATTTTAGGATTGTTGGCTCATATCTGTGGTACTGGAAGGTACCTTAGAGGTCAAATATATCCCAAGCCCTCATTTTATAGAAGAGGAAACAAAGCAGGGAAATTATTGGCTTTTCTTTATAGCCTCAGCTCTTAGCATAGTGCCTGTCTATCCATGTTCTTGTTCAGTTGCTTCAGTCATGTCTGACTCTTCATGACCCCATTTGAGGTTTTCTTGCCAAAGATGCCAGAGAAGTTTGCTATATCCTGCTCCAATTCATTTTATAGAGGAGGAAGCTAAGGCAAAAAGGGTGAAGTGACTCTTCTAGGGTCACACATCTAATCAGGATCTGAGGCCAGATTTGAATTTGGGAAAATGAGTCTTCCTGACTTTTAACCTGTCATTCTGTCTACTGTGTCACTTCACTGCCCAACTACTAAATAATAGGTACTTCATAAATGATTATTGACAGACCAGTTTTGCCCGGGGAAGTCCATTGAATTCTATGACTTTCTTTGTTGTGTAATTTGAATGTAAAGTTGGCATTAAGGTAACAAGAGTTCTCTGTGTGTGGAGAGCATATTTCAGAGGTAGAGGAAGCACAGGCTTCTTTGGCAAATTCCAGGCCTCTCTGAGGCCATGCCCATTGGGTCTCATAAGACCCAAAAGCCTGAGGCTTGCAACTGTGCCTTTTAATATCTGTTGTATATGCCCAAGGCCTACTTAGTTAACTTGCCAGGGGAAAGGTGGCAGTTGGCAGCCAAACATCTCTGCTTTCCTGGGAGACCCAAGGATCCAGTGTCTACAACTTTTCATCAGTTCCAAATGGACTCTGATTTAAAGGGACCTGTATTCAAACTCAGCCTCATGCTACTAGCTAGCTCCCTAAATGACTTGGGGCACATCAGTCTCTGAGTCTCAGTTTTTTTCTCTATATAACAAAGAGGTAGATAAAATGACCTTGATGGGCTTGTCTGAATCTGAATCATGGACCAGAGAACACAAAGATCTGGAAGTGACTATACAAAGGGCTGAGTATGACCTTTAATTTGACATTTGAGGAACTGGAGTCCTATGGATCTGAGCAGAGTAATCCTGGGCCTGAAACTCTTCCCATTGCATCATGGGCCCTGCGAGGATGGTTCTGCATCCAATTTGTACTGATATAAGCAGATGCAGCTTCCCTAATCTAGATTATAAGCTTAGTGAAGACAAGGGAACTTTCTTTTTTGTCTTTCTATTCTGAGGGACTTAATAAATGCTAGTCCAGGTGTCAGCTAGGTGGCACAGTGGATAAAGCACTGAGCCTGAATTCAGAAGGGCCTGAGTTCAAATTGGGCCTCAGACACTTGCCACTTACTAGCTGTGTGACCCTGGGAAGGCCATTCATTGCCTTGCAAAAACAAATAAACTTCCAAATAAACAAGTAAACAAACAAACAGATAGATAGATAGATAGATAGATAGATAGATGGATGATATATAAATGAATGAATACATAAATAAATAGATAGATGAATGAATAAGTAAATTGATAAATAAATGAATGAATAAATAGATGAATAAATAAATTAATGAATAGATAGATTAATGAATGAATGAATGAATGAATGAGCAAATAAAAACAAATGAATGAATGAATAGATAAATGATGAATGAATGAACAAATAAATAAATAGAAAAATGGATAGATGAATAAGTAAATAAATAGATGGATGGATGAATGAATGAACAAACAAATGAATGGATGGATAGATAGATAGATAGATGCTAATCTATTGACCAATTGATCTAAGACTAATAGGAAGAAAAAGTTTCCCTTTTCTTTCTACTATTCCCTTCAGTAATTTAAAAAAATAACCTTTAAAGAAAAATTGAGTGTTAAATTCTGGTCAAATTCTCCAGGTATGAATGAGAGGATGCTGCTCCTCCTGCCGGTGTCTAATTCCGTCTCCTCCTGATATAGGCAGAGGCCCTTAATGAATTATGTTTCTGTCTCAGAAAAGATGAATGCTACCATACCCCTGTACCTCCATAGTCCACCATCAGTCAGCCAAATGGACTCCATTTTCTGAAGGAAGATCTTCAAATCTGCTGACAACCCAGCCCAGGTGAGGCCTGATTATAGCCTGCCTGCTCCACCATGCATTTTGCATACAGGGGCTGGTACCCAAACCTGTCAGACAGGTTCTTCAGTCAGCAGATGACCTACTCTTTACTTCTACCCTCCCTGGGCTCATAAACATTTCTGTCTGGCTTTAGTACATCAAAAGGGATTGACTCTACTTGCCTTGCCCTGAAGCCTGTGACTACAAAAGTCATTTCTTTGGCTGGTATTCAGAATCCAAAAAGGGTTTTTTGTGGATTCCATATGCATTTGTGTACATAGAGAGCTTGCCCTCTTCATTTTCCATGTGAGGAAACATTCAGAAAGATTAAGACAGTGTTCTCATATTTCAGTGTCAGGCCAACTCCACCTGAGTACAAGAATTGTTCAAAGGGCAGCATTTATCAATCAATCAGCAATGATTTATTAAATACCTATACTGTGCCAAAGACTGTGATAGTTTCTGTGCTTGTACAAATAAAAAGAAAAAGACAAATGGTCCCTGCCCTCAACAAGTTTATATTTTGTCAGAAATGTCATTGGAGGGCAAATCTCTAGCTTTGAGTTTGAGTCCAGATGTGTCACTAATTGGCTTAAGTGGGCTAAGTCATTTAACAGAATCACAGAATTTTAGATATGACAAGGACCTTGAAAGGGAATTAGAGACCTAGCCTAGAATCTGCCTGAATGTGAGAACTGCCTGGGAACACTGGAGGAGGCTGTCTGTGAGGCAGTAAAAAACTTATGAGTTGCAGAAGCTAACTTCAAACCCCAGGCAATATGAAGAAATAGAGCCTCCTTAAGTGGGGGCAGTTAGGTTTTATCAGAGAGATAGACGTTTTGGAAATGATTCCATTAGGCTTCTCTGTTTTGTGACATAGGCTGTAGAGGGGAAACAAGGGCCACCAAATCTGAAAGAAAGTCTTGGACTTCCCTGCATCTCACTCACTGCTTCCAGATCAAACATTCAGGCTTGTCTAAGCTTTGATTAATGTGTGAGAGAGGTCCTTTATCATTTCCTCCGCCTGAGTTCTGGGCTGAAGAAGTGATGGGATGGGGTGGGGAAATGGAGAGCTGCTTACTGGGCACACATTTGGTGCTCTTTTGTGGCTGTTAAGGGGTGAAGAGCATCAGACTCCACCTATCCAATGGGCAATAGTGGGGAATGGGAGTGGGAGAAGACCTTAAAAATTGCTATCTCTTCATTGTGCCACATTCTCTTGAGGGCACAAATCTGGGAACAAAAGCTCTGAACAAAACAGTCCTAATTGAATCGGCAAGGACAAGTGGGGAGGACTGTAAGGGAAGTCTGAATAAAGGAATGGGCAAACTACTTAGGGAGAATCTACTTTAAAATGCAGAAAATAAGCAATGTTTGTCTAGTCATGAAAAGCATTCCCCCAGGTAGAACAAAGTACTACCTCACAGGGTCTTTATTACAAGATGTCTCCCATTCTTACATCAATATCATTCAAGATTCCTTGGAAAGTGGAAGAGAAATAAGTGTGCTTAATGACTGTCTGGTAACAAATGTCAGGCCAGCCACAAAAGAGAAAGATGTATGATCATCGCCTGGGTCTGACGTAGTATTGGAAGAGATCTGGACCAGAATCCAGTTCAAGGAGGAAGCCCCAATGATTGGTGTGACTTTCTTCCATTATGGTTATGGATTCCCCATGATGTACCAGAATCTTCCAGAATAGATCTGCAATCATTTAATGGAACTTGGCCTGACCATCAACACAAGAGTTCAAGGGCATGAATGATGTCTAGTGCCCAGACATCACAATGCATTTTGATACACATTCTATACAACTTGTGTAACTGTATGTACAGTATTATCACTGGACAATCTATTGTCTCCAGGATGGAAAAGGATGAAGAGAATGGGTTGAATTGGTTCAGGAAATTGCAAATTTCCTGATTTTTTTTGATGCCTTTTTTTTTTTTTTGCTGACTTCACATTTCCCATGAAATCAAAAGGCCATATTTTATTTCTTTTTTAAAAAAAATATTTTTATTAGTTACATATTACATGTAAGGATAGTTTTCAACATTCATTTACACTGGATTTTTAGTTCCAAATTTTTCTTTTCTCTCCCCTCCCTTCCCTCCCTCCTCCCCAAGACACAAAGAAATCTAATATAGGTTGTATATATGCAGTCATATCAAACATATTTCTACATTAGTCATCTTGTGAAAAAACAATCAGAGCACAAAGGAAAAACCTCAAACAAAAAAAAAATCTAGTCCCAAAGTAGAAGCAGTATGATTCAATCTGCATTCATAATTCACAGTTCTGTTTTCTGGGTGTTGAGAATATTTACTATCACGAGTTCTTTGAAAGTGTTTTGGATTGTTGCACTGCTAAGAAGAGCCAAATCTATCCAAAAGGCCATATTTTCAATACCAATATCTTACTGCTATTGCTATACAACAGTGAGAAGTGCAACACTTCTATTTCTGAGGAAGCAAAGATGAATATCACACAGATGACTGGAGAGGATCATGGTGGGGATGAACAGGTAGGATACATTCAAAAGGGAAATCTGAAGAAAAAAGAAGAGAAAGTCATCAAGACCGGACAGGCAGAAATGACAGCCTAACTACATCACCAGTGAAGGATAACAGCTGAACAGTGTTCTAGTGGGACCAGGGCAATGTTGACAAAAAGTTAGAAGTTTTCCCATTGCATGGAGAGATGGACCCCCAGTGGTGAACTTTGGGAAGAACATGGACAAGAAGTGCATCTGATAGTCAGGCATGTATGACTGGAAGAACTCCTGAATCAATGAAATCAAGAGATTTATTTAGGTATAAATGTCAGCCATTGTTTTTATGAAAACCCTCTGAGACAGGGAGACACACTGAGAAGAGGATTCAGTTAAGAGCCAGAAGGTCTAGGTTCAAGTATCTTCTCTGAAACTCAGTCAAGAGGTGTTGGGCAAAGCTTTCTCAATCTCTCAGTCTCTCAGTCTCTCAGTCTCTCTCTCTCTCTCTCTCTCTCTCTCTCTCTCTCTCTCTCTCTCTCTCAGTCTCTCTCTCTCTCTCTCTCAGTCCCTCTCTCTCTCAGCCCCTCTCTCTCTCAGTCTCTCTCACTCTCAATCTCTCTCTCTCTCTCTCTCAGTCCCTCTCTCTCTCAGGCTCTCTCACTCTCAATCTCTCTCTCTCACTCTCAGTCTCTCTCTCTCTCTCTCTCTCTCTCTCTCTCTCTCTCTCTCTCTTTCTCTCTCTCTCTCTCAGTCCCTCTCTCTCTCAGTCTCTCTCACTCTCAATCTCTCTCACTCTCTCTCTCTCTCTCTCTCTCTCGCTCTCTCTCTCTCGCTCTCTCTCTCTCTCCTTCAGTAGAACAAATAAGATATAAATATTGTAAGAAACTGTGACTCTTCAGGGTTGCTCTGAGGCTTAAAGGAGAAGAGTGTGTCTGAGAGTCCCTTCTAATAGCTTCACTCTTTAGCAATATAGGCAAGATGCTGCCTATACACAGACATCTATCTGGGAAGGGCTGGATTCAGAAGGAATTTAAATGACCAGCAAAGGATTTTGTATTCTATTCAGCACTAGAGATAATAAGGAGTCATTGGAGTTTAATGAGCAGGAGAGTGGCACAGCCAGACTTCTACTTAAGGCAAATCATTTGAGAAGTTGGGTGGGAAGCTGGACTGGAGTACAGAGAGTAGAGGTACATTTCTATTAAAAAGAGAAGCAGTTCCCAGATCTATAGCTCAGCCTGCTTAGGTCACCCCTCTGGACCTTGGCTGGGCCTGGGAAACAGTCCCTGTCCAACTCGACAAGCAGCCATTGGGCCCAATGTATTTCAGCTTCAAATCACAGCTGATACCCTGGCTCTTGAATTCAAAGGGATTTAAGATGTCCATGGGAAGGTAGGAGGGAAATGGGCCTGGGAGAGGTGACATATTTGCTTAAATGGATGCAGGTAAGAAAACCCTGGAACTTGGAAGGAGAAGGAATGGATTAAGTCAGAGCTCTGGAAATCATGAGTTGAAGGACCTTCATTCAGTAAGTCACTTTACCTTTCTGAGACAGT